>NW_024499017.1:13330360-13468883 GCF_017590055.1 Onychostruthus taczanowskii | reverse complement strand
GGGGGGGGTGGGGGGTCAAGGGGTGACGGGCCGGTGTGACGGCGCTGCCCGCAGGACATCGCAGACGCGCTGTACACCGTGCCCGAGGTGCTGGCCGAGATCCGCGACCGGCCCGCGCGCCGCCGCCTCGCCGCGCTGCCCTGCGAGCTGCGGCTCCGCCGCCCGCGCCCGGAGCTGCTGCGCCTCGGTGAGTGCCGGGCAGCCCCGCCAGCGGCTCCTTTCCCCCGCCGGACCGGCCCCGCCGCCCGCCCGGCCCGGCCCGGCCCGGCCCGACGGCGCCGCTGCTCCCCGCCCGCAGTGACCGAGTTCGCCAAGAAGACCGGGGACTACCCGAGCCTCTCGGCCGCCGACCTGCAGGTGCTCGCCCTCACGTGCCAGCTCCAGGCCGACATCGACGGCCCCGGCTGCGTGCGCTGGGAGCCGCAGGACAAGGTAGGATGGGCGCGGGCACGGGGCCCGGTTCCAGCGGCCCGGACACGGGGCCCGGTTCCAGCAGCCCGGGCCCCGGTTCCAGCGGCACGGACACGGGCCCCGGTTCCAGCGGCCCCGCCGACGGCCCCTGCTGCCCCCCAGGTGCGGCTGAGCTCCACCCCGCGGCACCCCGAGGCCCCCCTGCACCTCGCCGGTTTCCACCTGCCCGCCAAGGTAAGGCTCGGCCGGGCGCGAGGGGCTGCGGCCGCCGGCCCCGGCTGAGCGCTGCCCGCGCTGTGCCCGCAGCACAAGCCCGCGGGGAAGGGCCCGCCCCAGCCCGGCCCCGGCAGCGGCCCGGCCCCGGCCGAGAGCGACGAGTTCGGATCCTTCCTGTACTGGCGGCCGCCCCTGCCCAGCATCGAGGAGGAGCTGCGGGAGCTGCTGGTGAGAACCTTCGGGAGCTTCTCCCTGTTGCCGTTTCTGGCTGGCCACTCCCCACCCCTGTGTCCCACCCCGACCGTCTCCTGCCCCCCTGGGCCAGGCCATCGCCGGCAGCCCCGAGCCCCCCGAGGAGCACAGGAGCTCTGCAGACGGGGCCAGCGCCGGCGAAGAGGAGGAGGAGGATGAGGAGAGCGATGACGAAGGCTGGATAACTCCCAGCAACCTGAAGCAGGCCCAGCAGGACACGGGGCACTGCGACACTGCTCCCGTGGGTGTCCAGGTCGGCTGTGTCACCACGGACTTTGCCATGCAGGTGGGTGCTGGGCTGCAGCCGGGGCTCAGGCTCTGGGGCAGCTCCGTGTGTCAGAGCAGCAGGGTCTGGGTCCCAGAGACCCCTCAAAGCCTGCAGGGCTCTGCCTGGCCCAGCTGGCAGGTCCCAGCTGCCGGGGTGTGTCCCTGCTCTTGCAGAACGTGCTGCTGCAGATGGGTCTCCACGTGCTGGCTGTGAACGGGATGCTGATCCGCCGGGCCCGCAGCTACATCCTGCGCTGCCACGGCTGCTTCAGGTGCTGGGGCTGGGGCTGAGCCCGGGCTGAGCCCGTGTTCCACGGCCCCGGGAGCTCTGAACCCCCTGTCCCACCCTCGCAGGACCACCTCGGACATGACCAAGGTGTTCTGCCCCCACTGTGGGAACAAGACCCTCAAGAAGGTGGCAGTGAGTGTCAGCGACGACGGGAGTCTCCACATGCATTTCTCCCGCAACCCCAAGGTGCTGAACCCCCGGGGGCTCAGGGTGAGTACCTGGACAGACTCCCAGACTCACTGAGGCTGGAAAAGACCATCAAGGTCATGGAGTCCAGCCTGTGACCGATCCCTATCTTGCCAGCCAGCCCAGAGCACTGAGTGCCACATCCAGCAAGTTCCTTGCACACCTCCCAGGATGGGAACTCCACCCGGGAGTGGAGCCCCTTCCCACATTTAACAATCCCTTTCTGTGAAGAAATTCTTCCACTGGGACCCAGCTTGTGGCTGGCAGGTTGCAGGCAATCAAAGCAAACTGAGAACATCCTCCAGCTGTTACGCTTGACCCCCAGGGCTTTCAGGCTCCCCTGCTGGGCTCTGCAGGGGGCTGCGCTCCCCGGGGCTGATCCCTTCTCTCCCGCAGTACCCGCTGCCGGCGCCGCAGGGCGGGAAGCACGCCAACAACCCGCACCTGGTGGAGGACCAGCGCTTCCCTCAGCAGCGCCTGTCCCGCAAGGCCAGGCAGAAAACCAACGTGTTCGACCCCGACTACCTGGCCGGGGCCTCTCCCTTCGCCGAGAACGACGTGCACAGCCGGGCCGCGCACCTGCACCTGCGCGACGCCGCCCTGGGCGCCGGCCGCCGCCGCCTCAACCCCAACGCCGTCACCAAGAAGTTCGTGAGGAGGAGGTGAGGGCAGGACGGGCCCCCCTGCAGGACCCACCTGCCCGCGTGTGGTGGTGGCTCTGCCGGGGCGAGGCCTCTCCCAGCACCTGGGCACGGCTCAGGCCGCGCTGTCCCCGCTGGTGCCAGAGAGCCGCCGGGACCGGGGCGATGGTGACGGGGTTTGGGGAGGGTGGGGTGGCTTCCCTGCCCGTCCCTGGGCACCCCTGGGCAGGGGCTGTCACCCAATAAACTCCAAATCCCGAGCCCTGTGACTCAGTCCCATTTCTGCACCTGCCTGTGCCAGGGAGAGCCTTTCTCTGAGCCTCGAGGAACGAGGAGGCTGGCACAGGGGGAGGGAGGATTTCTTGGATCATTTGCCCCGTGGGATAATGAGCTCCAGAAGGACAAAAGCCCAGGGCAGGGGGTTGTGTCCCACCCTGGTGCTGGGCGACACCCAGGACTGAAGGGGGAGACTCCAGGGTAAAGCTTTGTGGATAAATCTGCTGAAATCTTTCACAGTTGACTGCTGGGCCCAGCTCTTGCTGCAGTTTCTCCTTAACCCTGCTGAAATTGTTCAAAATAAGGAAATACCTGATAGCAGCTGTGGCCCCTGGTCCTGGGGAGGTCACAGGTTGCAGAGTGGGAGCAGGAAAGGGGAACAGGGCAGTGGGAAAGGCAGCACACATCCTGCTGAGGATGTGGTAATTCCAGCATCTTGGCCTTGGACTCCTGGCCTCACCTCCCTGGGGCAGACTCTGTCTCTCCCCCAGTCCCTCAGAGCCGGGATCCTGGGCTATGGAAGCCGTTCCCGTGGTCACAATTTGGGGGCTGGGTTGGGCAGCCCCCAGGGGTTACCGGGGTGCCACAGCACCAAGTCAGTGTGGTTCCAAGGACCTTTTCCTGCAGCAGCTGCAGCGCCCTGGGCACGGCTCTGGAGATGCCCTTGGTAAAACCATCACAAGACTTTAGAGTGTAAAATGAAAACTTTCATCGTTTATTCTCGACTGCAGCTGTTTACAGAAATATAGTTGCGAGTATACAAATGTCCCAATAGAAGCAAAATATTTTTTTTTTTTTTTAATATTCAACAAGTTATCACAGGAGAGCTAAAAACATAGATGCAAATAAAATATCCCCTCATAGACAAACTGAAAACACCGGGAATCAGTGCCTGGAAAACCCACCTACGAAAGCCATATACACAGAACTGCACGAAGGAGTATCTGGTGCTACTTTCACATTGCAGGACACAGAAGAGGCAGCTCAGCGGTCGAGGGTGCACCCAGAACATCTGGCAGGCAGGGGAGAGCCCACCTCAGGTGCAGGGACAGAGACAGAGGCTGGAGCTCTGCTCTGGAGGGGTTGGAGCTTAGCATCAGCTCAGATGGAAATAATTCAAATTGCCTCCTTTTACCCAGAATAGAAAAGCCTCGGGAATGCTGCAGGCTAAGGACACAGGAATGGGATCCCAGTTCTGCAAGACCCAAAGAGCCAGTTCCAAACAGGAAGAGCCCCTGGACACCTTATCCCAAGGGGCAGGCATGGTCCTGCCCAGGTCAGGTCCCGTTCCACGGGGCAGCTCCAGGGCCAAAACAAAGCCAAGGCCATTTACCTGCCAGGTGAAGAAACCCCTCCCTAATCCCAGGCCTGGAGCTGGAATGTGTCACAGAGGGCTGCTGGGTGTGGGAGCCTTGGAACCTCAACAGAGGGGTCAGTGAGCAGGGAGTCCTGGCTTCCTTGCCCTGTCCCTACACAGTGAATGTCACCGGGCAATTCAATGAAGTGTAACAGTAAAAATGACACATCTGTGGAAAAAGCAGAGTTCAGCTCTGCAAACTCCAAGAGAACAAAGGAGGACACTGGCTCTCAGTGGGGAGGAGGGATTTAAGAAGACCTGTACCAGGGTAACACTGATCCACCCAGGACAAATTCCAGTGGAGCACAGATTTGGAATTGAAAGTCATGTTGGACACAACACACATTACTGAATGCACGACCTGATTTAATGGCTGGAGCTCTGTCAGGGGAGGTTCAGGGTGGATCTCAGGAAAGGTTCCTCCCCCAGAGGGTGCTGGCACTGCCCAGGCTCCCCAGGGAATGGGCACAGCCCTGAGGCTGCCAGAGCTCCGGGAGAGGTTGGACAGTGCTCTTAGGGATGCCCAGGGTGGGAGTGTTGGGGTGTCTGTGCAGGGCTGGGGTTGGACTGGATGATCCCTGTGGGTCCCTTCCAGCTCAGGATATTCCATGATTCTGTGATTCTTAGGGTTTAATTCCTCACACAACCTGCAAGAAAGAAATCAGCACGAGTCGTGGCAGGCTCCTCACAGACAGAATTCAAGGGGAGCTTCACTGGCTTTCAAGGAGTTCTCTAGATTTTGATTGTTGCACTAATGAATCAATTAAAATAATCAAGTTTACAGATTCCTGCCCTCGTGGGAATAAAGAGAAAGGGCAGAGGAGCTTCCCCTCCCTGACCCAGCACGAGCAGGGACCTTTTGCTACACAGTGACATCCCACACACCTGGGCTGGTGTCACCAGCCCTGCACAGCACAGCCAGCACCAATCCCTGTCTGCACCAGCTGCTGCCCCACTGGGCATGGAAACGGCTCAGGGGAAGCCCAGGGATGCTCAGGGCTGCAGGAAGCCCTTCCTCAGTCAGTTCTATCCTAAACCACACCTGCCAGTATGAACTAAAAGATACAAAAACACAGGAGTGGCCACAGCTGCTGGCAAGCCACAGATCCCAGCGAGGTTCCCAAGCAGAGCAAGTTCTGGATCCACGTCACCAACAGGACCACACGTCCAGGACTGAGAGGTGTGAGACAGCTACTCATGAGTTACTACAAAAACCTCCTACTGAGGAAAAGGAGTATTATTTCATGTTTATAAAAATGTAAATATAACAGTGTTCTAATGCTGTGTCTACTAATATTTATATATAATAATCTGACTCCTCTATATACATATATATAATCCTAGAATATACAGGCAGTGCATATTTACATCCCTATACAGACTGGGAGAGGAAAAGCCTCTCCTCCTGTGGAACCTCCCCGAGTCCCCCACTCCCCTAGAGAATTTCACAAGTTCCCTTTGGCAGGACTTCACCCCCTGCTGCACTTTCCCTTGTTTCTAGCAGGTTTAGCCCATTTCCAACGCCGACCCTCAGTGGCACAGACGCCCTGCCCAGGGCACCACAGCTGGCACAGCTGGTCTGAGCAGGAACAGAGTGCTCACAGGCTGCCACAAAGACTACACCAGCCCAAACTGGAACAAAGCCCCTGAACAAACACAGCATCCCACTGCTGTTTCCTTTTAGCTTCTACAGAACTGCCCCGAGCCCCCTGAACACAAAACCCCCAACTCCCTGAAATTCCATTTGCACTCATGAGCAGTCAGTCACCAGTGACCAGAATTTCCTGTGCTCACCTTCCACCTACAGCTCAGAGCATGCCAAGCAACTCCCTGTCCTCTCTCCTGCTCCCCTCACTCAGATCCACGTCTGTGCTCCCTCTGCTCTCCCAAAAAGGCCCTGGAAAAGGAACCCAACAGTTTGCCAAGCAGAGGCACAACAAAACAGGAATAAAAATCCATTCAGAGGTATTTTCCTTTTAGAAATTAGATTCTAAATCAAAATATCAATGGAAACTTAAAAAATTATAAAGTTCAGCTTATGCAAGTGAGGGGAATGCCCACTGACTCAGCTGCCCAGACTTGGCACTTCCAGTAAAAACCTGCAGAGGTTATGTTGAACTGTTCATGCCTTGTTTTATCTCTGGTTTAATCTGTCAGTGATTAGAAGAAATCATCATCACTAATCAGAGAGTGGACACCCACTTCAGAACAGCCAGCCTGGAATTACTTTTTGAACTAGATTTGTGATAAAATAAGAGCGAAGTGTTTGGCTTGCTGCAAGACCAGGCAGTGAGGAGGCAATTAATACCACAGCAACTGTTAATTAAGCGCAAAGCACCAGTAACTCCGTGCCAGAGGAGATGTTCAGCTCAAGCTGTGCACCCAGTGTTGGCTCCGTGGTGTCTGGGGGGGCTCTGGGCACACTCAGGGTAAAAGCTGAGGGGCATGGGGGGGTTGGCAGCTCCATCTCCCTCAACTCTCACCTGTGCCCACACAGGGGTGCTCTGGGACCCCCAGGGATGCGGGACTGGCACAGACTGGCACCTCAGGATCCTCCCTGTCACCCAAAGGGCCCAGACACGACGGCAGTGCTCCTGGAACACAGGGCTCAGAGAGAAGCTCTGCTGCCCAACCTCAACTGCTAAAAATGCCAGAAGTGAATGTTCAGGGCCCTGGTGAGACACCAGGCTGTGCTCCCTGCCGTGACAGCCCGCAGCCTGTCCCTGAGCTCTTCTGGGGCTGATCCAAGCCCTCCACCCTCAGAGCCGCTGCCGAGCACGCGCCAACCGCTGAGCGACCTCTTCAGTCACACAAATACTTTTTGTAACCAAATCACATGTTCAAAGTGTTGTACATTTAAACATTGACCTAAAATGAACAGGTAAATTTAACACGAGGAAAGGAAGGTGTTTCCAGAAGGAAAACTGGGATAGCACAGCCCTTGGTTGGTTTTTTGTGTATGTTTTTTTTCTCTCTTCTCTTCACGAGCGACCTCAAACGCCCACGATTCAAACATACCCTTCCCTGGAGCTGTGGCAGGCTTGGGATGAGGTTCTCCTCTGGGCACTCATCCTGTTCCATGGAGAATTGGTCCCTGGTGACTTGGCACGACCAACAAATGGATAGAGCCCTTGGGAACAAGGAGCAAACACTGAAGCAGCACGTGAGCGAATCCATCGTTCCCGTCACTCCTTCCGCGTCCCACGGCCCCAGGCGACCCCCGAGAGCTCAGCCTGGGACACAGGTCCTGCAAACACCACCAGTTCCTTTCCCAGTGAGTGCCTATGGACTTCCACGGCCCCCTGGACGTTGCTGGGCCCGTTGCTCTCAGCCTGAGCAGCCCCACGCAGCACCTGGGCGCTGCTGGGGCCGCCGCTTTCGTGTTGTGAACCGTTACAAGATGTTGGTAACGTTTTGTCTTAGCAGGGGAAAAAAAAATAAAATACAGAAAGAAGAAGTCTGGGTCGGGGTTAAAGCAGCTCTGGACACGATGCAGCGGGGAATTCTTTCTTGTCCTGATTAAAATTTCCAACGTTTGAGCATAATCATAAATTAGAAGTTAAAACACAGAGGCGCTAATAATAAAATATTAAATAGGCAATGAGAGTGGAGAAAAGCTGAATGGCTCATTCTGATGGAAACCCCAATATTTCATATTTTATATAATCCTAAATGCCTCTGGGTTTCCTGGCTAGGCTGTGATGAGGGACACACCAAACACAGAGCAAAGCTTCTCGTGGCCAGCTGGACCAACACTGCCTGATGGAATGGCGAGAGATGAACACGTTATTTATGTTGCAAAAAGTACTTAAATACTCAATAAAGACATAACAAACCCCACCCCACCCCACTGTTATCAGACGCCACGTTGTGGTAGAACATCAGACAAACTCACAAATTTACCACAAAAATGTGTGGCAAAAAGAATATTTTATATATATGTATATATATAAATTTTTATATTTATGCCAATGTACTCACTCAGTACAAATAGCAAAATAGTTATACCATTTCCTAAATACAAAATATAGCTTTCCAAAAAAATGAAACACACATTAGATATAAACCATCCAAAACTTGAACGATTGAAAACTGTATTCAAAATTAAATGACCCAGAGCAGGTCTCTTTCTGAAAAGTTCCCTTCATATCGGCAAGAAGCCTTACTACTGAAAACGTAATTCAATGCCTCTCAATGAGAGAGAGAAAGAGAGAGACAGAAAGAGAAAGTGAACGTCGTGACAGACCAACAAACGGGGGAATCCAGGAAAACCAACAAAAACTCTACACGGCTCAACTACGCACACGAGTTAAGGGGAAAACACACAGTAAACAGACTCGAGGAACTTAAAAAAAAACCCATTTACAGACTGTTCTTTTGTTATTTCAAATAACAAAAATGAAGAATGACGTGATACCAGCTAGACTCTGCCGAGGCGGAACGGGCGCCGCGGGAGCGGCTGGGCTCCGGCGGCAGCGGGAGGAACACGGATCTGGACGAGGCTGTAGTGAGAGATCACACACTGTCTGGAGAGTTGAAGCACCCAAAAAATCCACAAGCCTCACGATACACCTGCGTGGTCTGGAGTGGGTTGTTTTTACATTCGGTAACATCAGTCAGTGATTTATTCCTTAATTAAACGTGACAATCTAGAAACCAGACTTGGGGCTCGGTGGTAGAAAAAGGAAAAATCACTTCAGAACTGCGATGAGCTCCACGTGCTACAAAGATGCAACAGCTCGGGATGAAGTGACCTTTTAAGAAGGCTTAAAAATTATGCAATTTGCCCCCTACTTGGAGTAAAGCCAAGCTGAAGATTTCCATCAGTCACAGCTGGAAGTGGCGGGTTAAGGGGGATTCCTGCAATTAGAAGGTGGTGGAGAAATTGCTTCCTCTCTCCTTACTCCTTGATTATTTGTCAAAGCTTCTACTGACTAAGCAATTCACTGCCAAGGATTCCTAAAAGCTCTTTCTTTAGCTTTAAAGCCAGTAGGATATTTATGTCTTTTTTTTTTTTCTAAAAAACAAAATACAAAACTGAGGGAGAGAAGGAAAACCATGGAAATAATAAAAGGGAGAAGGCTGGTTTGGGAACAGCTCATGAGGCTTCACAGAGCTCCAACCCATCAGTCAGAACAAGAGACACAGAGGAGTCCCTTCCTCAGCCACACAGAATGCTCTTTTCAAGCTGAAAGTGTTTTAGAGAAGATTTTAAGATCAACTGGAAGTTCCCCTTCATTTCTTCATTTTGTAGAGCCACCAAACCCTTGCTCTATGTACAGCTCCACGTAACTCCAGCTTCCACAGATGTGGAAAACCGTTAATCCCATTCTCAGATGGGAAATGGTTATTTACAGCAGCAATTCTCTGCTTGGTTATTACAGTTATCAATACTTTCAATTCATAAAGGGTGGGTCTGGCTCTCCCACTCCGTGCCAATGGAGAGATCCCTTCACTTACTGACAGCTGAGTCACGGCTCGGGGCAGAGGCAGCTGCTGTTCCTGCTGCACGAGCTTCCCGAGGGAAAAAAGGGATGGGAAGAAGGAATAGCAGGGAAAAAGTAAACGTGGTAACATGGATTACCTTCCAACAACAATAATAACTGACCAGATATGCTTTAAATTCCAAGAGCCCTCACTGTAATGAGGTTTATGAACCTGGTAACAGCCCAACCCCACGCCCCAGTAACACAAAGCATAACTCCTCAGCATTATTGGCACTGTGGAGCCCCAACTCCATGGTCATGGCCTCAGGTCTGCCACTGGCCACACGTGTGCTCTTAAAGAGGCCACTTTTCCACAGAAGCAATTGGTTCCACGCAGCCTAATCCAGAGGTGGAAGGTCTGAGAGGATCTGGGAAATCGTCGCTTTTTTTTCTCCACGGAATTTCTGCGTGAGAAAACAAGCAGAAAAGTCAGGCATAACTAACCACAGTCCCCTCCTCCTTCTGTGCAGTGCCTTCATCTTCAGGGTGCTCCTCATGAGCAGGCACTGAACTGGGGCTGAGGAGCAAGAGAAGCTCTGGAGAGACTCCAGACTCCATATACAAACCCCTTTAGATTAGGGAACGACGTGCATCACTTCAGTGAAAACTCAGGGGGGATTTGGGACAAGACCACCCCAAGTTACCACAACCTACACTGGACTCCAGAGTCCTCTTGGCTCTTGGTGCTCATTTGTAGTCAAAGCTCTTCCCCCCTCTGAAAAAGGCACCTTCTAAATGCAGAATGTCTCCTAGCAACAGCTGATGCCGTCGGCTGTTTCTAACACAGCCTCAGCATGTGGCACACTCAGGAGCTGCCACATTCCACCAAAACTTGTTTTCACATTACGTTATTGTAACCCGGGGGAAGAGTTCAGAACAGTTCAAACTTGAGGTGTTATTTACTCAGTAAGTGTCAAGTTTTTTAACCACAGTCATGTTTCATAAGGTTTTGATCTGCCAAGCTGCCAGTGATCCACTCTCCTCCCTAACAAACTACCAGGCTCTCAAGGCAGATGACAAAATGCAGGAAAAATGAACAAGACACAGTCTCAACCGTTTCATAAAAGTTCTAATCTCTGACTGGTTTTAATTCTGGTATTATAGACTTCATCCTGCCTCACTGGTGTTTTAGCTGACCTCTTAAAGCCCACTCACACACTGCAAGGTGTGAATGCACTGAACAAACTCCCGCGTGGCAGCGAGGAACCCAGAGAGCCAAACTCACCACTTGCCTAATTAAAACGAGCCAGCCATGTTGTTCCCCTGGTTCTGCAGGGACACGAGCAGGTCATCAATCTTCTCCATGTTCTGGTTGGCGGCCATGGCCGAGGGCAGCGGCGGGGTCTCGGGGAGCTGCTGGGACAGGAGCGCCGGCACGGCGGGCTGGGCCTCGGCCTGGGGCTGCCCGGGCTGCCCCATGGCCATCAGCTCCTCCGGCAGCGCCGCGGGCCCGGGGGGCAGCAGCTGCCCGCAGTCTGGGGGACAGAGGGACATTTCAGTGTCTTGGCACAGGCCAGGAGCTCCCACGGCAAAGCACACCAGCAGCTGAGCGCCCACCCCGCGAGAGCCGCTGCAGCCTGATGTAAGCAACACCTGCAGCTCCCACTGCTGGGGCTCACACACACACAGACCTCTGCACACACAGAAAGGCACTGTGACCCACAGAACCAGTCAGGGAGGCTGGGTCCAGAGTGCAGACAAGGAAAAGTGTAGGTTTGTACAGCTAAGTACACTTTAACAGACACTTTTCTGGACTCTACAGCTTCTAAAATCCTTGCTCTCCTTCAGCAATGTGGAGAGAGGCAACACATATATTGAGGAAACAAAAAACAGCAAGAGAAATGCTCTCCTAGGAGAGCACAATCATTCCTCGATTGGATATCAGTGAGAGACTCTTCCCTGGCAGGGGGGGCAGACCCTGGCACAGGGTGCCCAGAGCAGCTGTGGCTGCCCCTGGATCCCTGGCAGTGCCCCAGGCCAGGCTGGACAGGGCTGGGAGCAGCCTGGGACAGTGGGAGGTGTCTGCCATGGCAGGGGTGGGATGGATTGGCTTTAAGGTCCCTTCCCACCCAAACCACTCCCTGTTTCTATGGCAGCTCCCCACATGGTAAGCCCAGCACTGGGCACTGGTCACTTACTGTTCTGGATGCCGAACAGGAATATTCCCGAGGTCTGCTGGGACGAGGCAGGGGAATTCTGCAGCTGGTTGATGGCACCTCCCGCCGTGCTGTGGAACAGAGGAGCCTGCTGCTGGGGAGGAGAAGCAGTTCCTGGCATTCCTGCCATGCTGTTTTGGGAGGAGTACATGGGGGACTGCTGCAGCTCCGGCTGGCTCATGCTGTTCTGCAGGGCAGACATGGAAGCTGAGGAGATGAAGAGGGTGACTTGTTGCTCTTGAGAACTTGGGGACCCTTGGACCAGTTGAATCTGGGGCGAGTTATGGAAGATGGTTGGCTGCTGTGCTTCAGCCTGGCTGGAGCCAGGATTCTGGAGAGAAGACACTGTGGTCTGACTCTGGAATTGCATGGGCTGCTGTTCCTGATTCATCGAGGCCATGTTGGACTGTGGATGAAAAATGGACTGGCCTTGCTGCTCCTGATTGGTAACCGGGTTTTGGTTTGGATTGAAAATCATGTTCTGCTTTTGGGGGGCCATTGTACTCATTGCATTTTGATTGCTGAACATCATGTTCTGCTGCTGCTGCTGTTGCTGCTCCTGAGATGGAGGGCTGCTCTGGATAGCAACAATCGAATGCTGAGGCTGGAAGATGGCTCCCTGTTGGTTCTGAGGGATGGAGCTGGACTGCATGGAGCCCAACGACACTTGGGACTGAAACAAACCCTGCTGAGCTGGCTGAGTCTGGGGCTGCTCCTGGGGAAGCATGGAACTCTGGATATGAGAGATCTGCGTCTGCTGCTGGAAAGAAGTCTGCTGTTCAGTGTTTGTTGCTGTCTGAAGAGGAGAAATGGGATTTGGGCTTGTAAAGAATGACATCTGCTCTTCCTGAGTGGCAGGGTTGCTCATGGAACTCTGGGAAAGGAACATGTTGGCAGACTGCTGGTCTTGAGGCACCGAGGAGCTCTGCAAGACACCCATGGCATTCTGTGAGTGGAACATGGGGGGCTGCAGTTGGTCAGAGGAATTAGTGTTGGTCTGGTTGTGGACAATGGAATTTGAGCTATGAAAAAGGGATCCTTGCGTTTCCTGGGATATATTCTGAGTGTCACCAATAGGGTTCTGAGAGTGGAAAAGCTGAGCTTGTGAGTGTGGAGACTGCTGGATGAAGCTTCCCGACTGAATGGACATCATCTCTCCACCCTGCTGGAACAGACCCCCGCCCTGCTGCTGAGTCCCACTGGCCTGGACGCTCATCATGGTCTTGGTAGATGAGAAGAGATTAACCTGGGACTGACTTTCCCCACTGTGCTGCATCTGAACCATGGTCTGAAACACAGAGCTCTGCATCTGCTTGCTCTGGCCCGAGGCCTCTTCTCCCTCTGCAGAGCTCGAGGGCTGGAACATGGCAGCGCCGTTGCTGGAGACCGGCTGCTGCGCGGGGGCGGCCGCCTCGCCGCCGGACACCGCCGGGGACGAGGAGAACAGCTCGCACTGCATCTGCATGTCCTCACTGGAGGACAAGCCACCCATCATGTGAGACGCCTGCTGGTACACCGGGGACTGCTGCAGGGCTCCGTTCCCCGCCGTGCTGGAGGAGAACAGATCCGACTGCATCTGCGTGGCCGCCTGGCACATGTTCTGCTGCATGCCCATCACCATGGCCGCCGACGTCTCCATGGCCTGCTGCTGCTGCTGCTGCTGCTGCTGGTTGGACAGGGCACCTTCGGGCTGGGAGCGAACGCTCTCGGCTCGTCCAGGCAGAAGGTTCTCCGGTCTGGAATGGACAGCTGCGTCTGAGGAGGAAAACATCCCGGGATTCACGCTGCTCTGTATCTGGCTGACCTGCTGAAAGATATCTGCGTTCAGCTGATCTTGGACATCCTCGCTGCTGTCCGAGCCCGAAAACAAAACGGACGATAACTGCTGCTGAGCTTCCAGAACCTGCTGCACCAAGTCAACATTCCTGCTGCTGCCCGTGGCGGTGTTGGTGGGGAAGTTCCCAGCCTGGAGCTGCTGGATGGTGTTCTGGAGCTGACTCACGCCGCTGGCCGACGAGAAGATGCTGGAGGAAATCTGCTGCTGCAGGGCCTGGGCCGGCTCCGAGAGCGTCGGCTGCTGCTGCTGCGAGGCATCAGCCAGCTGTGACAGAGTCACCACCGTGCCGTCCGACTGCAGCACCTCCCTGGGCTGGGAGTCCCTCGTCTGGAACTGCGCAGCCTGCTGCAGCAGGGCATCGCTGTTCTGCAGCTGGCCCGGGGTGGACACTGCGGAGAAGCTGCCGGGCTGGGAAATGTCCTGCGTTTGGATCGTGCTCAGGGGCTCTGGGTTGTACACCTTGGGCTGGATTTGCTGCTGGTTTTCACTTTCAGAAGGTAAATGGGAAGCAGAAGTTGATATGCCAGACATGCTGTTTTCCAATGTTTGCTGAGTTGGTCCAACCACATTTGAAGCCTGAAAAAGAGCAAGACATTCGGTAATTTATAAACTACTGGGATAGTTATGCAAATACAATTTCCCAAAATCCCCAATGTCCAGGGAAGACCAGAGGGAGATGTGAGATGTGAAACCCAGGCACACCCAAACCAGCAAACAAATGATCAGCAGTGGAATGCTACTTCAAGGATGGAATCACAGCACAATTTAATGAAAGCACTGCTAAGAAGTGATCAAAAGAATATTACAGTAATAAAAAGCTCTGTGTCACAGGATAAAAATCCCCATCACAGGGTCACTAACCCATCAATGTGTCTAGGTGCAGCAACCAGGTGAGTTACTGAAGGAAACTGTGTGTTTACTCATGCTCTGTGATTGTGTTTTGCCCAGACTGATGCTGGACATGGCACTTTCCCTGTCTATTACTCTTCTCCACTGCTGAAGCATGGACCAAGGAGCAGATGCAGCTCAGAATGTGAAAGCTGCTGTGCTCAGCCCCCACCAGACTCACCTGGAGCACAGGGGAAGAGCATTTCTGTGCACTTACTTCCATTGGAGCCACATCTTCGTTCTTGATCATACTGCTTGGCATGAGTGGAGTTATCAAGGCACTAGGAAGAATGTTCACCTTCTCCAGGTTACAGCCCGTGGCCTTCACTGCTGCAGCCACAAACAAAACGAGAACAAGAGGGGCAATGGTAAAACCACTCCACAACTCCCTTTAAGTAAATTACAGAATTACTCTTTAACGTAAAAGCCACAGATCTCCACACCCTAAGCAAATTTAAACCCTACAGTAACGTGGCAGTAAAATTTCTGCACATGTGTCTAGAGTGAGGAAGGACAGAACAGACCAAGTACATACAGCAAACAAAATTCCCTGACTGCTGGTTCAGAGTCAGCCTGGAGCAGAACAGGTACAGGAACGAAGCATCAAAGAGGAGCTGACACAGAAACCCCCAGGAGAAGGTAAATTCAGATTGATTGCATAAATTAACTGAGGACAATGAAGGAACAGCAACAGCACGTTGTGTTCCAAGGAGCAGCAGCTGCTCTCCTGGAGCAGTTGGGATCTTCTCTCAGTTAAGCTCCACATTAAATGAGATGGATGTCAGGCATATTAGTTTATATATTTGCTTAAATTAACATTACAAAGTTTCTAATTCTTTGTATTAACAGCAATCCTAGGCTTTTTTTTTAATTCTTCACTTGCAAACAGACTAAATAAAGATTAGACTGGAGAGCCTAATGCACGAAAAATGAAAAAAAAAAATTAGTATTATTTTTTGCCTTTTTTTTTGTTCTATATTAGCTTGTACTAAAATATATTGATAGGAATATTGTTATCAAATGAAAGTTTCAGAGTCAGAAAACAAACCTCCCTGTAAGAATAGGGCCAGATTTTATAAGCACAGACTTATCACAGGATATCTGATTCATTTCACCAAGTCTGGGTAGGAATTCATAGTTAAATTATTAAGAACACTGATAAGAATCAATTTAGTACCTTTTATAGCCTCTTCAAAAGAACAATGTTGGGCTGGGCTGGAGATTTCCTTCTTCACATTAACATTCAGAGTCCCAGCTGCCGAGACAAAACACATTGAGAACTTCCTTACATTAAATCAGCAAACAAGCCAAAAAAGCACAAAGCAAACCAAAACAATTCCCTATAGCTTAAAGAAATTCAGGTTCTTTGAAACCCACACAAACCTTTGCACTGTCTATTGTGATACAGATAAATAAATAAACTAAAATACATGAAGTGGGCAAATTGCAGCTTTCCTCAGGACAAAGCCTGGTGAGATTTCTTGGTTTATTTGGTGCATTGTATGGGATACGTTGATTTTTTATCCTGCTCAGCTTCATTTTGATCCTTAAACTAGAAATGGATGCTGCTCTATAAGAAGAGCTGTCACAAGACAGCTGGAATTTGAGGTATTTGGTGCATAAATGAGAAAAGCAAAGCCTTTAGGTTTTATTATTAACAGAGCAACACTGGCCAGCTAGAGGGGTTTGGGAAGCTCCACGCTGCTCAGCGTTCTGTGCTGAGCAGGTGAAAAGGGCCCTGCTCCCCCAGAGCCCCCCACACACCTGGCTCTGGAGTGTAGGTGAAGGGCTGCACGTCGTGAGATCTGCCAGCGTTGGTCACCACGTAAATTCCCACTGAGACAGCTGAGGTGATCTGCTGGTCGTGATATGGTGGCACCTTCACAATAAGGTGATTCTGCAAGGCAAAAGGATCACATTCTCTTACTGCTGATCTTAATTCTACTTACTTGCAACAAAAGACAGAAACAGGCTGATAAAACACCATAAATAAAAGGCCAGGGCACTGGGGGCAGTGCACATGTGGGGTACTGCCCAGGAGGTGGGACAAGGATGGCACTTTCCTGAGACCATCTGCATCCAAAGAGTCCATAAAGACACTTATTTGTGTCAAAAAGAATATATATTCCGTAAAACATTTCAAAGTGGAACAAAAATGCAGCCAGTTACAAAGACTACGCTGTACACACAATCTCCTTCCATGGAAAACTGCTGGGAAAACTGAATTAGGCCTTTTAGTTCCACTGTATGTAAGGGCAAAGACCTGCTCAGCAAACCCACTGTGGGATCCAAGCTCTCAGTTAGACTGAACAATTTTACTGGTGTAAACCCAAAATTATATTCCACCAGACTCACAACAGACCTTACGTGAAAAAAATTAGTATTATTTCTGGAAATGCACAGAAAGAGGGAAAGGCTTGATTCGTTTTTCTTTGGAAACAGAGTCAGTGTATTTTTTAAATTAAAAATGTAATTATAATAATAGCAATAGTAACAATAGTAGTACTAGTAGCAGTAGTGATAACAGTAGTAATAATAAAAGTAATAGAGAAGTACCTGATGAAATAATTCCATGTCAATTTCAGCTTCTGCCTTCCAAGAATTCTCATCTAAATGAAAATTAAAAGCCTAGGTTAGTGCACATCCTGTAGAGCAATTTTTTCCAGTGCCTTTGACCCTGCTGCTCAGTTTGCTCTCCTGACTGAGCTCTACCCAGCAGTGAAACCCCAGCCCCAGGCTCTGCCCAGCACCCCAAGCCAGCCCTGCTTTCACACTCACCGGAAACATTCTCTTGGAAAATCACTTTTGTTCCCTTTAGGAAGTTCTTGCCAATCAGAAAAACTTCCTCTTCACCCTTCACTGAACAGCTGTGGAGACTTTTCTTTAGGATCTCTGGGACTCCTGCTGGCTGAGCTGCAAGGGAAAAAACAGAGTCTGGAATCAAGAAAATATCAACATCCAAACCAAACCACTTTTACTTACAGGGTTATGAAGGAAAAACTGAAACTCCTGAGCTGCTTTCTTTATCATGTATTTCATGACAAACTCTTCAGAATATAACCACTTCTATTATTTCCTCACCAAATGTAATGAGCTCACAGAAGTCACACTTAGCTCAAAGATCCACTAATAATCTTTGTTTTTTTCTCCTGCACTTACTAAATCTTCAAGACAAAACTCCCAGTGTTGGAGCCAAAGCTCAACAAGTGCTCAGAAGAGAAGGAAATGTGTTTCTGTAGTTCCCTGGTGTAGAGTGATTTCCAGAGCCATCAACCCTTAGACACACCTGAAGCCTACCTGCAAATTCAGCCTCTGGGCCATAAAACTTCATTTTTTTGTGAAGCTTATTTTGCTCTGCTCTGCAAAAGAGCAGAAGGAGTAACTCCCCTATTACCTGAGGGGTTTGCAGTTTTTTTACATGACACAGTTTTCTGTCTGGTGCAAGAACTGACCCAGGGCTTGGAGCAACCTGGTGTCCCCTGGCCGGGGTGGAATGGGCTGACCTTCAAGGTCCCCTCCAAATCCTTGCAAGACTCCCATCTCTGGAGCTGGGAATTTCAGCAATTTGAATCCAATAAACAAGCCAAGAGGATGTGGTTTTACAGAAACACATCCCTGGATGCCCCTGTGCCAGAGGTCCAGATGATGATTTATATCATTCTTATCATGAACTGACACTGCTGCAAACCATTCCTGCTCTTCTTAAACCTTAAACCAAACAGGACCACGTGTGCTGAATACAAATGAGCACTGCAGACAATTTAAACAGAGATTCATTTTAAAATAATGTTTTTTGACACATTTAATATAAAATAATTCCAGTTTCTCACGGAGGTTCCTCAATCACCTTTCCTCCTCACACAGCTTCCCAGGGCACACACCCAGGCTCGTGTTTCTGCACTTGCCTGGCCCACTTTGAGTGTTTAATAACAATATTCTCTGGGCTTACTACACAGCAGAACATACATCCTGTACCACTCCAAATTATTTAATGACCTTTCAGAAAGGATTTTTCTACAACTCTGGCTGCAGGTTCCCAGGCAACCGTTACGCAACGACTGAATATGCTCAAGGCACATGAAAAGAGTAACTGGATTTAGGTTTGCTAACAAGTTAACAAAGCCTATTTAAAACACAGCCCTGAAATAAAGAGCCTGCAGCTCCTTAATGCCTCCTCTATGGTTTCAGGAACGTTATAAAACACAACATAAACAGGCTCTGGTGAGTGTAAATGCAAACCTTGTTGTGAAGGTACATCACACACTTGTCATAAGGTTTATGTAGCAAACCAACCCAGTGTAATTTGCCTGAGGAGACGATTTATATTCAATAAACAACACATTTCATGCCATTTTGATCAGCCAGTACCCATGTGCCAGCACTATTTGCTTGGCCAAGGTCTACTGCAAGTCCCTGCAGCTTTGGCATCAGTTAAGACAGAAGCACAGAGTCCTGGAAGGAGCCTCAGGAATTCCCCTCCCAACCTTCACACCAGGATCAGTTTTATTCACATATTCCCCAAAGACACAAGTCTGACCAGAGTATTTTGTTTCTGTGATCTAAGACTTGCAGCACTGGAGACACTGCAGAATTCCTGGGCAATCTCTTAGCAACTTACACAATTGAGAATATTTTCTTAGCAAGTGACCAAACCCCAGCCTGCCAAAAACCAAACCAATTTACTCTTTGCATCTAATACAGCTTTTTTTAGCTCAACAGCCTATTTTAAAATCAGTCTCTAAATGTTTCATCTCAGACTCTCAGCTCCTACTCACAATAGCAAGCTTTGGGCTGTTAAAGAAAACATCAGGTGACTTCCACTCCCTTTTCTTCTATAGGTGAAATAATTTTATCTTTAACCAGAAAGTTACAAACAAAAGAGATACAGGAATGGTTTTGAGATTTTATAGAAAATGTTTTTATCTTAAATCTGAAAATTAGTATCAGAAACTCCATTACTGTGAAACACCACCATGGTCTATTGACCAGAATGGAGCTGCAAAGATCACTGTACTTCTAAAAAATAACCCCAAAAAATTCTTTTTATACCATGGGAAGAGCACAAAACGAGTGCCAGGAGCTTCTCTACTCTTTCCATGCACAGACCAAGCTCTCCATCTCATTCATCAAGATAAGGGGGGGAACAAGACGAGCTTTAAGGTCCCTTCCAGCCCAAATCATTCCATGATTCCACAATCCCCTTTTCCCTGTTGGTCAGTGGAACCTCCTCCCCAGCCAAGGCAGCCATCTGTGCTCGTGCTAAACAGAGCAGTTTAATAAAGAGCTATAAAAAGTTTTGTTCTTGCACTGAACCAGAACAGATCCAGCCTCTGGCCCCAGCAAGGACCACAGCTGGGAGAGCCAGGCTTGCTGGCTTACTGCGAGTCCTGTCCAGCACTGAAAGCTGAGGCATGAATGTGACAATACAGAAGAGACTGAAAGTACTAACTGTCGGTTTTCAAAGCAAATGACAAAAATGGTGACATTTGAGGAGGCAAAAATCCATAGAACTGAAGATCAGGAATTGTGTAACTATTTTTCAATACCGGACAATAATTTTAACTATTACCCCACCACAAATAAAAATCAATCCACTTGATTTCAGCTACAGCAATTCTGAAATTATCACAGATTAAAAACACAGGGTTGGTTTTTTACTCCCCAAGGTATTTTCACAGAATAATCACAGCACCATTTAGGCTGGAGACCATCCAGTCCAAGCACTGAGTGCCACATCCATTCCTTCCTTGGGCATCTCCAGGGCTGGAGACTCCAGACCTCCCTGGGCAGCCCCTGCCAGTGCCTGGCCACCCTTCCCATGCCCAGATCACACCAAAACCCAGACCCCCCCACTCTCAGCTCCGTGGTCTGACACTCACTGCACAGGATTGGGGAAGAAGGCGTCTGCAGGGTCAGGGTGGAGCCGTCCTTGCGCGTGATGTTGACGCGAAAGACGAGCCGAGCGCGGGTGCTTTTCTTCTTGGAGCCAGCAATCCCTATCCTGGCTTCCACATCAGCATTCCTCAGCTTCAGGATTCCCACACAATCAACCCTAACAACACAAAACAGAGCAGAATTTCATCGTTTAGTAAGTTCAGCACCTTTAACAGTCTCTCAAGTAGTTTCATAAGCCAAAGTCAAAAGCCTTGAGGTAATTACAGAAATGTTATCAGATTTCTTTTTATTTACATGAAATCTATGACCTTTTTCAAGTTTTCATTCAACCCTGCCTAATTTGGATGATGAATCATGGCAGAAAGGCATATGAAAGCATGAATAAAACAGAAAGTGCAATTTAATTCTGGTAAGCATTCAATTTAGAATCACAGCTCTTCATTCTTCCATCCCCAGGGCGAGATCTGTGTTTGCAGGATTATTGCTTCAAAATATTCTGCATTCACTTAAAGAAAGCAGGAGTAGAAGAAAACTTACTGTAGTCATATTATTTATGTTCAGTGGGACTTGGAAGTGACAGATAAGTCCTCCCTTAAGTGTGGTCCTAGGGGAGATGTACAGGGCCAGGTGAGTGATGATGCAGTGGTGGCTTTCAGACAGGCTCCATGCAAAATGATTTAAAGCAAAAAACAGCCAAAAAAACAAGAACAGCAGAAGCAAACACAGCCTGATGTATTAAAAAGAAGAATATTGCAATCTACCCAGGATTTTGGGTTCTGTGTCCCAAAAGCACAGGGACCACCTGCTATCTCCTGCGAGTACACTGAATTACAAGCAAGAGCCGAGGAGCAGAGAGAGGAGATCGCCGAGATGCTCAGGCTTGAACTATAACCCATCCGACAGAAAAAAGAAATCTGTTCCCAAACCCAAGCCAATGAAGGACAATGCTCCTGGAGGAGCTACTCACGCCAGTGTCATGTTGTTGCTTGGGTCCAGCCCCACCTCGATGACAGTGGTGCCCTCGATGTCCACCTCCTTGCAGGGCGTGGTGTTCCTGCCCGTGACCCGGCAGGCCTGGTAGAACCCGTGCGGCTTCACGCGCCCCGAGTCGTTGCCCACGAACACCTGCAGCACCACGGGCTCGTTGTGGCCTTCCAGCTGCAACAGGCCAGGTGGGCAATTAGCACAGGAACGGCTGCTTTAATTGTTGTTATTAATAGCAGGCTTCTAAACCAGCCTCAGTCCTGTCTACCTTCAGACAGAATTATCTCAACTGCGATCTCAGGTCTCCTACGACCTCCTGCTCCCACTCCAGCTGTGACTATTCCCCCTTCCCCTCCCAGCATCTACATCCACCAGCCAGCCAAGAAAGAGAACATTTCCTGGGGCTGCTTCCAGAGGTGAAGAGGTTTTGCTGCTCAATATGTGCACAGCCACTGGCATTCCAGGACCCCACCTTGACGCCAGATGCGTTTTGAAATCCTCGTGAAACCAGATTAGAATTGTCCAACAGCTGCAAAACCCCTGAAGGAGTCAGAATAGGATGAAAGGGAAGCAGAGGGAGAAATGGGCAACTGAATAGTCCAACCATCCAACTGAATAAGCCCAGCTTTCCTTCAGACACCAAAATAAAAATTAAAAATGGTAACCCAACATCTCCTGCTTAAAAGGTAACAATGTCAGGATTCACTGAAATACTTCATAAATAAGAGCAGGTCAGACATTTTAACATCCTCCTGCAACCCCCATCTGCAAGTCATAATTATCCCAGAACATTCCAATGAAAAATACATTCATTTCTGTAACATCAACACCCTGGCATGAAATGGTTTGTGTCCTCTTAAAGGTTTTTTTTATTAGTGGGATCCCACTAGTGCCACAGACTAAAAATACTCTGAGGTACAAGAAATCCTGAAGTAAACCTGGACATTGCATTAGAAAGAAAATTCTTCTTTTTAGGAAATAGTTCAGAAAAATACTCCAAGTGAAAAAAACATTAGATTGTTGCCAGATTCCCAGGCCAGAGTTGGAAAATCCTTGCCAGAGCATTCTAGGAGATAAAATGAATATTTTAGTGTTTCCACTGAGACATATTTGTTGTTCAAGGACTTCTGGGTGATAGTGCTGTCTTTTGTCCCAGGCCTGGAAGCAACACCTTTAAAAGAAGCTTCAGTTTCAGCAGTGAGATGCAAATGAGAGCAGAATCCTCTGGAGAATCTCTTGGGGGACTATTCCCTGACACACTTAAAAAATGGAATTCTGAAGTTTGTAGCAAGTTTGAATAAAGGAAAAAATAAATAAACCAGCAAGTACTGGTAAGATCATTGTGTGTTCATGTCCAAGAGGAGCAAATAGCAAATGTTACTGTCAGAGATGGGCAGAGCCCCAAGATCCCTGCAGTGGCCCAGCACAGGCATCCACATGGGAACCAAGGGCACAGGTCACAACAAAGGGCTCAACAGCCAGTGCCTCGATTAAGGCTTGGCTGTACAGTTTTAATGCTGCATACTAATTGTAGACTCAAGTTTTAAGTCATCAAGATCAGAGTTTTATTTAAATGGCCACTGAACCTGCTTCTCCTCCTCGGCCTGTGTCAGGCCATGCGCCGGAGCTGCTCCCAAGAGCCAGATCTCTGCTGAGCACCAACATCTTTACACTGCTCCTCCCCACCTTTAAACCCCACAAACAAAACAAAAAACTCCCTTGTCTGGAACGTATTTTTCCCCACTAGCTCAGATTTCCTCAAGATTCACTGACTCATTTGTCTGTCCAGCCCTGGCAGAGTTTTATCTGCAGGGTATGAACTCCTCTGCCTACTGGTAAAGCAAACTGGAACTTCCAGGAATTCAGTAACATGAGACTCTTCCAAAGAGAATTTTCACTGATGGGTGCTAAAGGGTAACTGGGAAAGGAGTTAAAAGGAAATTCAGATGAACAAAGGCCCATTAAGAAAATCCACATAAATGAGGACTAAATCCCCATAGCAACAGGCTGATATGAATGGATTCTTTTCTTATGAAACTTTACTGGAGTTCTGCATTACTCAGGAGGACTGAGTGAAGGGCTGCTGGTGTTCCTAACACTGCTGAACAGGACTTTGAAGATAAGCCTACTTCTGTATTCTGTCAGCAGCAGTCAGCACAAATTTTAAGGGCTGTGTCACAAACAAACATCTCCTTGTGGACCTGGTAAGTTAGTTTGGGTTGAGAACTGCTTTGCTGCTTTCTCAAAGTGATATAACTATGAAAAAACATTAAACAAAATGTCTTTCACCCTTCTTATCTATATGATAACAAACCTAGCTGTGTACTCACTCAACCTGCTGGCCACACTGTTCCCAGTATGCCCAGTATGCCATTTGCCATGGTACCAGTGTGGTGCTGGCCTGGACTCAGCTCTCTGGTGATTCTCATGATCACTTGTGGGAGGATATTTAACATCAGTTCTTCTGTTTGCCACCCTAAGTCAAGCCCAGCCTTGCCCCTGGTAAGCCTCTCTACCATTTCCATCAGGAAACCTTCCCAAGCCCTCAAGTTCTCCAGCTGCTTTCCTCAGGCTACACAGGGAAGAAAGAAGACCTGGAAATGCCCACTCTGTGCATTCATGGGCAGCCCCTGGAGGACAGCCTCAGTCTTCCTTCCTGAGCAGAAATGTCACAGATCTCGTAACCTTCTTGTGTTGCTCAGAGCAATAGGCCTTCAGCACCTGAATTTTAAGCCTCAAAGTCCACACAGTAAACAGGCTGCAACTGTCAAGTGTGCACATAAATGCTGCCTCGTTCCTTGCCCCATTCTCCAGTTCTAATCCACATCTACCTCTACTACCTCCACCTGTACCATGCTAAACTCACTGAGCAGTACAGACTGCAAAACACACCTCAGTGAGAGCTGCATGACTCACCTGAAAGACACTGTACACAGCAGCTCAGATACTGCTGAATTAACAAGAGCAAAAAACACCAAGCAATTGAAAAAAAAAACCAAAAAAAAAAACCAACAAAAAAAAAACAACAAAACCAAAACATCCCCTTTACAATTTTTTTTTTTTTAAATGAAAACTGGTTTTATGTCTTTACTACTACTGGATAATGATGGCCCACTGCCACCAGCCATCAAACAGCTACAGCATTTCACTGCCTCCCTTTTGTAGGTATGGAATTTCTCTGCGCTCACACAGTCCATGGAACTGCAGCCTAACAGGATGTGCATCCCAGATTTTAAACCCCTGCCTTGACACGCAGCTTCCCTCTCCTGTAACTCTGTGATGCCAGTAAGACCCATGACCTGCAAGAAGAGACCCTGTCCAGCCCAGGACGGCCAAGTCTGCTCCCTGACCCCTGCAGAGACTGCAGGCCCACTGCCAGGGCAGCCCTGGGAAGGCAGTGCCCGTGTCCCCAGCCTACCTTGACGGTGGGGAAGCCCTGCTGCGTGCGGTCCTTGACGGAGCCCCGGCTGCCCTCGGTCAGGTAGCGAGCCCTGTGCTGGGTCTCCGGCTGCACCATGATCTTCAGCTCCTTCCCCTCACTCTTAGTCGGGTACTGACCACACAACATTGGGGTCTTCTTCCCTCCAGCTCCCTTCTGGTTCTCTGATGCTCTGAGAAGTCAAAACACACCATCGAGAAGATGTGAGAAGCAGCTCCCCGGTAAAAACACTCCAAATCACAGAAAAGCTAAAAAGGAAAAGAGCGCGCATTAACTGCTGGAAGGTTTGTAGTTGGGAGCAAACTTTGGGACTCTCTTTCTGCCAGAGGAGACCTGCAGGATGAAGAGGAATGGTGCTTCCCTGCCTCCTCCATCCAGAGCACATGGGAACTGCTTTTCAGAGAGCAAACATAAAGGAAGGGAAAAGCAATTAGCATTAACCGATGTTAACGAACAGAAGGCAGCTCATAACCTGCTTTTTCAGAGTCTATGACACAGCCTGAACAAGCTGTTTTGCTGCTGTGACAAACACACACGTACACACACACTGGATGGATTTAAGGTTAAATGACACTTCTTTAAACAGGAAAATAGCCTCATGCCTGTCTCCACCTCAAATTGTACATCCATGCAAACTCCAGCTCCGACTGCTGTCTAAACAGAGTGACCAATTTATGCTAAAACCTAATTAGCTATTGTAAAAGCTCTGGCATAATTGCACCAATGTTAAATCAGTGTATGCACAAGGCCTTTCTTTCCAGGAGCGTCCCATAAGATGTAGTGGCTTGTTCTCAGTTCCATAATTAAAACCAGGATGAAGGAGCCTTCCCAAGTCTAGCAGCACATGAGACATTTTGTGTTCCCTTTAGAGCACAGTGGGAAATAACCCTTGATCCTACTCAGACCAGGATTTGGTAACGAACCTGAAGACCAAGAAACTCCTTTCCCACTAGGAAATGTGAATGTACCACAGTACATGATGCAGGCAGGAAAAGGGCTCCATGATTCATGCAAATGTCATATTCTTTCTTCCTAGGAAAACATGGTTTCTAACAGCTAATGCCTGGGAAGCAGTTTTAAATAACAAGTGTGATTGTTTAAAAAAGAAATTCCATTTCAACATGCAAGTTATTGAAGCAATTTATCCAGGATTTTCTCCTTCTCAAAAAGGATGAAAACTGCTTTTTTTTTCTTTGCCACTGCACGAGGCTCTCACTGACCTGGAGCTGGGGTGATCCAGCTCTTCTCACCTACCAGATGACAAACACGAGGCAGCCCTTTCCTAGAGCTCCTGCTGAGCACAGGGCAGCCCCTGGACACAGCCCTGCCCCAGCCCTGTGGGGCCTGGCCCTGCTGTGCTGCTCCTTTTCCTGCCCAGGAAAGGCTGGCCACTTTGCCCCCCACATCTCACAGCCCTAAAGCCATGGAATCACAGCAGAGGGTGGGTTGGGAGAGACCTTTAGAGATCACCCAGTGCCACCCCTGCCATGGCAGGGACACATTCCACTGTCCCAGGTGCTCCGAGCCCTGTCCTGGCCTTGGGCACTGCCAGGGATCCAGGGGCAGCCACAGCTGCTCTGGGCACCTGTGCCAGGGCCACCCACCCTCCCTTTAAAAAACTTCCTCCTTTGACCTACACTGAATCAACACTCTTAGTTTAAAACCATCACTCTTTGCCTAATGCAACACATCCTATTTGTCATACTCTTATTTTCATTTAAGCCTTTTTCTTAAGCCATCCAAAACCTTTCACTACACATAAAAAAGGGTTAAAATAGACAGAGTTGGTGCTTTGGATGACTTCCATTTCCATTTTCTCTCCATGAAGATTAAGCACTTCACTGTGGACAGACCAGGCACTGCCCTGGCTGCCTTCAATACTCATCCTCAACCAGTACCCAGCAGAGGCAGGAACTACATAAAAATTAGCATAAAATCCTGCAAAATAATATTAATACCATCTTATAATAAAACTATCTTCCTGCCAAGCAGTCCTGATTACTCTGCTCAGTGTAGCCACTGGGGAGACTGGGATATAGTTGAATTTTGAAGGGAAATGTTGGAGAGCTGGCCATCAAAATGAAATTCACCTTTACCACTCCCAATGCCACGATTCAGCAGTGACATTCAATATCCTTAAATCCCAACTACCTTAACTATCAGCATATTAATGTATTATCATTATCATATTTATGCAGAGAGATGCTTCTCACAATTATTTTGGTCTTTTCTCTAGAAACTTAACCATTACTTCCAATCAACCAGCCGTGCCACGATTCAGCAGTGACATTAACACTGAGCTCTCCAGAACAATATCCTTAAATCCCAACTACCTTAACTATCAGCATATTAATGTATTATCATTATCATATTTATGCAGAGAGATGCTTCTCACAATTATTTTGGTCTTTTCTCTAGAAACTTAACCATTACTTCCAATCAACCAGCCAAAGCTGGATGCAACTTAAAACCTTCACCAGATTTCTCAGTGGTCTTTCTCAAAATAGAGGATGAACCACTTAATGCATCCTTTCAATTAATGAATACATTTTAATTCAGTTTATTCATACTGCAAGTATTCACACCTGTACATTTCACACACATGTATTAACCTGACTGTTACCAGACAAAATATCCCTAATCTAGCACTTCTGGTTTTTTAAAGGAATAAATGTAAGTGGCAAATCCTATGAATCTACTCAAACAGATCTCCTGAGGAGTTTGGCCCGGTCCTGTTGACAGGGCAGACCTGAAAGTGAGACCACAGAAACCTGAGTCTCTGCCCTGAACCACCACCAATTCATCCACTTCTAAAAAGGCTTTCACAAATTCCAAGTTTCCACAGGAATATATTCTTTCTCTTCCTGGCTTTTAACAACAACTGTCTCTTTAGGGGCAAATGCCATTTCCATTCACCACGGAGCACAGCAGTTTTCCTTGCTCTTTTCTTTAAGCCAAAAGTAAATGAACTCCCTTGGCTGAGCTCCACCAGGCTGGGAAGTTTTAAGAACTCCAGTCACTACGGTGACCCAGATTTGTAAGGCCAAGTCTCCATATTTCAATGGCAAAATTAAGTTTTCCAAGACCTTGGCACTTCTCATCCCAGAGCATTTACTCCCAAGGATGGTTCTGCTACCTGGGAGTTTTCCTGCAGTTCAGTCTGGCCTGAGACACATCAGGAAAAATATTCCACCTTCTTCCCCTCTGCACTCACAGACCCCACGGATTTCCCTGCTCAGCCCAGTGTTTTTGGGGAAATCTTATTCTGTTTTCAGACTGAGATCTCACATATTCTTTCAGAGTTTACAAAACCTTCCTGAGACCACACTTACAGTGGCACAGTTCTCATCCTTCCATCAAGCTTCTCCTTCTGTAAGGGCAAGCCTGGTCCCTCGGAGCTGGGGGAGGCACCTTCCTCATTCCAAGCTGCCCGGGGTCTACCAGGTACTAATATTTCACTTTATGACCACGAATTTTGGCTGGTGAAAACCCCGAGGCCAGAGGCCACCATGCCCAGGAAGAGAAGCACACTCAGGACATGTTCTCAGAACTGCTTTTCACAGTGAAATTTTAAGTATGGAACTGCACTGACCCTGGGAATACAGACTCCAGGCTCTTTCCCTTTGGGATATGAGAAGTTCATCATCTTTGCCATCAGTCAAATTTTAATATTCACCGTTGCTGTGATGAACGTCAGAACGTACTGCAAGCACAGACATAAAAGTGAAACCAAAATGCACTCCTGCCCCCAAAAAAGCCCGAAATAAAAGAGCCAAATCTATCCGTTTGACCACTTTAAAAGTACTAAAGAAGCAAAAAGTTAAAAAACAAAAGAAAAAAAGAAATGTATCAACACACTCTTGCAAACTGATGGAATTGTCCTCTTTAAGCAGCTACTGGAATGCATTTAGTGAACAGTGTGAAGTGGGAGATGAGGGGCCACCACCCAGGCGTGCCCACGCAGACACACGCACACGACCCAGAAGCACAGAGAGAAACAGCATTAGAGATTTATTTCTGAAAAAATCAAATACAGAAGTGAATTCACATGGAAAAACCAAAAACTGGTTCACCATATTGTCTTAACATTTCATAAAAAAGTAAAGCAAGTGATAATTTAAATGCTGAGAAATCCTAATGAGACATTAACCGTTAGCTTGTACTCCCATCCCTGTCTCTATCTGACAAATAGAGCAGCAGGTGAAGTGTACAGACTGAAATCCTCACACAAAATCCTGCAAAAAAACATTCAGGGTACACCAACTCCACTCTGCCTTTCTTTTTAAATACATTTTCATTGCCATTTTATAAACGGAATTGTGTGGCCTTTAGGGAATTTCACTTAAAGAACAGATGAGCTCATCAGCGCTGCATTTAATTGCTGCAGGAAAGTTTAGTTTTATCTTCTAAATAAAGATTAACAAGTCTAATTAGAATTTATCACAGAATCATGGAGTGGTTTGTGTTGAAAGGGACCTTCAAGAGATCCAGTTCCACCCCTGCCACGGGCAGGGACAACTTCCACTATCTCAGGCTGCTCCAAGCCCTTACGTCCAAGCTGGCCTTGGACACTTCCAGGGATCCAGGGGCAGCCACAATTTCTGGGGGCAGGAAGAGCTTATCCTGGGCTAGGACATGGCAGGGACAGCAGAGAACAGAGGGGTTGATGTGAGAACCTAAGCAGAACATTTGCCGGGGCACTTTTATTAAGTTGGGTTTACATACGGAGATAGAATGTTTTTTCTTTAAAAAAAAAAAAAAGCAAAAAAAAAAAAAAAAAAAAGCAGATACCAACCCATTTCCTGCTTTTGAGTTGCTTTTGCTGTCCGTGCTGAGCTGAGAAAGGACATAGTGAGGCGCTTTGGCACTGTCGGCATCAAAGATATCCATGTTGGACTCTTCGCAATCTCGGCGTTTGATCCCTGGCCTCTGCTTTGGGTTGCGCTTGCGCGATTTACGTGGCACCTCAGTGTTATCATTGTAGGAACTGGTACTCATGTTACTGAAGTTGGAGGGTGAATCCTCCATCCACATACTGCAGCTCTGTTCTGACTCCAATCCACAGCCCTCATCCTGGCAGGACATCCGGCTGTTGTCCAGCAAGTCCTCGGGAGGTGGCGAGATGTACAGGACAGTGTGGCGCTTCGGCGTGGCCGCGTGCTGCTGGGCTGTGTTACTGGTTATCTGCTGCTCACTTACCCCTCGGGTACTTACCCCCACGGCCGCGGAGCAGCTCTCCACTTGCATAGCCTTGCTGTCGGTGACTGAGGTAGAGTAAATGGTAGGGCTGGAAGAGGTGGTAAAGGAGCTGCAAGCACCGCCCATGGAGGAAGAGGAGGGAGCTGAAGAAGCATCTGCGGTGTACAATTCACAAGTAAATACAGGACCCGTGGCGGGGCGTGCGCTGGCTATAGCAGTCCCAGTGAGATCAAGGTGATTTAGGAACCGATTGCTTTCCCCCAAGAAATGTTTGGAATTTGGTTCGGTTTTGGAATGGAAGTGCTTAAAGCAACACAGCCTAGCCAATGCTTTGGAAATGTCCAAACAAGTCTTAGCACGATCCACTGTGATCGAATTTTTTTTACGACTTAACGTTAATTCATACAAATGGCTGCGAGTAAACAGAGCTTTCATTGCCTCAGCTGGACTAATTATTGGTGTAGAAGCCATTTCGTCTAAAATAGCCCCAAAGCAAAGTGCTTATAATCCACATTCGATGCCAATTAAACAATTTATTGTTGGAAATTTTTAATTTTTTTTTTTTTGAAAAGATGGGACTGTGCTTAGCCACAAAATATTAAAATAAGTTTCTAACCTATGAAGCAGAGAACTACAGGTCATTTTTAATGCAGACACTCCCTGCTTCAGAGGCAAATCCTGGAATAAAAATATGAGAAAATAAATGAGAAAAAGAGCTGCTGATTATTCCATCATAAATGAGAAATAAAATATAAAATCAACTGAGTTGGTAGGCAAAATGGAACTGGTATCAGTCACTATGAGCGAGCTGTTGATTTTGAAGGTTCAAAAGAGGGATGAATTATCTGTGTTGGAGACACGCTGATCCAAGGACTGGGAATTTCTGTGATTTGACTTCTTCAGTCACTGGGACCAATTTCTCTAAGACTTCATTGGTCCCTTCCACAGACATGGCTTGGGACAGACCTCTGAAAAATGCACATTAAACAGGAGATTTCCATCACTGTGACTGCAACTTCTGCAGAGGTCCCAGAGCTCAATTTGGTTTAGAATCATGAAAATTATTACACCAAACCCCCGAAGATTTCTGGAGAACACCACTGAAAAATTTTAATGGACAAATCAATGGAATATATAAGTTAAATATCCCAGAGGAAGCAGGCCATTCAAACATATGTGTTTATTTCAGTCAGCTGTAGCTCACTGAGGAATAACTGAATTTTATAGTCAGATTTTAGCTTTCTGTGGGGAGACCCTGTTTTCTGTATTTCTGCACTGCCACCCACACCTGATAAACCAGAAGCACTGAAATAATCTAATTTTGGAAACAAATTGTACATTAAATATATACGTAACAATACAGTTTGTTTGTTCAGCTACTTACTGCTGTCACACAGGTAATCTCTATTACTAAAAGGAACATGATGTTTTCCTTTTTGCTGCTTGGGATTTTTTAAAAATCCAAAATATTACAACAGTCTCTCGAGTCTAATTAAGAGATTCAGAGACTGCTGAACTATTCTACACAGTTTTAGCTACTTAAAAATAATAGAATCAAGCACATTCAGTCATGATACATACATTAAATTAACAGTAAAACTCAGCCAACTTGCCTATACTGGGAATTACGGGGAGTATCAATGACTGATAATAAAGAACTTTTCAACCATTACTGTTTCCTACAGCTTTCCTGTGCTAAATAAATGTAAAAGCAAACTTACATTGCTTCAGACTGTCAAATTTAGAGGTCATTAGTTTATCAATAAACTACCCTGCCCTCCCTGAGCCTCCCAGTGAAGCAGGAGCAGCTGAATGATACCAGTTCCATTTTCCAGCTTGTTCTTTGGCAAATACAGTGGCTGAAATTGGAAAAATTCAGTCACTTTGCATTCCAATTTAAAGGCAAATTTCTCCTTTCTATATCATGCATTAATTCAATGCTTCTTTCAAAAACATTTACAGGATTGGCAAGAACTATCAAATCTAGATATTCATTTCAGTGACAATATTTAGGAGCTGATTTGCAGCCACTTTGAGTTGAGACAGCCCGTTGCTATTTGGGATGTTTTGGTCGAGAGGATTGGTTTCCATCCATCATTTACACCTCCAGAGAAGCAGAAGCGTGCCCAGGGACCCCTGGGGCACAGGAGCTGCAGGGCTGGGGGCTGGATGCCAGGATTTGCCCCGGGAAAGGCCAGAAATGAATTCGGGAAGAGCCCGAGGCAGCGTGGGCAGTCGGGGTCTGTGGGACAGGGACTCAGACCATGGAATCTTTACACACATGGAACAGGCAGCAGGGCTTCGACTGCAGGACTCCTCCTCCAACAGATTAATATCACATTTAGCTTTTCACATCAATCCTGGGAGTGTAAGGAAACCTTGGACACTCCAGGCTCAGCTCTGCGTGGGCCACGTACACCAAGCACTGGGCTCAGCTGGTGCTTCAGTGCATCTCCTGGCCAGGAATGCAAAACCTGCACTTTTCCCTCACTTTCCTAGGGAAAAAAATAAATATATCACTGAACCAAATGCTTTTCAAAGCTAAAAGAGCTGGTGATGGTAGTGTTGTTTTAGGGTGCAGCATTGTGAAATATTATCATTATTGCAATATCATCATCATTGCTCTCCAAAACAATTTCTCCTCCTTTCTTTTTCTAGAAGTTAAAAGCACTTATATGTATAAATATGTGTATGTGGGCTTTTATACTTTTAAAAAGTAAATAAACATTGACACTTATAAATTGGTCACGCTCTCCTCCATTTACCAGAGATGCCCCTGTGTAACGATTAGATTTAAGATCAGATTTTGGAAATAAACCCAAATTGAACAGTAATGGCAAGAAAACCTCTCTTTAGCCTTATATAATAAATTAATGCCATTACTATCCATAAATAAAGTATGATAAATATTACAGCAAAAGGAATAGACTGGCTGTATTGGAACAGTCAAATACACAGATTTAAAAACTTTTGGGGGCATAAATTAGAAAAATTAGTAATTGCTTCAGTAACATTTTAAGTTATGAAAATACTAAGAAACAGTGAAATCTGTGTTTTCTCAGAGTATGCAGGCCTTGAGCCAACTCATCTTCCTTTGAACTAATAAATAAACTGGGTCAATCAAATAAGAATTCACCACGTTACTGCAATGAATAAACAGTGCTTTACATGGCTCCCATTTGGGTCCATCATTTTATTCCAAAGCCAGTGACATTTGTACCTGACACCCAAAAGAGAGTTCTTGGATGAACATGCTGCATTTTGGAACATAAGTAATTCAGTAATTTTAACTTGTGTTGCTTTACAAGGTGAGAGCACACACACACCTTCCCCAGCTTTGAGCATTCCTTTTATTTTACTTTCTTCAGACACATATTAATGGGCAAGGGCACAGGTGGCTCACGGTTTGCAATTTAACAGTGCGTGCAATGACAAATACATATCTGTATTTTTAAGTGAGTAGGTACATTTTGAAGTAGAAGACTGAATGTATTTCATTTAACACAGTCTCAAAATCAAACTTGCTTTCAGAGCAAGGACACTGAACAGAAGCCAAGAGCTTATCATGGCAAGTGTGCAGCCTCAGGACTAGAAATTAAATGTGCATCAGCATCACAAGGTGGGGTTTTTTCTCCTTTTTTACATAAAAATCAAGAGAAAAGAATATTCCACATTACAGCAACTGAGATCACTGTTGAAACTAAACCTCCTGAATCTCCTCACTGCCATCACTGTTACATCAAAGGGAGCTGGAAGAAGTAATTCAGATTTTATGCCTCTGCTACAAGTTTTTCCTCCCTAAGAGAGGCAAAATTTTATCAACCAGTGCACAAGGACTGAAAGTAAGGGAGCACATGGCAGAGAGTGTCCCTGGGAGCAAACCAGGGCAGGCTTTTTCTTTTTAGCACCAAAAAAACAAAGAAAATTTATGACCTCCTGCGTTAGCAACCAAGGCAATGACATATTTTCTATATCCTATTCTCCTGTGAAGTCAAACAAGGCATTCAGCCTCTAAAAAAAAGATCTGGAAAGGCAGGAGAGAGAAAAAAATCACTACTTGGCATTAAGGGAGTCTTTTTAGGTAACATCTCTGTGGAGCCAATTCTGAAATCCTTGTTCACTCTTTTCAAATACCCTTAAATACAACAAGGATTACCAAGTCCTCACACAGAAACAGTGTCCTGATGACTTTGCTTTTTAATTGCAAAAGCAAGTCATTTCCCAGACTGGAAATCTTAAGATTATAAAGACAAATAAACTGAAGATATTTTTGGTTTCACAAGTTTTCCAGCCACCTGTGCAGGGACAGCCAGGACAAGCAAAAAGCCATTAAAGAGCTAAGTTTTTTTCTCAGAGCCTCCTCTGCACTCCAGGGTACCCTCTATGTTCTGTGCAGAAACAAGTGTCAAAAATGAAAACTCACCCACAGGGTGAGGATTAGCTGGTGCATAAGCTTAGTATGTGAAGTATAACTTTTATTAAATGTGTTGATTTATCTAACATGTCATGTCCTTGGTAAGATTTTTTTTAATGTTAATTGGTTTATTTTAACCCCTGGACACAGAAGAACAATTTCAGGACAGACCCAGAAGGAAACTGCAAAATTTCCACCATTAACCTTTGTGTTGTCAAAGGTTTCAAAGGTAAAACCCAGAACTTACAAAGTGGCTGCAAACCTGCTTTCAACACCTCACATGCCAAACTTGGGGTTCTACTTTTCTTCTTCTTGTATTACTGATGTCAAAAACTTTTCCAAAAAGCTTAGTTTCAAATCAGTATCAATCCACTATTCAGAAATAAACAAAAAAAAAAATTTAAAAAAAAATTTTAAAAAAGAAAGAAAGAAAAGAGACTTATGAAGAAGTCTGAAAACAAGACCGACCTATACCCTGGGTGAGATTGGATGGGTTAAGTGTCTCTGGCACTATTTGTCTTCACTATTGACAGACACTGTCACACAACCCACCACTCGATGCCTGTCTCTGAATGGCGAAGCTAGAATGCAAGTTAAGTGTATTAATAGAGAAAAAAACTAGCATCCCAGCAAATATCATAAAGCAATCCAATTCACCAGTTATTAAACACACTCAGATTCAAGATAGGTAGGTTAATTTAATTTACATTAAGCCCAACAGTGTAAATTCCCCTTTACATTCCCATGCTGACCCAAGCAGTGTATTATTATATTTTGGGTAAACACATCAATCAATGGTTTTGTTATGACTCCCATTATTCAATTAACACTCAAGTTTAGGTATCTAAGGAGGACTTTTGTTAGTGGCTCACACACACCAATGATGGATCTCAGATCCTTCCCACTCAGTGCAAAAGCTGATTCCAAGCAAGCAGAACTCTGGGACCCACAGCTGCTCTCTCCAAGCCCTGCCTGCCCCCCCTGAGCTCCTCCCCAGCTCCCTCCAGGAGAGGTCAGCATGGGTGGATCTGGCCAAGAACACCTCAACTCAAGAAACAGACTATTTTATCTTTTAGATACAGGGGTGGGCTTTCCCTAAGAAGGCAAGAACTGCTCTTGGCCTTCACGATGCTGCTACAGAAGGAGGTGCCCAAGCAGTGGCACAATAGGATTGTTCTCGCCCCTCACAGACTTGGCTTTCCATTATTCTTTATGGAACAGGGAATTCTCCTGCCACAAAGTAGTTCTCAAGTCTTTCTGACCTAATAACAGCCGCCATTTAATGCAAGAAATTGCTGTAAGAAGAAACCTCACAGAATGATCAAACAGTTTCTGTTTGATTGAACAGTTCTAGAAAATTGGATGTACTGACTGTATGAAATCCATGAAGACTGAAAACAAATTTAGAGAAATAGATGTGAAGTTGACGTGAAATTCATGAAGACTGAAAGCATACAATTTAGGAAAAAGAGATGAACTAGACATGAACACCAATATAAATGTGGAATTCTAAGGAAGATCATGGGGCAGGAAGGCCCTCAACACACACAACTCCATACATCTGGAATATTCCAACTCAGTTTAGAGAGAACACACATACAATGTTTCCACAAAATGGAAACCGTAAGAAAAATCGTTATCTCTGGCATTTCCCAGCAATGTTGTCCCACCAGAAGACCCTCTGGAATGATGAAGGAACCTCTCCAAGCTAAGCTGAATGTCATCACGACCTGGCCTCTCCAGACTGGGCTCCACCACGGCTCCCTTGGGCCATGAACTTCCAGGAGAAACACAAAGCCATGCACAGGAGCAGGAGGGTGAGCTTTGAACAAACCTCAGGGTCTGCTTGAAGCTCATTGTGTCAGAAAGAACTATCTGACTCGGGACTGCAGCAAGCAGGCTGCAGACAGAAATCCCCGGAAGACATCCTCCTGGAAATGACAGGAAGGCATTTCCAACTGGGAGGGCGGTGGGAAGAGGAAGGGAAAAGCCTACAAAGAAATGGAAGTTTTTACAGGCATCGGAGACCAACTACAAAGAAGAATCTTTTTTTCTGCTCATTTGTTTACAACGTGCAATCGTAAGCCCAGGATAAGAGAACTGGGGACAGCACTGAGATCCCCTTTGAAATGTCTGGTAATTATTTCTGTACCAACAGGAAAAACTGACTAATGACACCAGGAAGGATGATAACTGAACAAAATATTTTCAGTAAAAATAAAAATTAAGAAGGCTGAGAAGCCACTCAGGGAAAACTAAACCAAAACAAACCCATCTCCATATCGAGGCTTCAGCAGAATCTTCCACTGGAGAAGGAAAAAGTCTTATTTTGGCAGCAGCAAACATGACCCCTTAGTGCCCAATCTCTACCCTACAGGCAATGCAGGTATCTTTATCTGTGCCTCTAAAGCAGCAACTCCAAATCAAAGACTTATTTTCATAATGAAAATGACCAAAGATGCTCATGGCAACACTTCAATTACCACTCCAATCAAAAAAAAGCCCAATTACGTCTGTTTGGGCAAGTAGATTGTCCCTTTAATTAAAAATAAGTACAAAAAGAAGCATAAAATCGATCACAAAAAGATAAAGTTCACCATTTAGCCACAATTTTCCTAGGATGTAATCACAGGCTCTTGGGAGCCAGAAGAATTCACTACCTCACATATTTACTGTATCCCAGTATGGAGAATGCAAAAGAAGAGATCTGTAAACACATTTCAGTAGCACAAACCCTGCTCCCCTTCTGCTGCAGCAAGAACACCACTCTGGAGAATTCCACTGGACACTAAGAACTGGAAACCAGACAGCAATACAAAAAATATGGAAATATATATATTTGCCTCTGTGGGAAATGGAAAGCAGCTTGAGAGATCATCAACAAGATGAAGCATCTCATTCCAAGTTTTGCTGCAGGAAGAACAAGGGATGGTGAGAAGGGAAGTGAGTTTCTGTAACAGTTCACTGAGGTTCAGAAGGGTCGAGCATTCCTGGCACTGGAGATAGAAGATGAAAAAGCAACACTCATTTCAAGAAAATGGTTGAAAATACTCCTGATCATCCCCCAAAGACAAGAGCCATGTGCTACCTACAAGCTGGAAAGACACCTTTGAGAAAGGACATAAATTGGCAGAGTGAATTTTGAGCGTTTTAAGGTTCAAGGTGTCTTGATCAACACCAAAAATTGTTCAGGCTTTCAGAACCAAGTGAGAGACTCGAGCATCGCTCCTCGCAACTGGAGCTCACCAACACCGTGCAGGAGCACTGGGAAAGCTTCAGGGACATTTATTTCATGTACAATCTCCAGGCAGAGCACACAATGACATTTCTCAGCATGACACCCTCATGCATTTCCAGAATCTGGAGATGATTCATATTTAATGTGTTTATGGTGCTGCACCAGGCAAAATCCTCCTTTTCCTGTCCCCTGAACAAAGACACTGGAATTCAAGTAGCAAGCACAGAGAATGGTTTCCAGGGGTAAAAACAGATCTGTTCCCTCCCTTCTGTTTTCCAGAAGAACTACAGAATTAGAAGCTTGAGATAGCAGCTCAAAATCCCAGAGTTCTATGAAATCACACTTGTCTGATATTCAGAGTGGGTAATGCCTCTTATGTCTGGATTAATGAATAGCAAATACACATTTATTAACAAAGTAATGAAAATCCAATCAGCAACATTCCATTTTCATATTCTTACAACTGTTCTGTAAATCATAAAATAAATTTCCAAATGGAAGAAGAACTAGAAGTCTGTCACTGCGAGGTCATCACTGCTAAAACCAGCCTATCCTGCTCCTCCAAAAAAACCAGGAGTTAACTGCAGCAGTATTTCCAACCTACAATATGATTTATATGGGACAAAACCCCACAGCAAGGTGACAAAAAAGCCTTGAGTAAGCTGAATTTCAGCCAGATATTGCCTTACTTTGTGTTTCAGGAAGCAGAGAACAAGCTGTGTGAACTACTAGAGGAGTAGGAAAAAGCTCTGAAAACTTTGGATCAATCCCTGTCAAGGAATCCTCTCATTATCCAGAGTAATCAGATCTGTAGCAGAATTCTACATGGTGTGTCTAGCTGTTCAAATTAGCCCTTCCTTTTAAAAACAAGAGTAAATGAGATGACATACAGCCTTATGCAGACTGAACTATCATTTCCCTCTCATTCCTAAAAAAGGAGGTTTTAAGGCAAGTAAGACCAGACCAAAAAAAAAAAATAGAAAGACTTACACAAAACAAGGGGAAAATTTCAGATACAGAACAAGAGGTTGCCAGTCTTTCCTCCTTACCCTGCTCCTGTACAGCATCAGCTCCCCAAAGATCTGCCTACAGTCTGCTATTAAACATTTGATCAATGCAAATGATAGTCAATCTTAATCTTTTTAAATGTAAGTGTAAAGTGTATGATTGTTTCCCTGTACAAGCACCTGGTTTGCACAAAGCCCAGGATAAATCTCCTGTAAAAAAACCCCAGCCAGACCTCTCATTACTACTTATGGCAGGGTAACAGACTGAAAGTGTGGTGGCAGCTTCTCAAAGATGCTGCACAGAGCCTACAACAATTAAAGAAAACAGTAAACCACCCTTTTCTCTACCAAGGGGGTACAGCTACAGGAAGAACACAGAACGTGCCACATCCAAACCAGCAATGGAAACAAAACAGGTCTTTGCTCCTCTGCAGGTTTGTCTTGTTGGGTGGTGCAGTTTAAACAGAATTTTTAACAACTGCCACTCCAGGCCCTTGTCCCAAGACCCTCTCCAGGTCTCCTGGAGCCCCTCTGGGCACTGCAAGAGCTCTGAAGTCACCCTGGACCCTTCCCTTCTCCATGCTGAACAATCAGCCTCTGTGACCCTCTGTGGTCTCTGACATTGAAGAGTGTTGATAAGTGAATGATCAGGTCATCTTTCAGTTTTAACAAGAAGCCTCAACGTGAATTTTTAAAGGTTTTCATTCCAGAAACTTGTGCTGCAGTTTAACCCAAACACACCTAAAGAATGCATCTCAGGTTTTTTAAAGGATCTGGACTGGCTGTTTGGCAGATGCCAAATACCTGGAGGCAACAGACTTTTAGTTCCATTCAAGTTTAAGTCTTTTCTGTTAGGTACAGAATTAATTAGCAGTTCAGGCTTGTCTGTGGATTTAGAGTGTAACAGGGTTTGTGGGCTGTTTTTGTTCAGTTGTTTTGAGGATACAAGTTTCTACAAGATTTGGTTGCTGCTGTCTATGAACCAAACCCATCATTAAGCACCTTGACTTTAGAAACAGATGCCCAAATTATTTTTTTAGTAAGTGATATAAAAACATCAAATCCTTTTGATATAATAGAAGCATCAAATTCTTTCAATGAGCAAGTTCCACTGTGCACAGTTAAATCCACAGGTTCTCAGGAGAGGTCTGGCAAAACATGAATGGTGAGCAGTGCTGTAAAGTTTCTCTGACAAACCTACAACCACTTGAGGCTCTGATCAGGATTCCAGGACCATGCAAATCTGGGAAACGTTCTCACACAAACATTTAATGCATATGAACTTGGAGAGAGAGAAACAGGAATAATGCAGCTATCTGAATCCTCACCCTATAACCATTTTTTCCTCAAACAAAAATTTAATGCCAATTAGGAAAGTGGAACATGACCATGTAAGAAACACAGGGATCAATTTATTAAAAAAAAAACCCCTATCCAGTGAAGGGAGACACATCTATAATGGGCAAAATTATCTTTTTTCCCCATTGCACAGATGTGTACTAATATTTACAAGTTACTGACAAGAATCCCAGATGCAAGCTAACACTGAGCCTAATATCCCAAATCAAAGCTTTGCCCTTAGATCCTCACTTTTTTAGGTTTACTGAAGATCAGTGAGAGTCTTTAAAGTCTAGAACATGGCTGGGAATAAGAAAAGGATGCAGATTAAAAGGTCATGCCTCTTTTTGGTATGTTGTCAATTAGAAAAATAACTACACTGGTCATTTACAGAGTTCCAGCTGATATGCATTGTATCCTCATGTATTTGAGGACCTTCTACCACATCACAGTAGAGATGTGTGTGAAAGGAGTTTAAATACTACACTTCCTCAGGCCCCAATGGAAAATATGACCTTTTCTTCCTGCTCACATTTTGGTAACAGCTTCATGGCCCAAAATGTCATCTCCCATTCCATTTTTATCCTAACTAGAATCCACTGGTTTACAGTCAGTCAGCATTTTGCCTCAGTTCCAAACAGGGATTTATTCCCCTGGAAGACAGAGTGCATTCTAGGAGTTAATTGCCTGTGTGGCATAACAGAATAAAGGAACAGCCAATTTATTGCTTATGGAGATGCATATATGAAACACAGCAACCTCAACATAAAATACCTGACGCTTTTGATCACCCAGCTGAACTACACCACCTACTTTCACTCTCCTAGAATGAACTCTGTTACTTCTCCACAAGCTCTTTTTTACACTCAGAACTTTGCCAGCACTGTTCATGTTGGCCAGAACATCACAAACCTTAAGAAAACACCAGAATAAAGGAGAGTCCTTACCAGCAGCAACTACAGCTGGAGGCGGCGAACCGGCCTCACCGCCGCTTGTTTGGCTCATGGATGCTATGGATGTTTCTCTGGAAGGTGGTAACTGCAGCTCCTTTGGGAGAAGGTCATAGACAGATTCTGTGGAACAAAAAGAACTTGATCAAAATGTCACCCGTGTTCTACACAAGAAAAGAAATAATATTTTTGCCTAAAAGATATGAACTATAACCCAACCCTTTCAGAACCTTTGGGAAAAGTTACAGTAAGTGCTTGGAAATAACAGCATGGAAGAAAGTTATTTCAGAAAACAAACAAACATTAAGATGCACATTCTGAAGACCGAAACAAAGGACACAAACTTGTTCAAACAAAGAAATAATTCATGAACTTCCAGAGAAACTGTTCTCATCCAGAATGAAGGGCTGAGGGCAGCACATCACGTGGGAATCTGAGACAAACCTGTTTTCAGAATTCCAACTGTGCAACTGACTTCCTAAGGAAAAAAAGCCTAATTTAGCACCATGACCCTAACAACATCCTATGGAGTCTTAGAATCACAGACTGGATTTGGGTGGGAAGCAACTTTAAAGGCCATCCTGCTCCACCCCTGCCATGGCAGGGACCCCTTCTGCTGTCCCAGGCTGCTCCAAGCCCCATCCAGCCTGGCCTTGGGCACTGCCAGGGATCCAGGGGCAGCCACAGCTGCTCTGGGCACCTGTGCCAGGGCCTGCCCACCCTCCCAGGCAAGAATTCATTCCCAATATCCTATTTAACCCTGATCTCTGGCAGTGGGAGCCATTCCCTGTGTCCTGTCCCTCCATCCCTTGTCCCCAGTCCCTCTCCAGCTCTCCTGGAGCCCCTTTGGGTGCTGGAAGGGTTCCAAGGTCTCCCCTGGAGCCTTCTCTTCTCCAGGTGAAGACCCCCAGCTCTCCCAGCCTGGCTCCAGAAGCAAGGGGCTCCAGCCCATGGATCAATGACCTCCTCAGAGCTTGCTCCAACAGCTCCATGTCTTCGCTGTGTCGTATTAACCCCGTGGGTTTGATCTCTCTTCCTCCTTGTGTGTTACCCAGGAGACCTCCTAAGGTTCCCTCCTAAGAGCTTGCTCCATCCTCTTGCAGTCACAGCTCTCAGGTTAATTCCAGCCTCCTGTACACCTGCAGCCTTAGGTGTGCTCACCAGGGGTTTCAGGACAGAGGCTGGCTGTCGTATTTCAGATCACATTTCAAGTAACTTGGTCTTTATCAATGAAGCATGAAATTAAAGATTTGCTCTTAATGGTCTTGTGATCTTTGGGAATGCGCTTTAATTCAAATCTGGCTTTTCCTTCCCTCCTTCTTTATCATATTGTTGGAATTATTCACAAAGATTAGAATTGTGCTGCTTGTGGATTACTGCAAAAATCATGTGCTCCCTGAGAAAAAATTATCCTGTGGGAGTCTTGGATGTAAGCATACCTCTAAAGCAAAAGGCTTGACAGAACCTTCGCCACACTGGAGAGTCAAAAATAAATTTCTTAAACAAAAAAATCCCCAAGAATCAGCCCAAAGAGACAAGCTCTCAATTACCCAGGAACTTGGGGTTTGGAAAGGAGCTTTTGTAGTCAACCCTGAATACAGTATGTGTCATGACAGATGATTATGACAATTCACTCCTCTCAAAGGATTTCTTGAGGAGAAAGAAACGGAAGCATGTGTATATATTCAACTTACACATGAAATATAAAGTGTTCTGTAGTTACCTGCAGACACACACCGTTGCAATCCCTCATTCTGGAGCCCCTCACTAAACATTTTGAGTAGCAGCAGCCCTGAATGTCTGCCTGTGATTTTCCTGTCCTGCTACAGGTAGAAGTGCCAGTGCCAGCTGGAGTAAAGGCTGGTGCTCACTTACAAGGGCTTGTACAAACTGCTGCACTCATCTCTGAGGAAAAGCAAATGCAGCTGCTCCTTGTAGTACAACAGGAGCAAAAGTGAGAACAAGTGTTACCTTCCAATCCCTTCCAAACCATTCTGTGAATCTATGAACTCATGGCAGAAGGTGATGGTCAAATCCAAGCTTTCAGAAGAAAAACAACTCTCCTGGCTTTTCTTGCATCAGATGCAGCTTCACAGTGTAAAACACATTGTTTCTGAACTGCAGTTCAACACTTTCCAGAGGAATCCCAAGGGCCTGGGTACCTTTAAGAACTTCTACTGCCACAAACCTACTCCACACACATCAGACTTCAAATGAAACTTTGTGTTTTCACCTAAACACAGGCCAGTGTTTATATATGCTGAACTATAAATAGCATTAAAGCAAAAACTGACAAATTCCAGAAACATGAGAGTTGTTGCACGGAAACTAATTCTTGCCCAGAGGATACAGCTCCCCCCGTGCCTCACACTGTCCCAAGAGCTGAAGCTAAGCTCAGCCCCTCTCCATCACCACATTTCAGATGTGTGCACTCACCAATACTGAGAACACGAAACTCCCTGCTAGAATTTTACGTTGATTCATGCAGAAAACACCCACTAAAGGGAAAGGCTGCTGCAGAAATGCAGCATTACATTTGGAGGTAAAAATAGCATTTCAGCATCATTACGTATTTCTACATAATTAGTGAGAAAAAAAATGTGTAGACAGAATTCCTGCTTCCAGCAGCCAGCACTGAATCAGTGAGGAAGTTCAAGCTGTCTGACAGCACTAAGTGTCCTGTAATTTATTGCTGATTTCAATTCATTTTCAAATACATTGGTTGATCCCAAATTTCTAGGGTTTTTTTCCTGGAAGTAGCTCCATTTATACCCAACATTTAAACACATTTTCTCTCTCCCTACAGGAAGCAAGGAACATGTGTTTCAGGATTAGTGTTATTATGAAATATAAACAAGATAACACACAAACCAGATAACCAAACGCTAGTGAACAGCCCGAAGTCCCACACAGTCATTTCCCGACACAAATCCTCACCTGTTAATCAGTTATTAGACATTATCTACAGTAAACTTCCAAATCTCTTATCTTGCCTCAAAATATCTTGCCTAGACAAGCCCAGCTTCACAAATTCTCCTCCCAAAACCAAGGACACACAGGGACAGGCAGATTTACAAAAAGTATTTTAAGTGTCAAATTTCTTCAACTGCCCTTTATCCGATTATCCTGCCCTTATAATCTCTCATCAGAGATCAGCTGCTTGGAACTTTGATCTTCCTGCCAGTTGTACTGACAGTCCAGAAAATTCTATTTCACATGGTTATATGGACCAGAACCACACCAAATGTGGGATCAGGATGCAACAACACAGCACTTGGAATGGGGAAAGAGAAGATGTTGTTGTGTACTAGTTGGACCTGCACACAAGATTCTGAATTTATATATTAGTAAAAACTAATCAAGAAATTTAGGAAGGAATTTTTCACTGTGAGGGTGGGCAGGCCCTGGCACAGGTGCCCAGAGCAGCTGTGGCTGCCCCTGGATCCCTGGCAGTGCCCAAGGCCAGGCTGGGGCTTGGAGCACCCTGGGATAGTGGGAGGTGTCCCTGCCATGCCAGGGGTGGGATGGATGGGTTTTGAGGCCCTTCCAATCCAAACCACTCCAGGCCTCTCTGGAATTGGGTCATTTCAAGTTAAAACAACTGCACAAAAGGTGTCTGTGGCAGGGCGCACACATGACCACCAGTCCACACAAAATACACCCTTGGGTCAACACGGACCTGGATCAGTCCCAGCAGCTGGTGACAGGATCTCTGTCTTCCAGGGGGAGAGGAGAGGCCTTGGAAAGATTCAGGAAAGATAATGCTGAGAAGGTACAAAAAACAGTGTGTGAATCTGATGTGGTGATGGTGCAGCAGGAGTGCAAAAGGCTGGTGGCTCGTGATGGCAAACCAAGGTCCTTCACTTCCTCTTTTACTCACTTCCCCTCAGTGCACACACAAAGTTACCCTTTTCTAGGAATGATTTTGGTTTTCTGCACACAACCTAACCAGGCTGAGTCACAGACCTGGGCCTACAGCAAAGTCTGAGTGCTCAGCCATCCCCACCAGCAGCAAACACCTCTGGAATTCCGAGCCCATCCTCATCCTCACAGCACCAAGGGACCTTTCAGAAACACAGCACACCTTGTGACCTGCAACATCACATTCCTCCTCACTCACCAGCATGCTGTGATTCCATTTAAACTTTACTCCTAGGAACAGAGCAATTAAGCTTACAGGAGCAAAGAGAATACAACACAACTGCTTCCTGTGTGGGAATGCTGAGACAACTCCACATTCTGTGAGGAGCTTGGACGTGCCCCATACAAAGCCCTGCTTTTCCCAAAGAGTAGGTATTCCCAGCATGGGGAGTGTTCTCCCCCCTCATGGAAAAAGTCTGCTGTAAAGCAGAAAACCAAGTACTCAAGGATCCTCTATTCCACCACATGCAGCACCTTCTTCCTTTGGGTCATGAATCCTCCATGACTTTCTGGCTGCACCTACACAGACTGAAATGTCTGCACAGAATAAAAACTGATTTCTAGAAATTGAGTGCCCTGTTATCTTGTGCTGTGCTAGTACTGGCTCAGGGTGTTACAGAACCTCTCTGTCCTCAAACTTCTGTGACACAAATTGAATTGAGATCCTTCTGGCTGGCTGACCAAATTGCTGCTACCTGTAACTCGGCACCTGGCGATGCTGGGAGCATAGAGCCAAGGAAAAGAGCAGAGAATACCCAATTCCAATGTTTAAAACAACAGCAGCTCATTCACGAGGAATGCAGACATCCTCACTTTGCCAGGACCTCCAAACACTTTAAACATTATGGAATTTTCTTTACATACAGAAAAGATACCCCTAAGCTTTGCTACTCCATACCAAAAGCTAAGCCATGTTACCTGGCACTGCCACAGCTGGAAGCCAAGCCACAAACCTGACAGAGAAGTTTGCTCTGGCCTGCAGGCAGGTGAGGCCATAACTAATGCAGAGAGCCCTGGCTGCAGGCATCTCCAACTCCATCACTTCTCCAGGCTGCTCCCAGGCCCAGCCTTGAGGAGGCTGCTGGAATCCAGCCCCAGCTCTCCTCCATCTCAGCAGTGTCTGTCCCACCACTCATGGGACTTCACCCCTGTAAGGCTCCTCCAGCAGCACCCCTCCAATCCCCACCCCTGGACTCACAGGTAATGACAGGTTTCCTGCTCCACAGAAATCATGTGCAGAGCAAGATCAATACATGGGAGAAGATGAGAACCACAGGAATTACCAGCACTAGCAGCAGACTCGGGGCATTTTCCACTTGCTGCTGACATTTTTGCCCTTAAGGAAAGGCACATCCTGGAAATCCCTTACCACTTCCATGACCTCATGAACAGCAGCCAAGTTAATCCTTGTCTTTAATAAGCTCCCTGCACTGAATGGCTGCCCATTTGATCCCCACTGATACTCCTCTCCTCAACATGGTTTAATACCCGCACAGATTTGGCTGCTTCTTCCAAAGCCATTTCCTTGCTGCAGCACATGACAGTCACACCAGAGATTAGACAAAACCTTGGTGTCCTCCTCTAATCAGCTGGCAGCATCGGAGCAGAAATCTCTTCTAATGATGTTCACTAAGCTGATCAAAAAAACAAGAAAGCAAACAGGCCAAGAGAGATGTTTATATGGAACTGAGATTAAAAAACAATTAGAAATCATGAAGAAGCAAGTAGCCTCTGCTACACAGGGGAGGTCAATGAAGTGAAGTGAGCACTGGTGCTCAGCAAATTAAAGAAACTATAAAGGAAAAATAACAGTATCCATATTCCACCTCACCCCCCCACAGGGATCAAATTCAGTTTCAGAGCTCCCGCACACATATAAAGGTCCTATGATGCTAATCTAAGACACAGTTTTGGGCTAAACCTGTATTACCAAGGCTCCAAATGTCAGATTGTCACTCCTCACTCCAAAGGCTGCTGCATTTTAATGAAACAGTACGTGTGATTTAACATATTTCAGAAACTTTTGTGGGTAAGGGATGCTAAAACCAGAATCTACTCTAGGCCTAAAAAATACAGGCCCTGTGCCAGAAGACCTTGTGGTTGGTTTATCTGTTTATCCTGAAGTTCAGTTCTACTCAGAATTTCAGTGTCCATAACCACCACAGCTTAGTGGATGACCTTATTGGAGGCCACTGATTCCATCACAATATCTTAGTGCACAGAGAGTTTTTAGAGAATGATGAAGGAATGGGGGAGCTCTAAATAGTCAAAATCTAATCAAAGCTTCACTTTGTTAAAAGACATTCATATCACATGGCCCTCAGGGATTTTTCTGTACACAAAAGGGTGTGGGAAGACTTTGAAGCAGATTACTTTGCCCATCAGGAAGAGCCTGTAAGAGCCAGTGAGGAACCCCCTGGCTCTTCACCCCAAGACAAACAGGTTTTCCTACAGACCCCAGGAACAGCATTGCCTGAGTATGTTTGGTAATTACAACACAGAACTCAGAGAATCACAGAATCCTGGAATGGTTTGGGTGGGAAGGGACCTTAATGCACATCTCACTAAACCCCCAGCCACGGGCAGGGACACCTTCCGCTGTCCCAGATGCTCCCAGCCCTGTCCAACCTGGCCCTGGGCACTGCCAGGGATCCAGGGGCAGCCACAGCTGCTCTGGGCACCTGTGCCAGGGCCTGCCCACCCTCACAGGGAAGAATTTCTTCCCAATACCACAAGAGAATTCAGGATACATTTCAGAAGACTTGGGCCACCCCACTAGAGAGAGTTCACATCTCACAGCTGGGCTGCTCTCCCTTCCTCAAGGCTGAACCGGGAGAAGCAACCTCAGGACCCACCGGAGTAACTCCTGCAGTGGAAATCCCACCCTTCAGGATTTGGGTGAGCAGACAAAACTGCTCCTCCAGCTGCTTTGAGACAGCACACCCATAACCCCTGAGAGGGAAGGACAGGGAATCTGTCCCCAGCCCACGGAACGTTTCAGGCCCTGAGACGGCAATGCCGATAACACGGCTGGCACCCGGCACGGGGCACCCGGCACTGGGACAGCGTGGATGGAAGCCAAAGGAGGATAACAAGGATTCAGTAAGAAGCTCAACAGAGGAAGCTCTGAGAGTCTGAGAAAGGAAACTAGGAGAGAGACAAAGCTCAGTGCATAAACCAGAAGAGAAACAGACTGAGACAGGCACAGCCCAGACAGATCAGTGACCACTAAAGCACTTCCTACTTCAGTGCCGAGGGTTTGTTGTTGTTGAGGTTTGGGCTTTTTCCTTTTTCTTTGTTTGGTTGGTTTTTCTGAGTACTCCTTAGGTGATCCAAACTCTCACTTGCAGAAGTGAGAATCACCCATGACAACTCCAGGCCACGGCAGTTCTGCTTAAGGGACAGCAGAGATTTTTATATTATGAAGTTACAAGCAAAAAGATTTGGAAGATGGAAAGAACACAGAACAAAGAGTAAATCAGCTTTTGTTCTGTATCTGTCAAAAGAGGATTTATGACAGTCTGTAATATGTCCTACTCCTGCATTTCCTAACACCTTTGCAACTTCAGTGATTTAGCATCACAAGCTTGGCAGCAGAGAAAACAAGTCCTGAAAACAGGTTTAGGTTTCACACAGAATAAAAAGGAAGGACCCTGCTTGAGCATACACGGAATAGATAAAATACTGCAACTGTTCAAAGAATCACAGAATCACTAAGGTTGGGAGAGATCTTTAAGAACACCAAGTGTTAACACAGTACTACCAAGTCCCACTGAACCACAGAGATATACATTTGGAAGGGATTTTGGGAAGAAATCCTTCCCTGTGAGGGTGGGGAGGTCCTGGCACAGGTGCCCAGAGCAGCTGTGGCTGCCCCTGGATCCCTGGCAGTGCCCCAGGCCAGGCTGGACAGGGCTTGGGACAGCAGAAGGTGTCCCTGCCATGGCAGAGGTGGAACAGGATGAGCTTTAAGGTCCCTTCCCACCCAAACCATGCTAGGATTCTGTGACACTTGTGACATTCTGTGACATAACTGCATGGCAAAAGCCAGAGAGCAAGAAGCAGCCCATAGACAGTGAGGCTGAGCAGGAGGAGAACAGACACCCTAAAATATTTTACAGTAACTGGTCTAATCACTCCTATTTTTGCAAGAGTTGAAGCTGAGTTGTAGTAAGATCATAACTCACAAGACTCCCAGTCCTATCTGCCTTACCCCAGCGCCAAACCCACCAGGTTACACTTACTACAACACTGATTTTATTTCATATTTCTGAGTATGTCTCAATACAATTAAACAAAGGACTCAATAAAAATTTAGCATGCAACCGAAAACATGTAAGGACTAATTAGCACGCTCTTCCTAATTTCCCAACGCTGCCCATGGATTTCCACACAGCTGTCAGATGCAGGTCTGTCACCAGAGACTTGTCATGCTGTCCTGACAGAGGAAACTAACTGCAGAGCTCTGTTCCCTCTCAGTGCCACGCCACCCGTGATGGTGGAGCAGGGAAAGACTGGAAGCACTCCTGTTATTGTCGGCCCTGGCAGGGCTAGATTGCTGCTACAGCAACAGTGGCAGGTTTTCAAAGAAACTGCAGTGTATACAAGGATGTTTTACACAGCCAAACAGAAAATCTTCCTTCCAGTTCCCCCTGGCTTCAGACAAAAGCAGCAAAGCCTGAATCAACAGGCTTCACGCGCGCGGAGGGAAAGGCAGATGCCGTGGTGCTGCCTGTGCTAGAAAACTTCAGGATTGAAGAGCTGATGTTGGTGCAGCTCCGCTCTGCAGAACGCCCAGGGGATCCGAGGGCTCCGTGCCGATGACGTAGCACGGGCACTGAAATTCAAACCTTCCCTGCGAACGCTGCTGCTCCCTGAAATGCACATTCTAGTGTGTCAGTGAAGGAGAGGGCAGTGTTCTGAAAAGCTGCTCTTTCAGAGAAAGATGACCAGTGATATATTATTAATGATAAAGTCGTTAACATTTGATCACAACTCTAATATCACAGAATCCCAAGCTGGTTTGGGTGGGAAGTGACCTTAAAGCCCATCTCATTCCTACCTCCTGCCATGGACATGGATATCTTCCACTAGTCCAGGCTGTTTCAAGCCCCATCCAACCCGGCCTTCAACATTTCCACAATATCATTATTTCTTGTACTTAAAAATAAAAATTTAAGCTACAAGTGGTTTCCTGTATTTTTCTAAAGGACAAGCATTACTACCAAAAATGGAAGCATTAAATAGGTGATTTTGCAAGCAATTCACAACCAGTTCCTGCACTATATCCCACCAACCTTCAGAAAAGTTGCTAATCTCAATATTCAGGATTCTGCACAGCAGAGTAGAGTTAAGAAATTAATCCTTTTAAAGTTGAATTTCAACAACTGACAAAGGCATGTGTTAGCTAAATTCTATTTATGGCATTCATCCAAATATCAAATAAAGCTTTCCTGGCTGTGTTTCAGTCATCCCCATTCACAGCTCAAAGAGGACTTTTATAAATGTAGACAGGCAGTATAAATCCTGGATCTTGTTTGCATCCAATTTTACACATATCAGAATGAGACAACAACATTATTTAGGATTTGTCACTTCAAGGAACAGACCAGTAATGACTTACTGAGACACCTATCCTATGCAGTTGTAAACTCCAGACAGAAACCAAAGAACATAAAAATACTCCTAAAACACCACTGTAGGCAAGGCAGAGCAGCAGGCAGGCTGACAGAGCAGTAGGTACATGAACACAGAATCCCAGACTGGCTGAACTTGGAAGGACCTCAGAGCTCACCTCATCCCACCCCCTGCCCTGGGCAGGGACACCTTGCACTAGACCAGGCTGCTCCAAGCCCCGTCCAACCTGGCCTTGAAAAGTTTAAAGAAACCCAAATACCGAGCGATCAAAGAACATCAGTAATAGCTATTTATCAACCCCTTTAAAACACCTGTGTTGTTTCAAAAATCAAAGTTCACCAGAAACAGAGGTAATCAGGCAGTTCCTTAGGTACAACGCACCACCCAAATTCAGGGACACACAGAATCCACCTGACCCACAGTTTACTGTTGTCTTAAAACATTTCTCAGCCTGTACAGGTTTGCACCATTTTTTCTGATGGGGTTATTTTTGTCATCTCTTACAGTTGCTGTGAGTAAGAAAAGCAGCAGCAGCAATGAGAGACACAAGACTCTTTCTTTTGAGGCGGTACCACAATCGTAAGGTGAAGAAAAAAGAAAAAAGGCACTCTGACAGACTTCCAACACACTGTGGCCACCCCTTGGGTTCAGTATTTCATTATACACCTGGATGTACAGGCTGTACTCCTGAGACCTGACCTGTCCTAGTAACTCTCCACATGACATTCAGCATCTCGAGCCCACAGAGCACCTCCACACCTCCCTGCCTTTGCTCCCAGGAACAGGTATGTTCTTTCATCATCACCAAAACTGAGAAATGTCTGTGCTTCCTACCAGCACTTTGCTTTCTACTGCCAACTCAACTGTTTGATGATGAACACTGCTTTTCAAACCACAGGTGATGTTCAATACAGAGCTCTGGCGAGTCTGACACCTCTCACGCTTCCAAGGGACTGATCAGGGACACGAGGAGCATGCTCAGGAAACCTGCAACAACTACTGCACCTGGAAGGGATTCCTCAGGGAAAAAAAGATGGAGAAGGCTCGGGGGGATCTTATCCATGTGTGGAAATTCCTGACAGGAGGCAAGAGAGGCTCCTCTCACCGGTACACCATGCCAGGACAAGGGGCAATGGGCACCAATTACAACACATGAAATTCCATCTGAATTATCTTGTCCATGAGGACAGCCAAGCACCGGCTCAGGCTGCCCAGGACGGTTGTGGGGTCCCCGTGAGGACAGTCAGACCCTGCTGGGCACGGTCCCAGCACCCACTCCAGCACTGATTCCATGATCTCCAGAGGTCCCTGCCAGCCCCAGGGGCTGAGACTGAAAGCTGGCACTGCTTCCACAAGACTCACCCAGATCCTCTCCCACCACCAGAACATCTGACTGTCTTCAGAACTTTAACCTAAACCAGATTCCTGGGCTCTGCATCATTTACTTGTCAGATAAAACCAAGACTATTAGAAACTGTAATTATAAATTCCTCAGTAAATCTGCTTTAATAGGGATACACATTCCAAAGAAAGCTGCCTTTTTTCCTCCCTAAGAAACAAAACATACTCAAATATTAGCAGGAAACCTCCTCATTCCTAAACTGAAAACAGAGTAAACTTTAAATGACATAAAAGCCTTTCTTCACCACATATACAACCAGACTGTGGACTTCTTGCTGAGTCCAGAAACAAATCAAGAGTCAAAAAAGAACTGAGTTAAAGTCTAGATATTCCTATTCTGCCCCAAATAGTAAGGATTTACACACCTCCACACTACAGGATCCTCACTGCAGAGGCAGAAAACTGCCAGTTACCAGAAGCTCTGGACTCTGCAGCTGATTATCCCCCAAGCACCCCGTGGTGCTCCTACCCAAACTCACTGACTCTTCTGCTGAGTGAATCCATATGCACAAAAAACATCATGCCTCCACACAATGGGGGACTGAAACAACTGGATGTAGTGTCAGTTTTTCTGAATGGGAACGGAAACCCCAACACTTGGAAACTCTTTAGGATTGTCTTTAAACCTCTCTGTTCCCTATCTTCACCCTGTCTGGGCACTGACAGGAGCCACTGTCCATCTTCCCTGCCTGCCAAACCTCCCGACCTTCACCACAACTCAGCCTGCTTTTAGGGTCAAAACCTTGTGTTTCTTCAGCACATCCCATCAGTTTCATAAACTTTTTAAGGTGACCCCAAATTCTTTCTCATTATTTACAAAGCAACCATAAAACCTTTCCAAATACTGAAGGGACAAGTGATGGAAGGGAATGGAGAACAACTGCAGAGTGTATTTATGTAAACAGTGACAACATTCCTCAGTCTGGTTAAGTGATATTCACCTCACAGATGCCTCAGAGCTATGAAATACAGTAAAATAACGTACCTGAAGTTGGACATTTACATTTTAAACACTGCTGAAGCATTGCTTGCTTTGCAAACAGCAGTTACTGGAGATTTTACTGCATGTCCACTACCACTTGCTATTACTACACAGTTCAAAGCTGGATCTGAGTTTGTTCAAAGCTGGATCTGAGAGTTCGTTTCAGTCAGTTCCTAAAACAATGACTAATGACAAACTGGCCTGACTGTTCAGCCTCATCAGTTTACTCTCTACATGCCCACCAACATAACACACATGTAACTGCAGAGACATGACCACACACCTTACCTCACCTGCACTTTGGCCACTCGCCAACTCCTGCTGGTGTTCACCAGCACTTCTACACTTCGAAATTAGTTCAGGTCATTGCTTTTTGTATAAAATGAATACATTAGTTAGTTCTCTTTCACTTTCACCATCCCTGGAGGTCTTCAAGGAATGAGTGACACGGCAATGAGTGTCCGTGTCTGGTCAACAAGGCGGGGATCACTCAAAAGTTGAACTCAACCTTAGAGGTCTTTCCCAAGATAAATGATTCTGTGAAATACATTTCATATAAAACTACATAACCTGTGTACCAGTGTGAAAGTCAGATCAAGGCTCCAGAATGCCAATCATTTTTAGTTACACCAAAAGGTAACCATGCTGTTGAAAATGTATAAATAAAGGTCAGATGCTTCATTAAAAAATGAAAAAGCTTAACCTACAACCATAAAAAGGTATGATGAGAAAATTCTACTTCATGACAACACTAATCTGCAGTACAGAATCACAGAACCATGGAATGGTTTGGTCTGGAAGGGACCTAAAGTTCATCTCATCCCACCCCCTGCCATGGCAGGGACACCTTCCAATAGACCAGGCTGCTCCAAGCCCCATCCAGCCTGGCCTTGGACACTGCCAGGGTCAAAAGAATTGGGCAATGCATGTCATTCCCTAATGGTGAAAACTACAACTGTCAGGGAAGGACAAAGTATCCAAAGCATCCAAAACAAGTAAAACTGACAATCAAAGACTCCAACTAGTCTTAGAACCCAAGAACCAGACATTTCTTCACGGACAGGGCTGTCCTGCCTGTCCAGGTCCCGGCGCAAGAGCACAGCAAACAGCACAGAAGGCACCACGCAAGGAGCATCTCCTTCCATGGCAGAGCCAGTTCAGCAGTTTTAGCTCATCTGCTCCCACCTCCACGTGATCCCAGCGCTGCAGAGCCCCCCTTTCCTGCCGTGGCACCACGCCTTGTGCAGCTGCACAGTAACTAGACCAGGAAGCAGAACAATGTGAGAAAATCCGATCAGAAGTACAATATCCCCATTCTAGATCGGTTTCCCAATCCCATTCATCTCCCAGCCACAAACAACAATTGTGCTGGCAGGATTCAGAGCACAGTCCATGGGTGAGAACAGACGGTGAGGAAAAGGGGCTGTTCAGACAGCTCTGCCACCAGAATATCCAAATTACACCCTGGAAAGCTGTGAATTCAAAGTCTCCCCCTACCCCCAGCACAATCATCTCGCAGTAACACATTCCAGAGTTTTGTTTTGAAAGCCAGTAAAGGAGGAAGATTCCAAGGAGGAAAGGACATTTACAAGGCTGACACACAAGTTAAAGAACTTTGGTTGAATCCATTTTGGCTAAGTCAGAATGTCCTGGGGGCAGCTGGCAGAGCTGCAAGAGGTGGATGTAGGGATCCATCCCTCACGGAACACTCAGCACAGCGCATCCACCGTGGCACCTTCTACCAGCTACAAAAAAAGATAATAATTACTGCAAAAAAAAGCCAAGTCTGATTTCTATTCCTAAACCCTGCTGGTACTAGTTCTAAAATTCTACACTAGTTTTATAAAGCATCTTTTCCAACCCTCTTTGAGAATTTAGTCACTGTCTTACTAGAGTTATCCCTGGGATCACAGAAGAAGAGAGTTCTGGTAGGGAAAAACAAAAATCACCAAACCCCATGTTTTGTATCCCAATTCCCAGCAAACACAAGTGGATTACAGTCAGTTCATATTTACGCATGAAGAACGTTTGAGTTTTGGTTATATGACATTTTTAGGGCAAAAGAGCTATTTATCAGAATACTAACATTCTTCTTGTTGCTACCAAATTCCAGGAAGTCTCTCAGTTTTACAGTCGCTCCATTGTGGAAAGCAAAATGCGGGACATGAATAAAAACTTCTAACTGCACTTGTGCTACAGTGCAAAAATGCCATTTTATTAGTACACACACTTTATTGGGCAACTCAAAGTGAATGTATTAGCTAAATTAATCCCATGTTTAATCAGATTTGGTCCCTGACATCTGATGAACTGCTTTAATTACAGGTTTTCACCTCTGCCTGCTGCCAATGAAGAGCCAACTTTGCTCTATTTGAATGCTGCAGATGATATTCAACCACAGGACAACCAGCCTCGAGGTTTTAGGTTTTATGCTCCAGTGATTTTTCTACTACATTACTAATCTGTATGCACATTTGGGTTGGTTTATTCCAAAAAGGACAGTGTGTTATGTAAAGATGGGAAAGAAACATACTACAGCCTAAATATTTTCAGCATGAAGTGATGCATATTTTTCTATATCTCTATTAACTTCTTAGCAGGAGAGGTCATCCTTCTGCAATGGTTACAGAGCATTTCTTAATTGATTATACATTATTTAACATTGACCATACATTAAAAGACTGGTTTTAGTCCTTCACACGAACCAGCTCGGGGTCTGTGGACGAGCTCCAACAACAGCCCCTGGAATCCACACTTCCCATTTCTCTAATTTTTAACAGCTACAACCAACATATGAAACATTTAGAGATCCTGTTGCAGAGGCCTGCAAGTTCAGTACAGTTTCACTATCATTTTCAGCCAATAAAAGCTGCTGAAAGAACCAGTCCCACCTTTCCCCAAGGCCAGTTTCCACACGTCCCTTCCTTGAGTCAGCACAAGCCATTCATGAAGACCCACAGCAAACACAGGACACTCACTCCATTAAAAAACCAGCGTTTCTCCTCCCCTTTTCCTTTGGGAAGGAATAAGGGAGAAGCTGAGTTAATTTTAACGTGATCAGCTCCCCAGTCCAGCTCACTGCGGCCACGTCAGAGCTGGCGTGAGCGGAGCCTCAAGGAAAAGAGGAGCACACAGCTGCCTGAACTGTCCACGTGGGAATCCATGGGGCTGGAGCTGCTCGTGGGAACACACCTAGAGCGACGAAAGCTGGAACATGAAGTATTGAGATACCCAGAGGAAATACTGCCGGTCCCAAGCCACGCATAAACGAAAAGAAATTGCTCCAATGAGTTATCGGAGTTTCCATTATCGACTCCCACTGCGGGGTGAGTTTATATTACCCACTCACACTCACCTGAGGTGTGGCAGCTTGCAGAGTTTTGTTTAACCTTTTTTTTTTTTTATGAGAACGTGAAAACAAAATTCTTAACTGAGACGGCGGCGCAAGACAAAACTTTTAACACATGGTGGGGGGACAGGCTGATGGCATAAGTCAGTTTGTCCAGAGAAAGGGGGAAAACACACCAGAAAAAAAATCACGCCACTGAAAACTTCAGTCATTGGGTCTGCAAACGTAACTTTGATTTTTTTTAATCGGTGCACGCCGACTCTGCCACTTTAACTCCACCAAACCGAATTTTCTCTGTCAGAAACCCCAGCAACTGTGCAGAGCACCCCAACCTGAGCGTCCCTCAGCAGCTCGGAGCTCCCCAGGCCGGGATCAACAGCCAGGAGCACCCGGAGCACAGGAATGCATTGAGAGGAGAGGGACTGGCCCCAGTTCAACCTGGGGCTGGATTCCACCCGCGGGGCGGCCGCGCTGCTAAAAGCAGAGCAGTCATAAGAAACTACTCGCTCTAACACACCCTCATCATAAATGCATATTTGTGGTTCTCCCACTGTGTTCAGACCTTTCCCTTTATCTCATCAGTTGTACTTGTACCCTGAGCCAGAGCACTTGTCCACGGGGTAACTTATCTGTATCTATCTAGGGGAAAAAAAAAAGCACTGGAGCGTGTTCTGATCAGAGATCCAGCAACACCTTTTCCTAAATTTCAGTTAAAATCATACTCACAATCACTTTGCTATTCATTCTCAGAAAGTATATTCATTGGTTCTAAAGTTAAACTGCATTTCAACTTATCATCTCTTGATCTTTTGTTGTGACAAAATATGAAAAGCAAAACTTGCTTTAACCTCTTTATAACCCTTCTCTCTGCGTTGTACACCTGTGCCACGGCATCCTGCTTGGATCAAGCAGCTCACTGTGGCCACAACATCCTTCCCCCGACCTCTTCCAGCTCTGAACCCACATCTCTGCCCGGGAAGAAAAATACACTCTTGATTAATCAGTTCGAGACTCTTTTCCAACCTGGAGCACTCAACCCTTCCATTAAATAAAAAAATAATAAAAGAGAATTCACAGTAAGATTGGGCAGTTCAGAAGTTCTGCTCATTAACAAGTCCTTGAAGCAATTTTGTGACTTACACAGAACATTTTTATTTTCAATGTGTTACAAACTAACAGTGCACACTTCGCAAATTTCCGGTAGGACAAATCCTAACTTCAATGGGGTTTATCACCTGTATTTATAATTGAATTACCCTGTTCCAAAATACTCTGCCTACTGCCGGCACAAGGACTGAAACCAACTGGAACACATTGTGCTGGGTAACCAGAAAGCCTTGAGCCCCTCTAGTAACACCCTAAAAAAAACTTACAAGCTACCAGTGATAACTTTAAAGAGAGAGGCAATTACTCTGAGCAGTTTGAGAGCTTCCAATACGTACTTTAATTCATTAAAGTCTTTTTATTTCTTATATCTTCATCTCTTACCAACACACAACTCCAAGTTAATGACCGTATTATAGTCCTAAAAAAAATAAATCTTTACTGCTAAGCATGTTAATGCTGCAACAACACTAAACTGGTTTAAACCTTTACTTCAGGGTAATAAGAGACTTCCATTTATTTCGTTGTACAGCCCCAAAATTGCTCCCCTCATCAGTTGCAGTGTGGGCAGGTGTGTATAACAAACTACAGGTAAATTAATAATTGGTACTTCCAGCATCACAAACTAATAGTAGTGGCTTTCAAGTCTTTTAAACACGAGAAAATGAGTTAAAAACTCTGTAGTACGTAACACTTGTCCTGATAGACTTACCACGTTCACGTGCACTTGCCAGAGCTCAAATTCGGTATTGTGCAAACAGAAATTAATCTAATTTCCTTCTAAACCCACTCCATCCCGCCCGGGTCCAAGCCCCCACAGACAATGCCGCTTTAGCCCGGCGCACCGGGATAACGCCGGAGATGCTCCGAGCTGCCGGACCGGGACCCAGGACGCGGCGCCGCCGGGCTCCGCGCCCGTGCTCACCCCAGCCAGGGCATCCCGCCCCGAACAGCGAGCGAGCCTTCCTGCTCCGCTGCACCGCCTTCCCGGGAGACTTCCATCGGCAGCTCTGGGGGTCCGCACCCGCCCGTCAGCTGCCGCTCCAGGCCGGAGCGTGTCCGTGCCGCGGGCCGGGCAGAGCCGGGGCCGGGCGGGACCCCGGGCGGGACCCCGGGCGGGCCGCAGCCCCCCGCCGCCGGCCCCGCCGCCGGAACCTGTCGGGACACATTCTTGCGGCGGCCGCGGCCGGGCCAGGAATGCGGCCGGGGGAGCCGGGGCGGCCCCGCGCGGCCCCGGGGCCCCTCCGGACGCGCATCCCGCGCGGTCGGCGGGGCGGGCGGGCGGTGGGGCCGGGGCTGCGGGAGCGGGCGGCGCTCGCAGGGCCGGTGTGCAGCGGAGCGCGCCCGACGCCGCTCCGAGCCCGCTGCGCCTGCGCGGAGCACGGGAGGGGCCGGCGGGGAACGGCGGCGGCGCGGCCGCTCTGCGCGTGCGCGAGGGAGGACGGGGGACCGGCGGGGGCGGAACGGCCGCGCGTGCGCACGCGGGGGGGTGCGGGGGAAGAGTCTGGAAGGGATGGGGGGGCGCGATGGAGCCTGAGCGGACACCCCTGCCCTGAGGGGAGCCGGGACCAGCGGAGACCCTGAGGGGAGCCCCCGCGACCGGGGACACGGGAGGGCTCTTCAAGGGCAGCCCCAGAATGGACTCTGAGGGGAGCCCCCCGGGTGAGGGGGACGGGCTGGTTCCTCAGGGGAGCTCTTGTGGGGAGCGCCCCGCCGTGAGGGCAGCCGGGATGGCCGCTCGGGTGAGGGCAGCAGCTGCGGGTGCCGCCAGGTCCCGCGGCCGGGGCTGTGCCTCGGGGGGCCGTGATGACACCCCGCGGGTCAGGGCCGGCTGTGGTGCCACCAGAGCTCCATCCACCCGCAGGGCTCTGCCATGGAAACCCACCAGGCAGAGCTGCCAAACCCACTGGCGGATATTGTCCCGAAAAAACAGCTATTTCCAAATAACATGAAAATGCAAAAGTGGTGTCTACAGTGCATTATTGACACGGATGGCAGCTGCCTTAAGACACAAGTGCCCCACATGTGGGGAGTCAGGAGAACACAAGCACTGAGTTTTTGAGAGGGAACTTGGGAGTCCCTTTCCCTGAAAGGTGTTAAGAAGGGGGAGGAGGCGTGGAAAGGTGTCCCACACAGATTTACAATTACTTTTCCAAAGTGTCCAAAATCTGCTTTGAAAGTGGGGAAAGGATGGGAAAATCAGAAGGGTTGTGTGTGAGTGGATGGAGGTGCCAGGCGAGTGCTTAAGCTGTGAAAAATGGAGGCGGAAGGAGCTGTGAACAGCTGCCGCGTGCCTCCAGCGCCGCACAGGGTCCAGTCTCCCTGGGACACCAAAAGGTTGGCTCCCGTCCCTCCTGCTGCCAGCTCCTTGCCAGTCCGCTCTCAGATCCAACAAAATCTCCCTCTAAAAACACTCAGTGCCCTCGGTGCAGCCCAAGAGCCAGCGGAGAACCCTTGAGCCCCACGCCCTGCCGGTCAGTCGGTCCCTGTGGGATGGCCACGCTGGTGTCCTCGCCAAGCACTCCGCCACAGCCCCACGCCTGTGACACCACTGCGTTGGTCCTTGGAGCACTGGCGCTCTGTTCTGCCACGCTGCCCACGCAGGGCACACCAGGCAGTGCCCGTGGTGTCAGGGTGGCACGCACGTGCTGTCCGTGTCTCACAGCCCTGCCAGAGCAGCGGCAGCTGCACGGTTGGCGGCATTTGAAGTCGGTTTCTCTTTCATCCCAGGCACGCTGCTTTAATTCCTGGAGCTGTCCTGGCTTTTCATCTCCTCCACCTGACGTCATTCATGGCGTGGCAGGAGGGCACAGGACTCCAGTACATCTATGGATTTCATCCCGTCCGTCAGCCATCGCAGCCGTGACCAGCCCCTGCCCAGGGCGTGCCATGGAAGTCTCCAACACCCTTCCCTGGGCAGTGACAGCCGGGATGCAGCCCTCCTGGTCCCCAGGAACACTCGGTCATGGCACACCACGGTTCTGCTGCTGTTTCAGGGTGCTCAGCACAGCTCACCCACGCATTGTTCAAGTCAGGCACAAGTGCCCTCCCTAGCTAAAAGTCTTCCAAAAGGGTTTGCTGTGATCACTGAGTGCCTCAGCAAAATGTACAGGAATGGGGCAGCCACAGCTTCCCTGGCCAACCTGTGCCATGGCCTCACCACCCTCACAGGGAAGAATTCCTTCCCAATATCCATCTAATCCTGCCCTCTGGCAGTGGGAAGCCATTCTCCCTTGTCCTGGCATTCCAAGATCCCTCTCCAGCTCTCTTGGAGCAGCCATACTCGGGAGAGGTGAAGGGAAAGGTTCCCCTTTGGCAATCTCAAACCTGACAACTTCAGGGGTTATCACTGAATAGCTGTGCCAGGCAGGGATTGCCCTGCCTTGCAAGGGAGGGAGAGCTACTGCTATGCTGGCACTACAATTGTTTGGGAAGCATCCAGGGAAAACAATTAAGACTGTGCTATACTCACCTCCTGTCTGAGTGATGAGGAAGAGAGAGGCTCTTGGAGAAGGTGCCACCACCAGATGGGCTGTGCTGGGGAAGGAAAACAGATCCCAGTCCTGAAAGGGAAGTGGCAGAGAGAGCACTCTGCGAGACAGAGTGCTCAGGGCTGGAGCAATTCAGGACAGAGAAGGTGCCTTTGGGAGGCACAGGCACTCGTGGCTGGGCAGTGAAACGGCGCCGAAAGCCCGGGCACTGCTGGCCCAGCAGCAGCAGCTCCACAACAGCTGCTGGAGCGTGTTTGGCTGCGAAGAGCTTTGCAGAGCCCTGGGAAGGGCAGAGCTGGGACACCACAAATAACAACACAGAACAGGGGGTCAAAGCAGAGAAGAAAGGAGTCCTGGTGTTGCATGGAGCAAGGCAGGAGCAGCCTGGCTGTGCAATCCCACCTGTGCTGACCCAGCCTGGGGGAGCTTCCAAAGCACTGCCCTGGGAACAGCTGGAAAGGAGAGAGGCCCTGCTGCTCCCAGCATTCCAAGACAGGGAGGCAATGGGCAAAGGCCAAATTTGGAGAATTAATAATTTGGTTTTGTGGGAGGACTAAACAGTCCTGGGCAAAAAGAACTTTAAAGGACTAAATAAATGATTAGGCAGTCCATGATGCAGGACTGGGGGGAATAACTACACCAAGGTAGGTCAACAAAGCACACGTACAAGATTTCCTGGGATCCAGTCAGAGCCATAAAACTCCTCTTGTGGGCCCCAGAACATGGAAAAGCCGTGGGAGCAGGCTGCAGCGGTTCTGTGTCATTGAGGTATTTTCTGTCTTTATTGTGAAGTTCCTCTTCCTGCAGAAGCAGCCGGAGAGCAGCAGGTGTGAGGGGGAAGGAGCCTAAACCAGGATCGTGGGGACAAATTAGCAGGTGCCTGCAGAATATCACTAACCCCGTCTGCGATTCCGGAGCCGACGTAGGTGTTTTATTTTCTAGCCGTGTTAGAAAGACTGTCAGAAAATAATTAGGCTCTGTCAACAGTTCCCCTATTCCCAGATTACTTACGACTTCCTGACTCATTAGAGCTGCCGAGGCTGGCAGGAAACCTGTTTTATAGTAATTTCTGTTAGTGGTGTCCCTGGAGGAGAGACAACACGGTGCGGGTGACACCAGCGTGTGACACCAGCGTGTGACATTGGCGTTGACTTCACCCTCGTGATGGAGGCACCGGGGTTGTGCAGGGCGGTCACTGCTGGCAGGAGACACCGTCCCCCTCTGTCCCCATGCTGGTGACAGGGAACAGGACACTTGGCTGCGGGGCCAAGGTCCAGTTTTATGTGTGCGGGATTTGCTGGTGTCCTGAAAACGTTCCTGGTTCGTGAGGGTTTTAAAAACAGGGGGGGGTGCATAAATCTCATTAAGGAGGTCTTTCCATTTAATCCTGGAATAAAGGCACCCTAACCTCCCCGTCCCAGAGTGGGAGCTGTCATGTGCAAACACACGTTGGCTGTGTCAGGACTCTTCTGGGGCCCATTGGCTCCTGAATTTTACCATCTCTGTCTCAGACACTCAGCAAATCCTCCTCAGTGCTCAGAGGAGCAGAACCAAGCACAGTAGTGACCCTGCAGTGCTTGGAAGCAGATTTAAAAATAGTTCTGAAATCCTCTGTTTATTTCTCTGATTTTTGGATCCAATTCCTCTAGATCAAAGATAAATAAAGTTTACAGTGAAACAGTGCTTGCCAAGAACAGAAAGCCCAACCTTCTTCCCCAAAACTTGTACTTCCCACTCAGTTCATGTCCTTTTTCCCTACATTATCTCAGCTGAAATCCAGGACCAAAGCAGATGTTCCCATTGATTTTCCATGCCCTTTTCCCCAGTCAGCACCTTGCTGACCTCCAGCTCCCTCCTGTGAGGCACCAACCAGGTACTGCTGCCCTGAGGCTGCTTCTGATACCGTGAGATCCATAATTAGGCAAATTTTAAGAGCCCGATTCTGCTGACAGCCACGGGAGTGGGATGTTACATCCTTTTATAAGCAGACATGCAAATAGGACACAAAATCTATGGTTTCCATGTCATCTTTCCATTGAAAACAACCCTCCTACACACTCTTCTCGTGGAGGTGAGTGTGGGAGCCCTGGGACCACAGGGCAGTGGTGCTGCTGTCACACACCATGTGGGTTCTTCCACAGCAAACCCATGCCCATGGCTGCTCTGCCACTTGCTCATGGCACTTCCAAAGAGGTGACTGGGATTATCAGGATGAGGTAGGGAGCTGCCCTGCTGCAGTTTTGAAACTCCCATTGTAATTACAGCATGGAATATTGTATGGACTCAGGAGCTCTACCAACAGGAAGGCAAATCCCTTGTCTGCCATAGCTCACCAACACTGGGTATTTGAACCCTGTAACATGGGGGTTACACACTCCAGGGTAACAGGGATGGAGTAACTAAAGATCCCATACCTGGGGGAAGACAAGATCCTGTACCTGTTTGTTCATAATAATGAGTTTATTGAACACAGCAAACACACAGCCTGGCACCTCCTGCCAGGCAGACAATCTCCAGGTACAAGAAATGGCATTTTGTGGGTGCCTGCATCACAGAACATGCACCAACTCCCCCAGGAACACCCTCAGACCTCCCACCCCTCCTCCACGAACCATCAGCCTAATTAACAGTTACATTCTGCGTCATCAAGGAGCTCGGGGTGGGGGAGAGGCAGAAAAGGCCGGCACTGCACTCCCAGGCAGCCCCAGCGCTCACATTAACCACAGGAGCTGCCTCCGTGCTCGTATTTCCAGCTCCTGGCTCACCCTCTCCCCCGCAGCACCTGGAGGAAGCGGAGCACGGCCCAGATTGAGTTCCACCCACAGAGGTTTCTGCGGGGTGAAAGCTGAGAAGGCTTTGTCCCGGCATTGTGCGGCAAACACGGGCTGTGCGGGTTCAGCACGGGGACAGAGCTTGGCAACTGCCTCTTTGAATCCTTACACCAAGTGGGTCCACAAGCTTTGTTAATGCCTCCCTTGCTGTCCTTTCACACCTGTGGGACCCATCCTTGAGCCAGCCAGAAGAGAATGAGAAGAGGCAGCTCCAGCACCACACCAGAGGACGCCTGGGAGGCACTGGGCTCTCTCCAGCCGCACTGGGCTCTCTCCAGCTGCCCCTTGTCATCAATGGAGAAGTGAGAAGACTTCAATGTGGCTTCTGCAAATGCATCTCAAGCACCCTGAGATCTTTGAGGAGCTGGCACATGTGCAGATAGAGGCTACTTGGGGTTCCACAAGGCACTGGGCAAGGATCTTACCAGCTCCAAGAAGCCTTGGAACAAGACTGAGAGTCTCCCCTTTTTTTCCTCTCCATTAAGAGGAAAAAAAGGTTCCATAACATATGGGAATCAACAGGCAACTTCCCCAATAATGGAGCATCAAGAGCTCCTAGCAAGGGTCAATGATGGCAAGAAGTTCTTTAGAGCAACCAAAATGCAACCGAATGTACAGTGCCAGGAAAATGGTATTAAAAAAAATGTCAAAATCCAGGTAAAATTGCTGGAGAAAACAGGTGTGTTTCCAGCATCACACCTGCCCCTCTCCTCAGGCGAGCCTGGTGCTCCTGGATCCAAACCACCTGACCTTTGTGGAATCTTGCACTGCCCCGAACAACCTCAGCTCAGCAGGGTGATACTGTTGCCAACATGTGCCTTCCAGCTTCAAAACCTTTCCTTAATACAGAATCCACTCTGAACTTCCCCAAACTGAGTTCATGGTTCACAATTTTGTGTTAAATGTGAAGCCCCGGCAGTGCTCTTACTCCAGGTTCCCTGGCCTTCAGTTTTAAAAAGCAGAGTGTAATTCTACATCCAAGAACTTCTTCTACACAACCTTCTGGAGGACATGGTAGTTTTGTGGAAGAGAAAAGAATCCCCACAACCCGTGGGAGGTTTTCACAGCAGGACCCCAGGGTATCACTGCCCTTTTCTGCTGCAATCCCACGGGATGAACAGCTGTGCTGGAGGTCTGGATTAGGAGCCAGTGTTGGTGGCACAGCTCTGCTGAAGGGCAGCGGGCACCACGACACCACTTCCCTTTATTTCACAGATCCCAAAGCCCCAGATCAGTGTGCTGCAAGAGCTGGAAAGGTCCCTGCCTCAGCACAGGAAGCAAACTGTGCACTGTCTGCACTTCAAGGCCGACTGCACAACACACAAAAAACAGGGCAAGAGGAAAACACTCTCCTCTATTCCCAGACAAAACCAGCATTATCCTCAAATCCCAAATGGATTTCTTTTCCCTTTTCATTTTGGGAGAAGAGACCAGATTTAATTGTTTCCCCCATCTGGTGCACATTCACAGTACGTAAGAATGAGTTGAGTTTCCCATACATGTGTCAGATCATGACCTCAGGGAGAAAGAAGAATCTGCATTTCCAGAAGCCACATGCCAGTTCCCACTGGCTCTGCCACGCACAGCACGAAAACACCCAAACCAACCAGGATTCAATGTAAGTTGTTCACAGGATATACATTCCAAAGGGACAAGTACAAACATTACAAAATGAACAGAACAGCTTTTAAAATCCATGTATTTGTTTAACCGTTAAAAACAGACAGGAAGAGAAAGAGGTGGCCAAACCAACAGCTCCCTGCCACTCCAACTAGTGTTGCCTGCACGCTCTGGGAACGTTCTTGTGGAACCAAAGCCTTGGACATCTTTTCTGGCAAGGGCTGGAGACAACTGGCAGATGATTCCCGACTGTGTGAAGGGCTGAGGCAGAGCCACAGGCCCAGGGCAGCTTTCAGGTGTCTGGCTTAATGCAAAGGCATTGAGAGAAAAGGTTGTCTGGGGGTTATGTCAGAGAGCGAGAAAGAGCGAGAGAGAGCACGAGGGACATCACACCAATGTCAGGGAATAACAGAAGTTCCTCTTTCCCTGCCACTGCAAGAGGGAAGTACAAAGATCTGAAGGTCCCAGAGTTAGGATAGAGTTTGGAATTAGCTTGGTCCCATGGATCTATCAACATCACTTGACAGACTCAGAGCTAAAAGCAAGGCAGGAAGGCTGAGGGCAGCAGAACTGCACGTGTTGCACACACACACTCTCTCTCCCTCTTTTCAGGCTGTCTGAGGCCCCAGCAAGGCCAGCTCAGGAGCTTTTCCCATCCGACATGTAATAGCGATACATTAAACCTAAGACCAGTGCTCCGAAGATGGGGATCAGCCATGTCGACCAGAAACTACGGGGAGAGAAAAAGAAACAAACTAAAACACACACACCACAGAAGCCAGAAGAAAGCACCTAGTTAATAATCCATTCCCAATATTCACCCCTTGTTAGACATCCAGGGAATGCCTGGGAGCTGTACCCACAGGTTGGCCCCCTAACCACGGCCACAGCTGGGGCAGGCCCCACTGTCCCCGTGCACAGGCTCTGCCAGCCCCCAGGAGAGGCCCAAGTGTGGCTTTGTGTCTTATAAAATAGCAGCTGGATGGCTGAAGTTTCCAGCTTGGCACATCCAGAGACCAGCGGGGGGGGTTTGTTGTTGGTTTGGTTTTATTTTCCTTAAATAAGTCAGGCTGTAATTTGTGTTGTACAAACAAGGCTGTTGACTCAAGGATGGCAACAGCTGTGCCCCAGTAAATCTGCCTTGCTCAGACTCCAGAGCCACAGGCTCACCCTCAGCAGCCTCCTGAACAAAACCTCCTGCACGGGCTGCAGGAGACCAGGGCCCTGAGCTGGTTTTAAGGATTTTCAACTAGACTAGGCTGATCATGGTAAAATCCTCCAAAAACCCACCCATCACTGTGTTGTGCCACCCCTCGGCCCACAGCGACCACCCAAAGAACCCCTGTGGTTCCAGGGGTGCAGCCAGCGCCGTGCAACAGCAGCACCTGGGGCAGAGAATTCCAAACACTGGGATGCTGGCTCTGCCCAGCACAGAGCAGAGCCAGGCTCACATCCAGCAAGGAGGTGCACACTCTGACACTTGCTTTGGGGCATCTGCTGCCAGGACACTGCAGTACATCCCCAGGGATATTCCTGCCCTTTGGAGTTCATATGCAGCTCTACAAACAGGGTCCCAAGCCCTCCATTTGTCACTCTTATTTTCAGGAGATACTGTACCTGGTTTGGCCTGAGGATGTCCTGCTTGGATTCTGGAGGAGGAAAGAGTGAGTTAGCAGGGGAACAAAGAAACATTAAACGTGTGCTAATAAGACAAGCCTGAACGTGTGATCGCAAATACAGAGGGAAAATAACCCTCCTCTCCCAAACACCCCCTGTCACCAGTGTGGCTGTTTTTGGGGATGTTTGCTGTCATCTTCATGTTCTTTCCATCAATCCAATTGGTCCCACCCAGTCACCAGCTTCATGCTGGAACTTGCACCCCTCTCAAAATAAGGCTTTGCTTATTGCATCACAGTTTTGGGGTGGTTTTGTGCTTCCCCCTTATTTATTTGTACATTACTGATTCTCTCTCTTGCTGCCATCTTTAAATTACACTGGAACCTCCTTTTAATACAGATGATGCGCTCTGGAGAGAGCCCTCAGCTGTGCATAACATGCTGGACTTATTGATCAGAAGAGAAAAATACTTGAATAAAGTATTTAACTCAGACCTAAGAGAGCTACTCTGATCATCACTGATTTCTGTGCACATTTTCAGCATGAATCGGAGTTGAATGAAACAATACATTTTAAGGTGAATATGTACATAATCACACAGCTCCTTATCTAAGCATAGGCTTTACCCAGCCTGAGCTACCCTTGATTTCCCTGCAGACAGTTCCCATCTGGATTTCTGCTGCTCTGCAAGTGGTCCTGCTCAGAGGAACATCTCCTGAAAGCCCTGTTGAAGGCAGAGCTGTGCCCTGTCCAGGCCTCCCAGCCCAGCCAGCTGCGAGGCACATGTTTACCTCCCAGCTGGGATTCTATTTATTGCCTTTTCCCTCTCCCCATCCCTTCCAAAGGCATTTTTGCAACACTCTGCCCTGTTCTAGTCCAGGAGTACCTGAGTGTTAGGCAACACCACTGATCCCTGAGGCAGTTAACAGAGAATTCCTGTTTGCCAGCCAGCCCCTGTTGCTGTCTCCTGGCTCGGAGGGAACAACAAGGAAACCAGTTCCGTGGTCAGGACACAGCCAGAAATGCAAAAAATGGTCTGTGGCTCAAGGTGTGGAAAAAACATCACTGCTGCCAGCAGAGAAAGGGCACAAAAACTCACTTCCAATTTCACACTGAGGTGCCCACTGAGGTTCAGAACAAAAACAAAGGTAGAATTTGCTTGGGAACTTTATTCAAGTGTAGTTTGCGTAAACATAAAGCCACAAGCTCCACAGGAAAAAAAGAGGGGGGAAAAACCTCCAAAAGACATGTGACATTAAATAAAAGCAGAAAACTGAAACGCTGAGAGCTTACCTTAGAAGCTTCCTTTCCACGATCGTTCTGTCAGGCGGAAAAAGAAGAAGAAAGAGGTAAGTGCTGACTTCAAAGGAAGGCTGCAGCCTTTATGAGGGAATTGTTCTGTACAAAGGTAATTGCCTGGGCTCAGTTTTCAAAGAAGTCCTTCCTTTGGCACCCAAAGGCAGGCAGAAAGGTGTTTGTGCCCCTGGGAACGCTCACCCTCCTGAGCTCAGAATTACAAGGCAAAGATGGATTATGCTTCCACCAGCTACAGAGGGAACCCGTGAATTCAGCTTAAGTGCCCCGATTTAAATGAAGTGTGAAATCTGTTCTGAATGCTGGAAGGAGAAGACTAATTTAGTTCAGTTTCTCCAACAGAAACCCTGGACAACACAGGCACTGCCTGAGCCCCTCAGCTACTAACTTATTTCACTTATTGGGGGTTACACGAGGCACTCACCGGATGGACCTCTCCGATGTAGTACTGCTTCAGCATTTCCCTGGCATCTGTGGAATGCCCCACGTCTTCAAAGCTCTCAGTGGCATCTCTGCCAGCTTGCTCGAGCAAGACCTCTTCTCCACCTGGGTGCTGGAAGAGAAGAGTCCAGGTGAGCCAAGGGCTGGATGCAGAAAGGCACTGAGGATGTCATCAGCCTTCCTCCCAAGCTGCACCTCTGGATGCCTCAAGCAACACCATCAACAAAATCTGCCAGAGGTTCAATTGCCCAGCCTCTCCTCAGGAATTCACAGACACCACTGGAGGAAAGGATATTCTACTTCTTCAGGTACTACAAAAATGGTGTTTGGCTGACTCTGCACACCGAAGTGCAATACTGAACTTGATCCTGTGTGCAACCACCAGGGACGTGAGGGGAGGAAACCATGAAGTACCACAAAAATTATACTGTTTAATACCATACACTGATTTCAGAGCTACAACAGCCAATTCCCCAGGGAGCTCCACAGTGACAGTGCCACTGCTGTGGGTGGCAGCTGGTCACAGCTGACTCTCAGATGGGATGAACTGGCACAAAGCCTGGGTGTGGCTCTGTTGTCTCTGGTGGGCTGGGCTCTGTCCACTGTCCATGTCACAATTCCAGGAACAGCCTGGCAAGGGAAAGCACGAACCACAGACCTAGCAAAGGCCAATCCCTTTCCAGCCCGAGTGTGAACCACCAGCTAATCCAGTTACACCAATAAAGTGGTCACACATCCCAGGGCACTCACAGGAACTAACCCAGTTTTCCAGGGCTTCAGGCAACCAGCCTTGAATTGGAGAAGAGACATTTCAGATCAAAGGACCAACACACCTCCTTTTCTCTGTCACATCCTTCTCCTTCCCACAGACACAGAGCAGTTGCCACCCCCCCCTTCCTTCAGTTCATCTGCTTTTGCTGCCAAAAGTCTGAATATTCCCTCCAGGCCATCCCCCCTGGTACCAAACACAGGGTGGATACAAACCAGCCCCCTTAGTTGTGCCGGTGGGTTGCTGCAGGCAATCCTGCAACCCTTGGATCACAGCTCTGTATTTGGAATAAAGCCCTTTATTATCCAGTATGTCACCAAACCAACACAGAGATTTCTCAGGAGCCACAAAGGGCAAGGTGGAGGGACACAGTTTGCCACAGGCAGTTATCAGGTGGCTGAGCTGGGGCACCAGGTGAGGCTCCATGGCTCATTCCCTGTGTCCAGCTGCAGTTTTCTGGCTGCCCCTTCTCCCACACCAACCCTCAGGCTCGCTCAGTCCCAGAGGAGACAGATCAGGGACTGCTGGATGTCACCTGTTCACACAGAACAACTGTCCAGCTTCCAGCTAAGATCCACTGAAAAGCTGCCCATTTATCTAAGACTTTTAAAGTAACTCCTTAGGATTGTCTCACCAGAAATCTCATATTTCAGACAGGAAAATACCTGAATTTTAAGCAGATAACCTTTTTTTCCTATTAATTCACCCTAGAAGGATAGACAAAACCCAGCAGCCACAGGGAACGTGCAGTGGATCTTTCAGTGGCGTCCAGTCTCTCCACAGGCAAGAGACAAGAGGAAGGCTAAAATTCAAGAGAGAAGGAGAACAGTAAAGCTCACTCTTCTTTACATCTCTGGCTCTGAAGCCTTTCCATGCACTTGCTAAATCCACAATTATTTATTCGTGCACATCTGTCTTCCACTGCAATCTCCAAGCCTAAAAGAAAAAGACCTTCAAAATATTTTGGCATCTCCTGTTTCTGAAGGGCTCTGTTCTCCAGACAGCACTGCTGCAGCCAAACAATTCCCACCTTGTCCTAGCCCAGCAAACGTAACCCCAGACTATTTGTACAGGAAGTCATTGACTCTGCCACAAAACTGCCCAAATCTGCAGCTCAGCTGCTGCAGGAAAACATGGAAACTTGCAAACTGTGGGGGGGAAGGAGACTACTTCCAGGGGAAACAATGGCTGGAAAATGTCAGTTTCTGACAAGAAACAGCCAAAAGCAAACAAGGAGAGAGGTGACAAAAAAAATGGGTTCTCTGTGTCACTGGACCTTCAGCACACACTTCAGTAACAGTGACTTGGAACTGAGGGCACGCAGCAAAGGCCTCTGAGAGCACATCCCAAATTTCCACAGGGAGAGAGCCTGGAGTCCCTTCCCCACAAACTCCAAGAACCTGTCTGCAAATGTCTGGCTGGGAACTGCTGGTACAGACCTGCTGGAGACACAAAGGAGCTCAGCAGCAACACTAAGCTCCAGGACTAATTAGATCACTGTGTCAGGTAAGAGATAAGATCACCAGGCTGAGGAGGAGCGAAACTTTCATTCCTAGTGCCCAGAGTTAAAGAAATAAACCAGGAGAGGGAAGAGTATTCCTGTGCAATAATCATGTGCCAGCACCATCCAGTGCAGAACCAGGACGAGCAGTCACCTGGAGGAATGATCCACACATCCTGCACAGAGCTGGGAAAAGGCAGGGAAAAGGTTTTCCAAAAACACCTCTGCCAAGCTGGAGCAAGTCAGCATGAGGAAACTCAGATGCCTGGTGCTCCTCCTCCTCTTGAAGAACACTATACCTGAAACCAAGGGAGCGATTTGGGTCAGTGGTGTCACAACCCAGGCTCCTTCCACCTGGAAACTGGAAATGGATTCCTCCTCACACTTATCACAGGGATCAGGAATGGCAGCGTGTGCTGAGACACAGAGCTCTGGGGGCTGCTGCTGTGGCTTGGGGGCTCAGATAACAGACACAGAGCTTCCTGGAGAAACGTGGATCTCCAGACTTCCCAAGACATAGTGAAAATGGACAGAAACTGCATCCCTCCAGCAGAACCGTAAGTAAGTCTCTTACAGTGCACAAGCTAAAAGCCCAGATTTTGATACTGTTGTGGTGAAGTGTGAGCCTGACAGACCCCAGAGCACCTGCAGGAGGTACAGCTGCCTCCCTCCACCCCCATCACCCCAAGCACACAGCCTGCACCTGCTTATCTAGAGCACTGCAGCCAGGAGCAATAACAGGTACCCTGGTGCGGTCCAGTTACCCAGATCTGGGAGAAAATAGATCACCATAAGGCTCTCTTAGAGTTTAAAATAATCCCCTTTCATTTCAGGCACTCGCAGGCTCTCTGAAGCACAGGAGATTGCATCTCCCAGAAACACCTGCAACACCTCAGCTGCTGTCTTTGCACACTCCTGGTTTGTGTTCTTACAATTCAGTAGATTTTGTTATGTGGCAGATATCTTGTTACTCCTATCACACATAATGTGAACTGGAGTCTTTAACTGGCCTACACTTCAGCAGCACAGGGATTTTGGGTTGGCTGACCTGCAGTGTGTAATTTGCAGGAATTGTGAAGCCAAATTCAGCCTTTCAGCGGTGACTTCTTCAGGATTGCACAACCCCAGCCCCTGAACGTGCCAGTGCTCTCAGCAATGCCAGCCAAATCTGTGAGCAAAGGCCAGGAAGGGCACCCAGCAGCTCCTGCTCCCGTGAGCACACGGGGCAGGGGGGCACACGACAGCACCTGAGCTCTGCAGCTCCAGCTCCCCAGAGAGCTGCAGCTCCAGAGCACACCAGCACTCCTGGCTCCCCGTGCCTACAGCTCCAGAGCACACCAGCACTCCTGGCTCCCAGAGAGCTGCAGCTCCAGAGCACACCAGCACTCCTGGTTCCTTGTGGCTGCACATCACTCCCAGCACTCCAGAGGGTAACAGACACAAAGAGGAGTTTTGCCAATAAATTAGGCCTTGATCTACAGCTCCCCTGTGCCAGCAAGGGGTGTGCACAGCACAGTGTTGTGTCAGCCATGCTGCACAGCTCAACAGTGCCCTTATTCTTCTCCCTCATCCAAGTAGGTCTTTTTATGTCAGAAAAACACAAATGGGGAAAAGGGCCTGGAAAGGACAGAGTGAGATATCATCTCAGGGTGAAACACCATCTCAAGGTGACACTCAGGGCACTGCTAAGCCTGACTTGCTGGAGGGACTGAAGCGTTTTCTGGGCTCACTTATAATTCCAAAGGTGTCCCAGGGAGCAGGTCCCAGGCTCCATCTTAGAGAGAACATCGAGGTGAAGACTCAGCCTCCCTGCAGTGTCCCCACTCTGAATCACAGCAGAGACAAGTGTAAGACAAGACTCACAGCTCCTGCATCTGCTGTCCCAAGCTCCAGCTCGTTCTGCCTCTTCCTAAACCCTAACCCAGCATTTTCTTATTCAGAAACCAGCTGTAAATGGCTTTTCCAAGTTTTTGCCTGGTCTTCCCCTGCACCTACTTAGCCTCTGTGCACCCACAGCTCCCTCCCATGAAACTGTCCTGCTTCCACCTTGCACATCTCATCCCACCAAACTGTCCTGCCTGGAGAAAAGGAGGCGTGGGGGGACCCTCTGCCTGTCCACAGCTCCTGACAGGAGGGGACAGCCAGGGGGTCGGGCTCTGCTCCCAGGAACAGGGACAGGAGGAGAGGGAACGGCCTCAGGCTGGGCCAGAACAGGCTCAGCTTGGACACCAGCAGGAATTTCTTCATGGAAAGGGCTGTTCATTGGAAGGGGCTGCCCAGGGAGGTGCTGGAGTCCCTTGGAGGTGTCCAAGGAACACCTGGGGACAAGGTGGGGATTTGGCACAGGTTGGACTCCATGGTCTGGGAGGGATTTTCCAGCCTGGACAATTCTGTGATTTGGTCATTGTCTGGACCCAAAGAAGAAACCAGATTGTGTCCAACTTTATAAATAAACACTGAGAGCTGCAGAGCAAGGCACAGCCTCCAGCTGCCAGGTGATCCCCTCTCCTGATGCACCTGCACCCTCTCCAGTGGCTCTGTCACTCCACAGCACACAGGCTTCAACCACGTGGGCCTGGAGGGAAACCAGAGCTGAATTCAGAGCAGCAGAACCAACAAGCTGGAACAAGTGCATTTCAGTGAAGTGCCTTCTTTGGAGCTGGTTCAGCCCAACCTTTGTACATTGCCCTGCAAATGCCACGAAGTCTCTGCTGTTATTTTAAGCTGGGATAAAGCCCTTAGAGATTTTCATAGAGCCACAGAATCACAGAATATTCTGACTGGAAAGGACCCACAGGAATCATCGAGTTCCACTCCTGGCCCTGCACTGATCCCCCAACACTCCCACCCTGGGAGCACTGTCCAGCCTCTCCTGGAGCTCTGGCAGCTCTGGGGCCGTGCCCATTCCCTGGGGAGCCCGGGCAGTGCCAGCACCCTCTGGGGGAAGAACCTTTCCTGATACTCACCCTAAATTTCCCCTAGTACAACTTCATGCCATTCCCTTGGGCATTACTATTTTGTTACTGTTTATTCCCATTTCATTTCCAGCTCTCAACAGTTAGGACACCACTCTCAACCTTCTCAAAATCAGAAGACAAAAGCAGCGAGTCTTGAAGGATTTTTTTGTCCCCACAGCCAAGGGAACCAGAGATTTGGCAGGAGCTGCACTGTTTGCAAACCCCTGGTGCGCGGTCCCCTCGGGGCAGCAGCAGAGGGTGGCTGCGGTATCACCGTCACCTCCTCCGAGGTCTGGGTGTCCCTGCAGCCTTCGCACTCAAACTGCTCAAGCGCCCCGGCCCCGCTCACCCTTCGGGAGTGAGGCCCGTGACTGAAGGAAACCGGCGCCTCCCCGGGACCTGCCCGAACAGACCCCCCGGGAACCCCGACCTGCCCCAGAGGAGCCCAGCGCAGCCCGTGCCCCCGGCTGCCCACCGTGGCCCGCCATCCCGTCCGCCCCTCGGCGGCAGAAGCGCGGCCGTGAGGCCCGGCAGAGCCCGCACAGCCCGGCCCGGGGAGCTGCCCCGGGACACCGACACCCCCCGAGCCGCGGCCGGGCCTGCCCGCCCCCTGCTCTCGCCGCCGGCCCCGGCATCTCTGTCCGCACGGCAGCCCGGCCGCCCCAGGCCCTCCCGCCGCTCTCGGCCCCACAGACCCCGCAGCCTCTCCCCGCTCCCCTCAGCGCGCAGGGGCCGGGCGCGGCAGCCCCACTGCAGGCCTCACCTCCTCCAGGAACCGGGTGACATCGTAGACGCGCCCGTGGATCACCAGCCAGGCCTCACGGCTGGAGTTCCGCTTCGCCACCTCCTCCAGGGTGAACACGGGCGCGGGCCCGTCCCCGCCCGCTGCCGCCGCCGCCTCTCCGCGCCGCCCGCCCTCCATGCTGCCCGGCGCGGCTCCGCGGAACGCGCGGCCTGACCCGCGCCGCCCGCCGTAGCGATGGCAACGCCCCGCGCGGTCTCCGCTGCGCTCGGGGACCAATGGGGAGCAACTCAGAGGGGGGCGCTGCCGGCGCAGCCAATGGGAGGGCGCGGCAGCGGGCGTGGGCCAATGGGGAGCGGCCGGGGCGAAAGGCGGGAAACGGCGCGCGAGCGTCGCCTCTGAGGCGGCACCGGGATCGGCGTCCTCAGCCCGGTCCCGCTCCTCCCTCAGTCCCGGTCCCGCCGGTCCCGCTCCTCCCTCGGCCCCGGGAGCGCCGGTCCCGCTCCTCCCTCGGTCCCGGGAGCGCCGGTCCCGCTCCTCCCTCGGCCCCGGGAGCGCCGGTCCCGCTCCTCCCTCGGCCCCGGGAGCGCCGGTCCCGCTCCTCCCTCAGTCCCGGGCCCGCCGGTCCCGCTCCCCCCTCAGACTCCCCTCAGGTCCCCGCTCCCCCAGTACTGGCTCCCTGTTACCCCGTGCCACCGGAGATTGCGGTGCCCCTCAGCAGCCCGCCCTCAGCTTTTCCGGTCCCTTGCAGTTCCTCCTGCACGTCTGTGAAACAGGGGTGACCCACAGCCCTCGGAAGCGGCCTGACCAGGTGGGTAATTCTCCTCCCTCCAGCCGTGCAGAGCAGGGTGAGGCTCAGAAGCTCAGGGAGCCGAGTAACTCACGAAGCCGATGGTTTCCCTTTGGGAACTGGCACTCGTGGAGTTTATTTCCTTGCACTTGCACGGGTGCACGTTTGTTGAACAAGTGCTGAGGAGGAGAACCCGTGCTGTCAGTGCTGAGCTGTGGCCAGCGCTGGCTGCAGGTTGGAGGTGTGAGCAGGGAGAGTGCAGCGGGCTCACGGCTGGGCAGCTCACAGATCCCTCTGCACGCTAAAGGGAGCTCAAGGGAAGTTCTCTGTTTGCACAAGTCCATGCATCCACCAAGCCAGATACTGGGATGTAAAAGGCTCAGCCTCTTCTGAAACCTCTCACAGTCACCTAGTCAATATTAAATATTTATTAAATATTAAATATTGAGCTGCTGCTCCTTTTGATCCTTTCTGTCTACCTTTTCCCAGTCATCAGGGCTGTTTCCCTTGCTCTGTGTGTAACCCAGGATCCTCTGACAGTGCAGTGTTTCCAGCTCCTCGTTGTGCCCTGCTCTTGGCACCTTTCCAAACCAATGTCTTTCCTTCTAGATCCTTCCCTTTCCTTCTGGATCCAGCCCAGCTCCAGTGGGATGAGTTACCTTTGCTCAGATTGCTTCAGTTTCTGTCATCTATTGCTGGGCTTCTTAACAGGTGCCTTTGTGCTTCCTTCTGTCCGTCCCTCATGCCTGGAGGGTTTCTCTGTGGGTTTTCAAAGAAATCTCACCACCCTCCTCCACATTTCCCTTGTCCCCTGCTCCCTGGTTTTCTGTGGCTCTCCCCTGCTTTTCTAAGGCCAGAATGGTCTTGCAAGGGGCCTTGGAGCTCCCCCAGTGCCCCCCCTGCCATGGCAGGGACACCTTCACTGTCCCAGGTGCTCCCAGCCCTGCCCAGCCTGGCCTTGGCATGCCAGGGATCCCGGGCAGCCCCGGCTGCTCTGGGAGCTTTGTCCTGCCTGGTGCTCCAGCACAGCGAGAGCAGAGCCTGCTGACAGGGACCCCGGTGGTTTTCCTGCCCTGTTTCCTGCTCTAACTCCTCCAGAAGGACGTGACAGGCACGAGGCCACGGCAACATGCAGATCCTGTTCCCTGGAATATTTTCTTTCATCTGTAATCACTTCATCAAAAGCCATAAATCAGTGAGGGGAGGCTCCAGTGCACGAGCACGGCTGCAGTTTGTGCCTTCCTGCCCGGTGTTTGGTTTGGCACCTGGAACTCCAAAGCTTTTCCTGGAAAACTGATGGTGACACCACAGGAGGACTCAGTGAAACCGGACAGTGAGGCCACCGGCATTCCTGGTCCTGCTTCCACCATCCCTGCTTCCTCTTTGTTCATTGGAGACGATTCAGGGAGCAAAGCTGGGTTCATTTTTGTGTTTTCTCTGGAATTCACCATTCCAGGCTTGTTTGGCTGCTGTTAACACACTTGGCCAGGGCAGACCCTGAAGGGGTGAGGGAGGGAAGCCTGGGCTGGGCTGCCAATGCTGTGCCCTCCCCAGCTCCAGAAACATGGGAACTGTCACCTCCTCCAGCTCTGCTGGGGGATCACAGTTCCTGTGACATCTCTCACATCACCACCCCATCCAAACCCTCCCAGGAGCTGCAGAGGCCTCGTGGATCTCATGGGAAGCCTGGCAGGACGGGAGGTGATCTCCTGAACATCCAGAGGGGCAACACCTTCACCAGAGGGCACTGGAGGGGGAGATGGCAGCCCAGAGGGAGCAAAAGGAGGCACGGGGAGTTCCCCGAGTGAAACCTGGCTTGGCCAAGGCAGGTGGCTCTCGAGTGGCTTTGTCCTGGTGTCTCAGAGAGGAATCCTGCTTTGCTTCCCTTGGGAGAGGATCCAGAACTCCCTTTCCTGACCTTTGTGCAAAAATGAATGAAATTGCTCAAAGTGCTAAAACCTGTGCAGGGCCAGCGGGACCTGCTGAAGCGGCTGGCACATCCACGTGGAGCCACAGAGGGGCCGAAGTCACCGAGCTCCCTGAAATCCACGGGATTTTCTGCCCAGGAGAGCAAAGTGCCTGAAGGGCTGTGAGCAGGACTGGGGCTGATCGGCCCCTCCCTGCAAGGAGGGGACAGAGCCGAAATCCCAGGGTCCCACCCTGCCACCTCCTCCTGCTTCTTGTGAGAGAGGAAGAGCAAAACCGCTCTGTCCACGAATATTCCACGTGGAAAAGGGTTTGGGCCAGAGCACGGTCCCCTCCCCTCAGCCCAGGAAGCAGCTGTGGGTGCCGCATCCTTCTCGCATTCCAAGCCGTGTCCCGCTCCCACCCTGCTCCCCAGGGCAGTGCCCCCGCCCCGGGCGACCCTTCTGCCTCACACAGATTATTTTTATCTTCCTTTGTTTGCCAATAAAAATCCCTCCCAGTTTTTCTGTTTTCCATCTGACACACGGATTTTTCCCATGTGTGTGTTTCCTCCTCGCCTGGCCTGGGGCAGAGGGAAGGGAGGATCCCAGATCACCTCACGCCAGAGGAATTTTCACGTGCTTTTCCATCTCAGGTGAGAGAGCCTCCAGGACAGCGTTAGGAATGTCCCCTGGGCCGAGGAGACACGTGTCCAAGCAGGACACCCCAGAGTGGCAGAGAACCACGCCATGATCCCGAGGATCAGCTTGCCAGTGCCTTCGCCTCCAGGCACCGGGGAATCAGCGAGATCACCGGGAAGACAGGACTTGTAATTCATCACCCCAGCTCGGAGCGCCTGTGGGACAATCTGTGCCCCGAAACCCTGCCCAGGGGAGCTGGTTTGCGTTCCGGGTGAGGGGGACTGGCAGCACAGAGCACCGGGCAGACCACGGAAAAGGCAAAACCCAGGGTGGCACTGCCGGGTTCGGGTGACGCGGGTGTAACCCACCTCGGCCTGCCCCGGTGACACACCCGCTCAGGGCTCTCAGCACTTGCAGTGGGCGTTTCGCTGCTGTGGGTCCCGTCGGACGGGCAGCGGGCCGAGCCCGAGCCCCAGGGACCGGCCGTGGCCCCGGGACCGGCTGTGCCCCCGGGACCGGCTGTGCCCCACGGACCGGCCCGGGACCGGCTGTGACCCCCGAGACCGGCTGTGCCCCCGGGATCGGCTGTGCCCCCCGGACCGGCTGTGCCCCCGGGATCGGCTGTGCCCCCAGGGACCGGCCGTGCCTCACGGACCGGCTGTGCCCCAGGGATCGGCTGTGCCCCCGGGACCGGCTGTGCCCCAGGGACCGGCTGTGCCCCCCGGGACCAGCCGTGCCCCCGGACGGGCCGTACCCCCGAACCGGCCGTGCTCCCGGGACCGGCCGTACCCCCGGACCAGCCGTGCCCCCGCCTGCGCCGGTTCCCGCTGCCCTTCCCGCCGGGTCCCGCCCATTCCCCTCCCGGCCGCCAGAGGGCGAACAACGCTTACCGGCGGGTTTGGCGCGATGCACGCCGGGAGCTGTAGGCGCGGCGGAATGTGCGCGATGCACGTCGGGAGCTGTAGGCGAGGAGCCCGCTAGATAAAGCCGCGCGCTGAGAGTCCGGCGGCGTCGCGTTGGTGTCGTCACTTCCGGCGCGCTGCGGCCTGGCGCGATGGCGTCTCGGCGGCCGGCGCGGCGGGAGCGGGACCCCGAGCCCCAGCCCCAGCGGGCCGGGATGGCGGCGCTCCCTGAGAAGACCGTGAACGGCTGGGTCCTGCAGTTCTACTTCCACCGGGCCATAGAAGCCTACCGCTCCGGGCGCAACCGTGATTTCCGCCAGTTCCGCGACATCATGCAGGGTGCGCGGGGCCGGGCCGGGGAGCGGCGGGGCTGGGGGGGCCCGGCCCGGGCCGCTCCCCCCCCCGACCCGCCGCTTGTCCCCCAGCGCTGCCCGTGCGGGATCGGCCGTGCCCCCGGGATCGGCTGTGCCCCCGGACCGGCCGTGCCCCACGGACAGGCTGTGCCCCAGGGACAGGCTGTGCCCCCGGACCGGCTGTGCCCCACGGACCGGCCGTGCCCCCGGGATCGGCTGTGCCCCCGGACCGGCTGTGCCCCCGGGACCGGCCGTGTCCCCGGACCGGCTGTGCCTCCGGGACCGGCCGTGCCCCCGGACCGGCTGTGCCCCACGGACCGGCCGTGCCCCCGGGACCAGCCGTGCCCCCCGGGACCGGCTGTGCCCCACGGACCGGCTGTGCCCCAGGGACAGGCTGTGCCCCCCGGGACCGGCCGTACCCCCGGACCGGCCGTGCCCCCGCCTGCGCCGGTTCCCGCTGCCCTTCCCGCCGGGTCCCGCCCATTCCCCTCCCGGCCGCCAGAGGGCGAACAACGCTTACCGGCGGGTTTGGCGCGATGCACGCCGGGAGCTGTAGGCGCGGCGGAATGTGCGCGATGCACGTCGGGAGCTGTAGGCGAGGAGCCCGCTAGATAAAGCCGCGCGCTGAGAGTCCGGCGGCGTCGCGTTGCTGTCGTCACTTCCGGCGCGCTGCGGCCTGGCGCGATGGCGTCTCGGCGGCCGGCGCGGCGGGAGCGGGACCCCGAGCCCCAGCCCCAGCGGGCCGGGATGGCGTGACTCCCTGAGAAGACCGTGAACGGCTGGGTCCTGCAGTTCTACTTCCACCGGGCCATAGAAGCCTACCGCTCCGGGCGCAACCGTGATTTCCGCCAGTTCCGCGACATCATGCAGGGTGCGCGGGGCCGGGCCGGGGAGCGGCGGGGCTGGGGGGGCCCGGCCCGGGCCGCTCCCCCCCCTGACCCGCCGTTTGTCCCGCAGCGCTGCTCGTGCGGCCGCTGGACAGGGAGCCGGACATGGCGCAGATGCTCCGCATAATGCAGCTGCTGTCGCGGGTCGAGGAGGGCGAGAACCTCGGTAGGCGGCCAGCCCTTCCCGCGGGCTCTGCGGGGCCCGGTGCTGCTGCAGCCCGCTCCTCCTGCCCCCGTCCTGTGTCCGCGTCCCCGCACAGAGCAGGGCCCCGGGGCTGTTCCTGTGCCGCCGAGAGCAGCAGCCGGGGCAGGCAAACCCGTGAGCCTGGTGACTCGTGCTCGGCCTCAGGGCTTCCAAAATGCTGCCCCGGGTCAGGGCTGGGCACCTGGGGCTGCCTCAGGTGCTCCTCCGGTTTCCCGAGGCTGTCGGGGGCAGGAATTGCAGTTGAGGCGCGTGGCAGTGCCTCGGCCCCGTGGGGTTGTGGCACACCCGTGGGGCGGATGGCTGCCACCTGTGCAGGTGAACTACCAGCTCTGCAGGGAAGGGCTGTGACCCCCCAAATGTACAGATGCAATTCTTACAGATTGCACCTTCGACAAGGAGTCAGAGCTGACCCCCCTGGAGTCGGCCATACTTGTCCTGGACTTCATCCGTGAGGAGTTCTCTGTGGCTGACAGGACCATGGAGGCTGTGCAGAAGATGGTGAAGGAAGCTGTGAGATCTTTTTCTTTCTCAGTAAATCCGTGGTGCAGCTTTTCTCTCACGTGGGTGATGGTGGGAGCTGCCTCACGTGTGGGGTTCCCTCTTTGCAAGCTCCTACCTGCAGTGCTGGGGGAGTTCTGAGGGGAAGCTGGCACCCAGCTGCTCCCTGTGCCCTGCTTCAGTCTGTGCTTTCCTCTGCAGGCTGTTGTGGTTTGCATCAGAAACAAGGAGTTTGAAAAAGCTTCTGATATTGTCAAGAAGCACATGGGGAAGGAGCCCAGAAACCAAGTGAGTCCGTGCTGGAATGACGTGGGAGCTGCTGGTGTGTCCAGAGGGGGTCTGATGTGTGCTGGGAGGTTCGGGGTGAGGAGGCCCAAATGGAAACAATCCCTCTGGAGTGCTGGTCCCCGAGTGCTGCAGGTCTGGATTGTCACCTTGGAGTCCCCTCTGTCACTGAGCTTCCCTCACACCTTCCCTCACACCGGCCTTCCAGGCATCACCATTTATCCCTTGGTGAGCCTCCAGCTCCCCTTCCCAGCATTTTCTGGGAGGTGTTCCCATTCCTGCTCCTGCAGGGACCTTGGGCACTGCAGGCAAGGAGAATTCCTGCAATGAGGTGGTTGTGCTGCTCCTCTGGCCTTTTCCCAGGCTCGTCAGGTGTTAATTGGTCGTGCCTGGAGAATGCCAAGCAGGAAGGGCCCAGTCCTTGTCCCTGTCCTTGCTGTGGCTGTCACTGCTTCCCCTGTCCCTGCCCGGAGCATTCTTACCTGATCCTCTGATCCTGAATCTCTTCTCCAGAAGAAGAGGAATGAGTGGCTGGCTGTCATCCGGGAGAAGAACCCCTCTCATCCAAAGGTCAGAAACTTCTCCTACGAGGACTTCCAGCAGAGCATCTTCGAGTTCCTGAAGGGCTACGTGGACGACTCGGAGCCGGCGCTGCTGACGGTGCGTGCTGCCTGGGGCTGCAGCAGGGGACACTGCAGCACTCAGCTCAGCCATTCCTCAGGGGTTTAGGTGGTCAGACAAGTTGTTCCATCCACGGAACGCCTTTGGGAGGGGATGGAATGGGATGGGAGCGCGAGGAATCATCTCTCTGATGGTGCTGTGCTTTTTGTGTCTTCAAGCTATTGAAGAAGACTTTGGACTCGGAGCACAAAGCCAAACCCTCGGAGTTTGCAGATGGGCTGCACGAGCAGGCAGCAGCTCCAGAGGCCTCAGCAAGGGCAGAGAGCCCAGCCAGAGCTCCAGAGCCAGCAGGAGCAACAGAAGACCTGGAGGGAGCTCCCAGCCCTGCAAAAAGGGCAGCTGGTCCCACAGCAGCTCCAGAGATTATGGAAGAAGCCAGTGGCCCTGCTGCAGCTGTGGAACCCATGGAAGTAGTCACTGACCCAGCAGCAACGCCTGAACATTTAACAGCAGCATATGATACCCTGAAGGGCACTCTAGAGCCTATGGAAGTAGCTAAAGAACCAGCAGCAGCAGCCCCAGACCTCCCCAGGGTGTCCACCAGGGAACCACAAAGGTGGGCAGAGGAGTCTGGCTCTAGATTGTGGATGCAGTTGGCCTCAAGTTCTCTTCCAAGGGGTAATCCCCTGTCCAGGCAGCTCCTAACTCCCCAGATGCCTGCCCAGGCCAGGCCAAAGGTGGATCCTGGGAAGGGTGCTGAGGTGGTTTGGTTCAGTGGCTGACAGGAGGTGCTGCAGTGACCAGGGAGAGAGCAGTGGCTGGAACAGAGCAGTGTTGGGAATGGCAGCAGGCAGTGGAGCAGGAATGTGTGTTCCCCACACCTGCTGCCTGGGACACTGTGCCATGTGGGAGGGAGTGCTGGAGGGCTGGGAATGCCCCCTTCCATGGATTTGCACTGCGGGGCCAGGAGCTGGGAATGCCAGTGGAGGGCGAGGCTGCATTTCGGGGCAGCAGAGCTCTCTTGGTGGTTTCCCTACAAGCCTCCTGGTTGTGTTTATTTTGTAGGCAGCCCCCTGGAGCTGTAACCTCGTGTGGGATTTCTGTTCTGAGAGAAGCTTTCAAGATCCTGTCGGACTCCGGGGACTCGGACGCCCTTTTCAGCAAACTGGATGAAACAGACTTGCCTTCCCCCAAGCAACTGTCTCCTTCTGTATCCCACAGAACCAAGAGATGCAGAGAAGTGGAGAATCAAGCTTCTGAGACCTCAGAGCCTACTGCAATACCCCATAACATCAAAAACTTGTTCAGCATAAGCAATCTGATCGTGGAGTTGGACGGCTCGTCCAGCAAGTCGAGCGAGTGCCCCGACTCTTCCCAGGAGCATGTGGTCTCTTCTGCTTCCAAACCTGCTCCAAAACTGCCTGATGAGCCCCTGTCTGCCCAGAGTGAGAAGTATGGAGCCCCTCTCGTGTGGTATTGTCTGCTCTGCCCCCAGATTTGTCCTGCTGATGTTGGTAGCCTGAGCACCAGTCCCTTGCCCTGTGTCCCAGGATGAGTGTTTGACCTTGCCTGCCAGCCCGTGTGGAACTGGGCACAGCAAACCCTCTCCTTTTGGCTTTAAAATTAATTATGGGTTAATGAAGAGGAGAAAATTATCAGGTCCTGCTGCTAGTGAGGTGCTGCAGCTGGTCCTGGCGGGTGATTCCAGTACAGGGAACATGTGTTTTTCCACACTTCTCCCAGCTTCAGCATCACTGGCCTGTCTGTAGGAGCATCCTTCTCTTGCTTCCCACCTCTTAAGAAATGCAGTGTCCAGAGGCTGGCTCTGCTTGCTTGGTGGCCCTGCACCTGCTCCCCAAAACACCTTCTCCTGAGCCAGTAGCCAAAGTAATTGACTCTCACCTAATTTCAGGTCCTTCCAAGGAAGGTGGAACAGCTCCTGTGGCACGGAGGAGAAGGACAGTTGGAGTGATGAGGATGAGCTCTTCGCAAATGCAAGTATGAGAATCCCCTGGCAGGGATTACCTTGACCAATCCTGGCATGGGAGTCACTCCCAGGGGCCTTGCTGCTGCCTGGGTGACTGAATTTTGAAACCAGAAATCCAGTGGAAAGGCTGGGATAAAGGAACTGGGTGTATAGCCTGTCACAAGGTGCTCTGACTGCACAGCTTAGCAGTTAAGCCCTGGGCAGGGAGGTCTGTACCTCCCAAATTATGGGAAATGTAACTCTCTACCTTGTTTTCCAGCATCACTTGAGAAAAACAAAGTCTCCAACAACTCCAGCTCCAAGAAACAGGTATGTGGAGCCTCAGGTGCTTCCAGCAGGCCCTGCAGTGGGGCAGTGTCCCTACAGCCTCCAAGATAAAAGAGGCTGGAGCTGTGCCTGTCCTGCCTGCAGGGCACTGGGAATGTGCCTCAGGTCTCTTTGATGGTTTAAAGTAAGGTTTGCCAAATTCCCCTCGTGCTGGAGAGGTTGTTGTTCAGGTGGGGACACACATCTGGCAGCTGTTACCCAGGAACAGGTCCCACGTTGGTGCCACCAGGAGCTCTCCTCCTGGCCCGCAGGAGGGCAGCTGCTGCACCACATCTGCAGTGCTGGGGTGTTGTGTGCAGCTGCCAGGACTGTCTGCCATTCCTGGAACGGGTAGCGAGGGAAGGAACTGGCAGCAGGCTCCCTGCCATGCAGCTGCTTCCTTGCTCTTTGTAGAAATGGACCATGGAGGAGAGCGAGTGGATCAAGGAAGGGGTGAAGAAGTACGGAGAAGGGAGGTGGAAAACCATCTGCCTGAAGTTCCCCTTCAGGAACCGCACGTCAGTGATGATCAAGGATCGCTGGCGGACCATGAAGAAACTGGGAATGCTCTGAAGCCGGGAGCCACGCAGTTGTGTGCAGCTGCCAGGACCTGTCTGCCATTCCTGGAACGGGTGGCGAGGGAAGGAACTGGCAAGCAGGCTCCCTGCCATGCAGCTGCTTCCTTGCTCTTTGTAGAAATGGACCATGGAGGAGAGCGAGTGGATCAAGGAAGGGGTGAAGAAGTACGGAGAAGGGAGGTGGAAAACCATCTGCCTGAAGTTCCCCTTCAGGAACCGCACGTCAGTGATGATCAAGGATCGCTGGCGGACCATGAAGAAACTGGGAATGCTCTGAAGCCGGGAGCCACGCGACTCTCTTTTTGGTTTTTGGACCTTGGTTTGTTTTTTGGAAGCTGGACCAGAGTGCAGTGCCAGTGTGGCAAGGCCCTCTGACACCAAAACCATGAGTGAAAGGAACCCAGGAGCCGTGTGCTCCAGCTGCATCTGCCAAGATCAGCGTGCTGCACATGGCAGGGGCTGTGCAGCCTCTCAGCACGAATTTAGACTGAGACTTCCCTGCCCACCTGACCAGTGCAGCCTCTGGAATGAATCCCAGCTGTTTGCTCTGCTCAGGTGTGAGCAGAGGATGATCTCATAGGTACCTATTTTTTTGTGTTTGTTGTCTGTTCACTGAATCACTTGTTTCATCTGTTTGCCATCACTCCCTTGTGGAACAGGCAGCACTGGGTCCCAGCACTTCTGTGGGGAAGAGATCCAGGCAAGAGGATCTACTTGGGTTTTTTTTTTTCTTTTTCCCCTATTCATTAATGGGGGAAAAATGTGTGAGGAGAAATTCCTCCCTTCCAGCTCTGAGGCTTTAAAAAGATAAAATTACTTTGTGTTTCAGTACTTGGAACTGTTGGTTGTTTCCATGCTAAAATTTTTAGTTCTATCTGATTTTGGTCACATTTTCTTTGGACTTTTCCTGGTAATACCCTTGCTGTGTGTGAGCTCCAAGGGTGCCACACGTTCCTGCCTTCAAGTGCCAAAGCTGGAACAGTCATTTGTAAAATAAAGCTCCTTTCTTGTTTACTATCAAGAGTTGTGAAAGTGTGAATTTCTGCCTCGTGGGTGGAAATGCAGCAGAGGGGCACGGACTGCCCCAGGAACCTGGGGATTTCCCTTCCCCTCTGGGAGTGCTGGGTCGGGAGCAGCGCTGCCCTGAAGCTGTGACACAGGAAACATGGGAAACGGGAGTTTCTGGATTAGGTGAGGGGTGATACATTTAAATTTACTTTGTAAGTTTCTCTTGGCTGCCATCCAGTAAAGCCAGGGCTGGGAGAAGTCTTGTCTAGGACCAGCTGCTTCCCCCTCTGTCCTTCAGCTGCAGGTGCTGCACTGAGTGTCCCTTGTCCCCTGGCTGTGGCCATGCACTTTCCTCCCCTCCTGTAAATCCCTTCCCTGGAGAGCCCTGGGCAGCAGGAGCAGCAGGTCAGAGATGAGGGCCATTGCTGCCCAGTGGGAGGCAGTGCCCGTTGGTGGTGCCCCGCTGGCAGGAGCCCTGTCCTGCTCCTGCCTTCTCCAGGGCAGGCTCTTGCCCTGGCAGCGCAGGCGTCCGAGCTGCAGCTCCGCTCAGATCACCTTGAGCCGCGGTTAATGATTGATTACCCGTGCCCCCCTGCCCTGCCCTGCCCTGCGTGGGGAGCGAGTGCTGCAGCCCCGGGAGCAGGAGGATGCTGCTGCTGCTGCTGCTCCTGGCTCTGCTGGGCCCCGCTGGCTGCCCCAGGACAGAGCCCCTGAGCGGCTCCAGCCAGGAGCCGCTGTTCCGCGGCGCCGACCGCTACGACTTCGCCATCGTCATCCCCGCTGGCAGCGTGGAGTGCTTCTGGCAGTTCTCACACCAGGGAGGAAACTTCTTCTTCAGCTACGAGGTGGGTGCTGGGGACGTGTCCTGGGACGTCGCTGACAGAGCCAGGGAAAGGCTGGGCTGGACCCACCCTGTGCTGGTCCTGTGGCACACGGTATCTCGGGGACTGTGCCCTTCTTAAGGCAGTATCATGGGATTGTTTGGGTTGGAGGGATCTGAAAGATCATTTCCTTCCATCCCCTGCCCTGGGCAGGGACACCTTCCACTCTCCCAGATTGCCCCAAACCCTGTCCAGCCTAAGGGTTGACAATTGCAGGGATGGGGCAGTCACAGCTGCTCTGGGCACCCTGTGCCCAGTTCTCCACTGGGATATTCTTCCCCACTCCCACTGGGAAGAATATCTTCCTAATATAACCAATCGAATCCCTATCTGTCATCAATCCCATGCATTTTTTAAACTACCAGGTTTAAGCCCATGAAGTGGAGCTCTGGCATTGCTGGAAGCTCTGCCCTTCACTGCCTGGCTACAGGCTGTGGCCTGGCACAGCGTGTCCCTGAGCTGTCCCCTTCCCACAGGGGAAACTCCAGCCCTTTCATCTCCTGTTTACACTGAGCTGGCTGAAGGAGAGCCAGGGCAGAGCTGTGCCTGGCAGTGGCAGCTTTCCCCCAGCTCTGTGCTTGGCAGAGCAGCCCCACAGGAACACGTCCTCAGGGCTTGGCACAGCTCCATCCCCGACACAACAGTGACCCACAGATTCCCCTGGGGTGTTCTCTGCCTCCAGGTGCAGCGGGCCACGGGGATTGGCAACAACAGGAACATCCTGGTCACAGCGAGAGACCCCAATGGCTTCCAGCTTGGAGTGTCCCAGGATGTACGAGGACAGATCAACTTCGTCACCAAGGAGACAGGTGAGCCCCAGCCCCTGCAGCAGCTGAGCCTGCCCAGCCAGGGCTTCCCAGAGCACTGATTGCTCCTGCAATCCTGAGCACTCAGGATATGCCTCCCTGGGGCCCAGGGACCAACAACCCTCTTCCCTCTGCAGGTTTCTACCAGCTCTGCCTGGACAACCAGCAAAACCACTTTGGCTTAATGCAGGTGTATCTCAACTTTGGTGTGTACTATGATGACTACAACATGGAGCACAAGCAGCCAGCAGAGAGGAAGGAGCTGAACGACACACTGGAGGCAATTGGGGTGAGGGTCAGAGGGGCCATATGTGCCCCAGCAGAGCAGGGATGGGCAAGTCCTGCCCAGGACATTGAACAGGGCCTTTGTTTGGGCTGAGTGCAGCACTGAGTGCAGCACTGAGCCCCAGGGGCAGCTCTGAGCACGGCTCTGCCTCTCCTGCAGATGAGCATCCACAGGCTGCAGACCCACACCTTCCACATGTGGCGCTTCTACAACTTTGCCCGGATGAGGAAAGGGGCTGACTTCTTCCTCCTGGAGTCCAACTACAACTACATCAACTGGTGGTCCATGGCCCAGAGCTGTGTCATTGTCCTCTCCGGGGTGCTGCAGCTCTGCTTCCTCAAGCGCCTCTTCCACGCGCAAACCTCGGGCAGCCAGAAGTGCTAGGGCAGGGCAGGGACCCCCCTGCAGAGCCAGGTCACCTGGCTGCCACTCTGTCCCACCTCAGAGTAGGAGCAAAGGCTGGATTCTGCTTCCAGAAGCAGGTTGGAGAGTTCTCCCTGCTCCTGCCTCAGCTTCAGCCCTGGCATCACCCCAGGAAAAGTCAAAGGCCACACTGTCACCTGAGTTCTGTGTGGGTTTGTCACATCCCTACCCATCATTAGTGTCTTAATGGGCCTTTTCTACCAGACTCCCAATAAAGGAACCCCTGGCAGAGTCTGGGGAGCAACTGGTGCCTGCTCAAGCCATCCTGACTCTGTGAGACTAAAAGCTGCTGGGCTCTCCCTCCCTCCCTCCCCTGAAGCTTGTCCTCATACTCTGAGGCTCCCCCCAACCTCATCAGTCCCCCAAGACACACCCCAGTGTGTCACATTCCCCACAGGAGGAGCAAGGACTGATTCCCCCTGGACCCCCACACCAGACAACAGGCACTGAAAAAAAAGGATCAGGCTTTATGTGACAGGGCTGGGGCCAGGGCCCCTCCTCCTGTGCTGGCATCAGCCCCCTGAGGGCTCTGTGCTGGCAGCTCCCCACGTTTCCCTCCCACTCTGCGTGGGCTTCCCGCACCCACGGTGCACAACACAGTCCATTCCAGCCCGGAACACTCACAGAGCAAAGTCCCTGGGGTGCCCGAGGGTCCCTTATGTCAGCGTGTCCTCGTTCCGCACGTACTCCCCAACATCAGCCTGGTGGAACACCACGATGGCCAAGGGGTCGACCTTCCGGCACTCCTGCGTGGACTTGGCAGCCACCCCGAAGCCCTGGGGGGTGAAGGGGAGGTGAGGGAGGGTCGCCCATGGAGGAGGGTGAGGCATCCCCCTGTGGGGCTGGCGGGGGCCAGGCGCTCACCAGCGGCACGTCGGCCATGGAATACACCACGACACCCTGGTACTGCGCCGTGTTCTCCGTGATGCGGCCCAGACCCGACTTCAGCACGTGGTTCCCGTAGAGGAAGGACTGCTCCGAGCCTGGCTTCACCCACACCTTGTACTGCAGGAGAGGGGCCATGGGGCTGTGAGGGGCCATGGGGCTGTGAGGGGCAGTGGGTGTGTGTGGGGCAGGGCTGTGAGGGGCAGTGGGGCTCTGAGGGGCGGCTGTGAGGGACGGCAGGGCTGTGAGGGGCTGGGGAGCTGTGAGGGGCAGTGGGTGTGTGAGGGGCTGGGGGGCTGTCAGGGACGGCAGGGCTGTGAGGGGCTGGGGAGCTGTGAGGGGCAGTGGGGCCCTGAGGGGCAGTGGGTGTGTGAGGGGCTGGGGGGCTGTCAGGGACGGCAGGGCTGTGAGGGGCTGGGGAGCTGTGAGGGGCAGTGGGGCCCTGAGGGGCAGTGGGTGTGTGAGGGGCTGGGGGGCTGTCAGGGACGGCAGGGCTGTGAGGGGCTGGGGAGCTGTGAGGGGCAGTGGGGCCCTGAGGGGCAGTGGGTGTGTGGGGGGGCCGCAGGGCTCTGAGGGGCTGCGGGGCTCTGAGGGGCCGCTCGGGGCCCAGACCCACCTTGGCGTAGGGCGCCAGGAAATCCAGGGCCGTGACGCTGAGCCGGAACTTCTGGGACTTGGTGAACTTCCCGAAGCAGGTGCCCGGGGCCACCAGGCTCTCCCGGGGGACGCTGGCCGCCAGCTTCAGCAGCTTCTCACTGCGGGAGCAGGGCGGTGCTGGGCACGGCCGGGCCGCACCGGGGCCCGCCCGCTGCCCGCCCGCCCGGCGCTCACCTCAGGTAGTACACGCGGTCCCGGTGCAGGCGGAAGCAGTAGGTGCCATCGGGCCGGTCCACCAGCAGCTGGATGTTCTCCCCGATGCTGCAGGGACAGAGCCGTGAGCCCGGCCCGCCCCTCCTGCCGCCGTACCCGCCCGATCTCCGGTGCCACCACACCCTCGGTCTCCCGGGATCCAGCCAGCCCGGCCTTGCCGGTGCCCATCCCTTCTCCGCGCCCGGTCCCGCCCGATTCCCGGTGCCCATTCCTGCCGGTCCCCGTGCCCGATCCTCCCGGTCCCGGCCCCTCACTATTTCCCGAGCTTCTCGAACACCGCCCGCGTCTCCGCCTCCGTGAGCGGCCGCATCTCCCGCGCCGCGCACGCGGGGCCGCCGGGGCCGGAAGTGAGCGGACCGGAACCGGCGGTAGCGGAAGTGACGGACCCGGAACCGGCGGGCCCGGAGGTGACGCGGCGGCGATGGCGGCGGCGGCGGAGGAGGCGCGGCTGCTGGCCTGGCTGCGCGGCCCGGCGGCGCCCGGCGGCCCGGAGCTCGCCGCTTATGTGTCGGAGCTGGCGGCGCTGGGGCTGGCGGAGCTGGGCCGGGAACCGGCGCGCTTGGCGGCGGAGCGGGCGCGGGTCGGCGCCGAGACGCGCCGCCTCGCCTTCGAGCACTACCGCGCCTTCATCCGCTCCGCCGAGTGCACCGGCCGCGCCGGCCGCGGCTTCGGCGGCATCGAGAGCCGCCTCGGCAGCCTGCTGGAGCGGCTGCCCGCGCTGCAGGACGCCTGCCGGTGCGGGACGGGCAGCGGGCGCGGGTGGAAACGGGGCAGGAAGGGCTGGGGATAGGCTGGGCTGCGGAGCCCGCTGAGGGTCGGGCCGGCTGGGACTGGGCAGGAGGCAGCGCTGGGAGCGGCCGGTGGGTGGGAGGGTCCCCGGATCCGGGAGCGCTCTCCTGCTGACGCCGCCCCGGCCCGCAGGACCTTCATGCGCGATGCCGAGGCCATCGCCTGCAGCCGGCGCATGAACAGCCTGACCCTGAACCGGCACACGGAGATCCTGGAGATCCTGGAGATCCCGCAGCTCATGGACACCTGCGTCCGTAACGGCTACTACGAGGAGGCGCTGGAGCTCACGGCCTACGTGCGCAGGCTGGAGAGGAAGCACAGCAGCATCCCCGTCATCCAGGTGAGCCCTGCGCCGTCTTTGCCCCGTGACCGAGCGAACCCCGTGTTGTCCCACCCTGCGGTCCGGGAGACCCCCGGGCCGACCCAACCCCGCGGCTGCGGCTGCCCGGAGGCTCTCTGCTCCGCAGGGCATCGTGGAGGAGGTGCGGCAGTCCGCGCAGCTGATGCTGAACCAGCTGATCCAGCAGCTGCGCACCAACATCCCCCTGCCCGCCTGCCTGCGCGTCATCGGCTTCCTGCGCCGCATGGACGTGCTCACCGAGGCCGAGCTGCGCGTCAAGTTCCTGCAGGCGCGGGACGCCTGGCTGCGCTCCACGCAGGCCTCCATCCCCGACCGCGACCCCTACGCGCACGTGGCCAAGACCATCGAGGCCTGCCGCGTGCACCTGTTCGACGTGGTCACCCAGTACCGCGCCATCTTCTCCGACGAGGAGCCGCTGGTGCCGGCCGAGGCGCCCGGCGAGGGGGCCATCTTCCACAGCTGGGTGCTGCAGAAGGTCTCCGAGTTCCTGCGGACGCTGCGGCGCGACCTGGAGCGCGGCGCGGGCGGCCGGCTGGACTCGCTGCTGGGGCAGTGCATGTACTTCGGGCTGTCCTTCAGCAGGGTGGGCGTGGATTTCCGCGGGCAGCTGGCCCCCCTCTTCCAGCGCGTGGCCGCTGACGCCTTCAGGAAGGCGGTGGAGGAGGCGGTGGAGAAATTCCGGGAGGAGATGAATTCCTACACGCTGATCTCGGCTCCGGCCGTGCTGGGGGGCGGTGCAGGAGTGCCGGTGCCCACAGCCCAGCCTGGGACGCTGCAGCCCCCCATGGTGCTGCTGGACTTCCCACCCCTCGCCTGCTTCCTCAACGGGCTGCTCGTTGCCTTCAATGACCTGCGGCTCTGCTGCCCCATCGCCCTGGCACAGGACGTCACCAACTGCCTGGACAGTGCCCTTGGTGAGGTGAGTCTGGGGGATGGAGCTGGGACTTCTTCTGGGAGATCATGAGCTGGGTGTGTTCTGAGTGGGTTGGGAAAGGCTCTGAGATCATCCAGTCCAGCCACTCCCCCTGCACTGCCAAAGTCCCCCCTAATCCATGTCCTCAAGTGCTACATCCACATAGCTGTTAAATCTCCTCGGGGATGGGGACTCCACCACTGCCCTCTGCCAGGGCTGGACAGCTCTTTCCCTGAAGAAATTTTCCTGATATCCAACTTAAACTTCGTGTGGCGCAACTTGAGGCTATTTCTTCTTGTCCTGTCCCTTGTTCTTTGGGAGCAGAGCCCAGCCCCACCCCGGCTGCCCCTCCTGTGGGGAGTAGTGGAGGGTGAGAAGTTCCCTCTCATGCCTCCATTTCTCCACGGTAAGCCCCCCCAGCTGCTCCTTGTGCTTCAGCTCCTTCTCCAGCTCCATTCCCTTCCCTGGACACACTCCAGCCCCACCGCGTGTATCTTGGAGTGTCCCAGAACTGACCCCGGGATTCCAGGTGTGGCATCATCAATGCCCAGCACAGGAAGATGGGCACTGCTCTGGGCCTGTGGCCTCACTGCTGCTGGTACAAGCCAAGTGCCATTGGCCTCCTTACCCGCCTGGCACGTGGCTGTCATCAGGTGACCCCTCTGCCTCTCTCTCTCCGCAGGTGACCAAAACCATCCTGGCCTTCCACCGTGCTGAGGAGGCAGCTTTCAGCGGGCGGGAGCAGGAGCTCTTTACCCAGTTTTGCACAGCCTTCCTGGAGGACCTGCTGCCCTACCTGAACCGCTGTCTGCAGGTGCTTTTCCCTCCAGCACAGATTGCACAGGCACTGGGTGAGTTCTCAGGTTTGGTTTTCGTTGCAGGGGCGGACACCCCTGGCACTGAGCGGGCCCTGTCCTGCCCCTCCGTGGGGTCTCGTTGCCGAGCCCCTGACCCCTCTCTCCCCATCCCCAAGGTGTCCCCCCCACGCAGCTGCAGCGTTTCGGCCACCTGGGCCGCATCGACGTGGCCGCTCTCAGGGAGCCGCTGGCTTTCCTCCTCCCGCCAGCACCGGGTGAGGAGGAGCCGTCCCCGGAGACCGCCCCGGACCCGGAGGGGGAACACGCGGCCGTGCCCACCGAGCCCCCGGAGAGCCCCTCCGGGGAGGCCGCGCTGCCGGGTGCCCCGGTGGCCACGGGCTAGGCGGGCTGCGGCGCGGCCCGCCCGTGTCACCGGCGGGAGCGGCCCGGACGCCGCCGCGGAGCAGCTGGGCGGCCCCGAGCTTCGGCGGCTGGCGGCGGCGCTGGCGGCCGGGCTGCGGGACCGGCCGTGCCTGGGGCTGAGCGCTCCGCAGCTCGGGGTGCCGCTGAGGGTCTTCGCCGCGGAGCTGCCGCCCGCCCGCTGTGCCCGGTACCCGCCGGCGCTGCGCCAAGCGCACCGCATCGAGCCCTTCCCGCTCCGCGTCCTCGTCAACCCCGCGATCCGCGTCCTCGACACCCGCCTCGTCACCGGCCCCGAGGGCTGCGCCAGCATCCACGGCTTCTCCGCCTACGTCCCGCGGCACTGGGCCGTCCATGTCTCCGGTACGGACCGACCCGCCCTGTCCCGGGTGGGACCCCGCACCTGCCCCTCCCTCACACGGGCCCCGCACTCTGACACGGGTCCCTTCATTCTCTGATGGGTTCCCTGTTCTCTCACAGATCCCACCACACGCAGGTCCCCCACTCTCACAGTCACCCTGTTCTCTCACAGCTCCTCCCACTCCCACATGGGTTCCCCTTTTTTCCCCTAATCACCCCCCCAACCCTGCACTACCCCGGGCGCAGGTGTGGACGAGCTGGGGGTGCCGGTGAGCTGGGAGGCGTCAGGCTGGGCCGCCCGGATCATCCAGCACGAGATGGACCACCTGGATGGGATCCTCTACATCGACCGCATGGACCCCCGCACCTTCACCAACGTGGGCTGGATGGAGCTGCTGGACTGAGCCTGGGGAAAGAACCAGCGCGGCTCTGGGGGCTCCCACTCAGCTTTATTGCAGCCAATACAGACCTGTGGCCTCAGCCTGGCTCCGGCCCTTCCTGCCCACGGGTGTGCACAGGGAGGCAGCCGGGCTCCTGCCCACACTGCCCTGGGCACTGGGAATTCCTTTGTGGGTCTAGGGACAACCTGCTGCCAAGGCTGTGCAGGGGAGGGGCAAAGGGGGGATCCTTCCCTCTGGGGCTCACGGTCACAGCGTGGGCAGCAGCTGGGCACAGCACAGGGGGCACCGGGGTGGGGGGCAGCGAGGCTGAGGGGAGCCCAGGGACTGCACAGCGGGGCATGGGGGGTGGGCAGGTGGGTGCCACCAGCTGGTGGCTGCTCCATCCAAGTATGGCCCCGTGTAGGCACAAATCCCTGTCTGGGATGGCTGGAGTGTGAGGAACCCCCACCCCCTTGGACAGGCAGAGGCCTTGGCTCTGGGTCATTGCATTTTGGGGGGTGGGGGGCCTGGGCTGAGCTCCCTGGTGCGGGCAGAGCCTTGGGGAGTGGCTGGGCACCAGCTGAAGCACTCAGATTGTTTTTATTTTCATATAAACAAGACAGAACCCAAAGCAGCATTAAGTTAAAAAATAAAAAAAGAGCAGGAAGAAGAGTGGAGTGCAGCCAGGGAGAGACCCGGCCGCCCAGGCCATGCTCAGACCCACCCCCCGTAGTGTGACCCCCGGGCCGTGTCCCCGCAGTGCAGTGGGGCAGGAGTGAGCGAACACGAGTCGGTTTGGCACGGCCGGGGAGGGGGCACAGCAGGGCCTGCAGCTGCCCCAGCCCCACCGCCCCCATGCCCCCCTCAACCTTCCTGTCCAAAGTCCTCCGTGAATTTCTTCACTTTGAGGAGATCCTCGGCATTGACGGTGGGGCGGGTGGTGGCCAGCGAGCGCAGCATGTCTGACTGCAACACAGGAGGGTGGGCACGTGGCTCAGACCAGGGCATGGGATAGGGACCCCCGTGGCAGTGAGGCACCTCTGCCCCATGGCAGCAGCACTGACCACGGGTGGGAGCTGCCTGGCAGACCCAAGGCCCTTTCCTGTCACCCAGGCCTCCTCTGGGAGGGACTCAGGACTGCAGGGGGATAGACTGGGGCTTTGTGTCCACCCCCAGGAGCCACAGCCCTGCCTGGCCCTCGGCCTGGAGGACCAACAGGGAAGTGGCCAGGCCAGAGCCACAGAGGGGACACTTACCATGCAGACAACGGGCTCCATCAGCTTGTCACTGGGCACCTCCATCCAGGTCATCTCGGTGGCCCCAGGGTCACCGGGCGAGCACGGCGTCAGGAGATCATCCACGATAGCACCGGGGGTGGTGCGGGAGGGGCCACGGACCTGCACAGAGCCAGTGGCGCGTGGCACAGAGCTCGGGGTGGGGGGACAGCAGCCGCAGTGCCCACCCCTCCCCAGGACCACCCTGGGCCGTGGCAGCCCCCGCTGACCTTCTTGAAGTGCGTGGCGGATTGCACCTTGCGCACGGGCTGCATCAGGGCATCCCGCACGATGATGCTGATGTCGGCCCCCGAGTAGCCGTCGGTCTTGCGGGCCAGCTCCTGGATGTTGGCGTCCGTCAGGGAGTGCGGGGTGTTCCCCAGGTGCAGCCGGAACATCTGCGCCCGCGCCGCCTCCTCGGGCAAGGGGATGTAGATCCTCTTCTCGAACCTGGGGGCACCAGGGGTGAGCCCCGATTCCAGCCCTGCTGGGGGGGCTGGCACAGGGGGCTGCACGTGGGGCTCACCTTCTCCTGATGGCCGAGTCCAGCACCCAGGGGATGTTGGTGGCACCCAGCACCAGGATCCCGTCGCTGCTGTTTCCCACACCTGCAGGCAGATGGCTCAGAACAATCTCCGGGGATTCTCTGAACGCCCGGGTTCTGCCTGCCTCCCATCCCTGGCACGGGCCCCCACCCACCCTGCATCTGCACCAGGAACTCGGTCTTGATGCGCCGGGCCGCCTCGCTCTCGTTCTCGTTGCGGGAGCCACACAGTGAGTCCACCTCATCGATGAAGATGATGGAGGGCTTGTGCTGCCTCGCCAGCTCAAACAAGTTCTTCACCAGCCTGGGAACAAAGCAGGGGAAGGGGTCCCCACTCAGAGACCCTCCTCGGCAGCACCACAGCAGCCCCACATTCCTCCCATTCCGAGAATCCCACGCTGGCACCAAGGGAAGTGTCACACCAGGGGCTGTGCAGCCCTTCAAGGGGCTGTGCTTTCCCCTGGGATCCTGCTGGGGATTAAAGTAAGTCTAATTATAGAGTATCAGAAATTAATAATGTAGAGTTAAGTTGAATTATGACTTGCTCACAGCTTGGCAGGGGTGGGCTCTCAAAGCTCGCTGTAAGTGACCTGTAAATGAATTCTGAGCATGGACAGATGGGAAACTTTTAGGTGAGAGCTGCAACTCTGGAGGGCCCCAAAGCTGCCCCAAGATGGAGCATGAGAGCAGTTAATTAAGACAAGGAGTCAGAATCCAGTTAAGTGTTGTTAGAAGTGTTAGAAGACCCCAGCTTAAAGTCACTGTTGGACTGAGAGGTCTGAAAAGACGAGGGGGCACAGGCTGTGAGGGAAAAGGCCCAGGCATTCCTTTGCTCAGACTCCCTCTCTGAAGGTACCAGCTCCCCATTCTTTAACAGCCCCATTATTGGGGTTCCCTGATGCTGGTGGGCCCTGCCCCAGCCTGGCTGGCCGGAGCACCAGGAGCCAGGCTGTGGCCATGTCCCCACTGCCAACTTACTTCTCACTCTCCCCCAGCCACTTCGACGTCAGGTCAGAGGATGACACAGAGAAGAAGGTGGAGTTGTTGGCCTCGGTGGCCACGGCCTTGGCCAGGTAGGACTTGCCAGTGCCAGGCGGCCCAAAGAGAAGGATCCCGCGCCAGGGCGTGCGCTTCCCTGCGGCAGAGACCGGGGTCAGGCCTGCCCATCCCTGCGCCCAGATCCGTGCTGGGATCACCCACAGAGGGCTCACCTCCTGCACAGCCCCTTCCCACCACCCTGGCCTCACCTGTGAACAGGTGGGGGAATTTGATGGGCAGGATCACAGCCTCCTTCAGGGCTTCCTTGGCTCCCTCCAGCCCGGCCACGTCGCTCCACCGCACGTTGGGCTTCTCCATCATGATGGCACCTGTCAGGGTGTGACTCTGCTGACACGGCCCCACAGGGATGGGCACAGAGAGTGAGCCAGAGTCCCTTGCCGCAGCCCCAGTCCTGCCTCCCCTGAGCACAGCAGCTGTTTGGGGTGAGCAGTCCACAGGAATGCACCCTGGGCCCCAGTCCCACAGCCCGTCCCCCTCCCCACAGCCACCCCTCAACAGGGCCGTCAGTGAATCCCTCCTCAGCCCCAGAGGGTCGAGCCCATCACAGCCTCTCTCACCCATCAGCTGCTCCTGCAACTTCTTCTTCTCAGGGTTCTCGCCCTCGCTGTCACTGTCACTCCTGGGGACAGGAGATAGGGTTCAGGAGCGGGACTGGCACTGGTGTGGCAAGCGGGGTGCTGCCAGCTCCGTGGCCAGACAGGGGATGCCTCGCCCCCCGTCCCCCACGCACCCCTTGTTGTCATTCTGTGCTTCTCTGACAGGCCTCTTGCCGTGCCTGTCCTTGCCCCGCAGGTACTCCTTCAGCTTCTCGGCGCGGTCCAGGTACTGCACGCACTTGGCTCGGATGCTCTCCTTGGCCTTGTCGCTGTGAGCCTCATCTGCAGGGAGCCGCAGCGTCACCCGGAGCCCCCGAGCGCCGGAGCCCCCGCGCCCCCCGGCCGCTCTCACATTTGATGGCGTGCAGGAAGTACTCCACGGCGTGCTGGTACAGCCGCAGCGCCTCCTCGTAGTTCTTGGCCCTGTCCTCCTCGGTGGCTTTGGTGACCAGGTCGATGGCTTTCTGCGGGGGGAGCTCCGTGAGCACCGGGCCCGCCGGAGCCCCTCCCCGCCGACAGGGGCCGGGCCCGGCCCGCACCGCGGCCCTTCCGCCGCGCCCACCTCCCTCCCGACCAGCACCGGGGCTCGGCAGGGCCGGGCGACCTCAGCGCGGCCGCGCACCGGGGCCGGGTGAGGCCTCTCCCCGGCCGGCACGGCGCCGGGGCCCGGTGAGGCCTGTCCGCAGGGCCGAGCGGAAGCCCGCGGGAAGGCGGCGCGGTGTCGGAGCGGCCGGAGCCCCATCTCCGTGCCGGTGCCCGAGGTCGGTACCTGCAGGGTGGACGTTGTCATCGCATCGCCCGGTGCGGCCGCTCCGGCGGCCCCGGGACGGCGGCGGCGGCGGCGGCGGCGGGCCGACGCCGCACCCGCGCCGAGGAGCGCCCAGCCCGCGGCGAGCCCCGCCCACCGATGGGCGTGGCTTGGTGAAGACTCGCCCATCATCCGTTTATGTCTCCGTGTGGGCGTGGTCTCTAGTGGGCACGCCCGTAATGAGACTGCGTGAATTTGTGGGCGTGGTTTTGCATAGCCCCGCCCCGGGGGAGCGAAGTGCGCGCGAATTCCCCAAAAACACGTGAATGCAAATTGTGTGTGTGTGTGTGTGTGTGTGTGTGTTTACATGTGTTTACGTGGGTTTGTGTTCATGACTCTTCGTGTGTTTGTGTGTACAGTGTCTGAGTGTTTACATGTTCACGTGTTCATGAGTCTTGTTCATGACTCGTGTTCATGAGTCTTCACACGTGTCTGTGTGTGCGTTTGTGCATGTGTTTGTGTGTCTGTGTGAGTATTTACATGTCCATATGTGTCTATGGGGATGTTTGTGTGTCTGTGTTTGTGTCTGTGTGTGTATTTACACGTTCATGTGTGTCTGTGTGTGTGCATTTACACCTTCACGTGTGTCTGTGGGTATGTTTTGTGTCTGTGTGTATTTACATGTTCACATGTGTCTGTGTGTGTATTTACACCTTCACGTGTGTCTGTGGGTATGTTTTGTGTCTGTGTTTGTGTCTGTGTGTGTATTTACACGTTCACGTGTGTCTGTGTGTGCATTTACACGTTCACATGTGTCTGTGTATTTACACATTCATGTGTGTCTGTGTGTGTGTATTTACACGTTCACGTGTGTCTGTGTGTGTGCATTTACACCTTCACGTGTGTCTGTGGGTATGTTTTGTGTCTGTGCATGTTCACGTGTGTCTGTGTGTGCGTGCCCAGGTGCACACCCCCATGTGCACGGTATTTGCACACACGCTGTGCACACGTGTCCGCTATTTCCCTGAGCACACACACCGCCACACACCTGCAGCACCTGTCCCCCTGCTGTAAAAGTTGCCCCAGCCCCCTCAGGAATGGCCACAGAGACCCCACCCCAGCTCCCCAGGGATCCCCCCACTCCTTCCAGGGACCCCCATCCCCTCCACCATCCCCAGAGACCCCACCCCAGCTCCCCAGGGATCCCCCCACTCCTTCCAGGGACCCTCATTCCTCCCCCCATCCCCACACCAGACTCAAATGAGACCCGGAGCCCCTGGAAAAGGCAATCTGATATAAATAGCGATTTACAAAGAATACAAAAATAGAAGGAAGGGGGGGCAGCACCCCGAGCCAGCACCCACAGGACCCCACACCTCCCCAGAAGCAGAGAACCGTGCAGGGGTTTGGCTGGGGGGTCTGGGGTCCTGGCAGGACGGGGGGGCCCTGCATCCCACTGTGGCCCTACCTGGGCCCCCCAGCCCCAGGGTGTGGGAGCTGCCCCAAGGGAGGGAAAGTACAAAAAGCGAAAAGTGCATCGATCTACGTGTCCTGGCCCCGCTGGAGGGGCAGGGGCAGGGGAGGGACAGCCCCGGAGGGGGAGGGTCCCTGCAGCCCCGGCCCAGGGCAGAGACACGGCGTTTGTTCAGCCTTTGGGAGATCTGGGGGGTCACTGCTGAGGGCAGAGGGGCATGGGGGGCAGGCCAAGCCCCAGGGAGCAGGACCCTGGGCCAAGAGCACCCCCTGTGCACCCCTGAGTGCCCCCTGTAAGACAAATGTGTCCCCCCACCCTGAGCAGGGCGTGGAGACCCTGTCATGCAGCAATGGGGGGGTCCCACGGCCCTGTCCCATGTGGGGACAAAGTGACCTCTTTGGGGGAAGCCCCAAGGCAGGGGGACACCGGTTCCCCTGGAGGTGAGTTGGGGGCACCGGGGGTCCCCCAGGAGGGGGGGCCGGGCTGGCCCCGCTCCAAGGCACAGGCGGTGAGATCAGCGATGGCTTCAGCCCCGGGGGATTAAAGCTGGTGTGTGTACCCCGAGCCCCGGGCACTGGGGGCCGGCAGCGCTGGCGTGGGGCAGGAGGGGCTCACCCCCCGCAGCCGTCCTGCCGCGTTCCCGGCGGGATCAGGGCAGCGATCCCAGTCCCAGCAAGGCACCGATGGGGCAGGAGAGGTCGGGGGGCCCTCTGTGACCCCCCAGCTGGTTGGTGACAGGGCGAGGGGGCTGGGGCACCTATGCCAGCAGCCCCATGCGGGTGACTTTGGCCGAGAGGAAGGTGTGCAGGACGAAGACGATGGGCTTGGGGCAGGAGTGCAGGTCCAGCGCCTGGGGGGAGACGGAGAGCGCTGTCAGCCGCCCCCACATCCCGCTGGGGATTGCGGGGCTGGGGGCTCCCGTCAGCCAAGCCCAGCGAGGGATGGGGGAAAGCAGGAGGAAGCAGGGGGTCGCCTGGAGGAAGACCCCCCAAACCAGGGGGTGAGCCCGGCTGGCCCCTCCTCACCAGCTCCCCCTCAGGGCCCCCGAAATCCAGGTAGAGGGTCCTGATGCCGTCGTCCGCGGACATCTTCAGCCGCTCGTAGGGGTAGCGGAAGAGCACGCTGGAGCCCGGCTCGTCCCGGGAGATGGTGAACCCGCCCTCGTAGTGGATGGAGAGCTGCACCTCCTGCCCGCCCAGCGTGCAGCCTGCGGGCACAGCTCTGTCAGCCCCGCAGGCCCGGCGGGGGCACGGGGCGGCCCAGCCCCGCGGCACTCACCCACGGTCACCTCCTTGACCAGCTCGGCGGCGGCGTGGCAGCCCTGCACCAGGACGCGCGTCCACGCCGACAGGTCCCGGTGGGTCTCCACGCGGAACACGTGCATCTCCACGCCCTGGCGGGAGCCCGTCCGCGTGGCGAACGTCAGCTCCGAGCCCAGCGCGGGCGAGCGGCGCCCGGAGCCGGAGTGCACCAGCCTGGAGGGGGAGCGGATGGCCGGGGCTCAGCGTGCCATGGCACCGCGTCACCCCGGCGGCGTCCTGGCGCTTCGTCCCTGCTCTGAGGCGCAGGCACGGCCCGAGGGGGCCCAGCCCCGGCTCACCTGGTGGCCACCAGCGGGTAGCTGTGGCAGGGCGAGGCCCAGGCGTCCCTGGTCCAGGGCATCCCATCATACAGCAGCAGGTCCTTCTCTGTCACTGCCATGAGCACCGGCCGCCACTGCTGCCGCCCACCGTCCAGGCGTGCCTGCCGGGCACCAGGGCACCGTGAGGGGTGCCAGGGCCTGCCACAGCCCGGGCACCCAACCCCTGAGCCCGCGGTCAGATGGACTCCAAGCCAGTGGCTCCTCACTGCCAGGCAGCGTCCCCAGCCCTGCCATCCTGGGGAACCAAGCTGGGAGCAGCCCCCAGGGGTCCTGCCCACCACACTGCCAGGGCTGGCTGCAGCTCTCAGGCAGTGAATTCATGGAATAGGGAGGGTGTGATGAGGGGTTCCACCTGGAAAATCCCAGTGGGAGAAGGGGCTGAGGGTACAGGAAACGCTGCCATCACCAGGGCACAGCTGAATGGAAGAGCAGCAGAGCCAGAGCCCAGGCTGTGCTCTCTGGCTGCATCCCAGTGGCATCCTTGTCACACTCCCGTGGCACTGCTGTCCCTGGGAGCACCCCGGCACACCCCATCAGTGCGTACCTGCTCTGCCAGCCAGGCGATGTGCTTCACCTCCCGGCCGCCGGCCGCGGGGCTGCCCGAGCCCAGCGTGGCGTTGAGCTCGGCCAGGACCTGGGGCAGCAGCGCGGTGATGTTGGCGTGCAGGGCACTGAACCAGGCGTGGGCCGTGGCCGTGTCCCGGCACCGCAGCACCAGCGTGTTCCGGCTGTCCGGCGAGTGCAGCTCGATCAGCCTGCGGGGGGACGGGGACACGGCCCAGGGTGGGACATCAGCGCTCAGTCAGCCCCTGCCTGGGCCCAGCACAGCAAACTGGCTGCACTGGCTGGGGGCTTCTGCTGTGCATTTCCACCTGCCAGGGCTTTCAGCCCTCATTTTAAGGCAGAGGGGCTGCCAGGGGTCTGGGAGGGAATATGGCACAGCCCTGGCCCCGGCCAAACTCTCTGCAGTGTCCTTCCACAGCTCCGTGGGGGAAGCAGGGGGTCATGGCCTCAGCGAGGGGCAGCCCCCAGCTGTGCCCAGCGTGTCCACAGGGTGCAGGGTCCCTCACACTGGCACTGGTGGGCAGACCCAGTCCTGTCCTGGGGGTCTTTAGGGAGCAGAATCTCCCCACCAGCAGTCCCTGCCCTCACCTGTTCTCCAGGTCGGGCATGCTGAGGTTCCGGGCGGCGAAGCACATCTTGAGGGGGATCACCTTGCGGTCACGGGGGCCCTGGTGCTGGGGGGACCCCGAGTCCTCGCTGCCACTCAGGCTGGGGGACTGCGGGGCCGCCCCCTCCCACGGCAGGTCTGACACCAGCGACGGCTTCTTGATGTAGGGGGTCACCTCCCGCATGAACTTCACTGTGGGGAGTGGGGCACAGTCAGGGCTGGGGAGGGTCCTGCACCCCAACACCACAGCCCTGGGCCCCAGGGTTGATCCCACAGGGCGACGTGACCCCCACACACCAAGGCTTGGAGGGTCCTGGGGGCTCCCACCCTGTCCGGGTCAGGGACGTCCCGAGTGAAGGACGGGGCTGGCAGCTCATCCCGCTGCCGGCGCGGGTGTAGGAAAGGGAAGGCGCCACAGGACAATGGCGCTGGGCGGGAGGTCAGGCTGCAGCCCATCCTGGTCCCATCCTGCCTGCCGCTCTCGGAGCAGCCAGGACCGTGCCCGCCAAGTTTCCAGCACTGCCGCTCACGCCCCGACGGCAGCCGGCCTCCGCTCCGCAGGGCGAGGAGGAGGAGGGTGTGCAGCCAAGACATCCCGGCTCCACGCGCCTCTCCAGGCCGGGAAGGAAGGAAGGAGGCACCAGCTCCAGCTCCTGCTCCTCCCGGACTGTCCCACCCCAGCACCGCCCCGCTGACAGCAGCCCTGGACCCCCGCCCGGACACGGCTCTCGGCCGGCCCGCGCCAAGCCCCGGCAGCCACGGCCAAGGGAGGGACGCGCCGGGGACACAGATGGGGCAGCGAGAGGGAAAACCAAACCAAAACAGCAAATGGGCTGTACTGCACTGGGAAGCCAGTGGTGAAAGGATCCTGGAGCCGGCACAATGCCACAGCCAGGCCCTCTGGAGGGGGAGCGACACTGGTGGTGGGGCCCAGGCTGTGCTGCGGGGCCGATCCTTCACTGCGGGGCTGCCGAGGGAACGGGGAGCGAGGATGGGACAGTAGGGATGGGGAGTGGGCAGGAAACACCAGCCCCCTGCCCTCCCAGCGGCTCTGCTGAGCCACGAGGTGCTTGCCCTTGCTGTGGGCAGCACACGAGTTAATATTAGCTGCCGCCGCGCTGATCCCGGGATTACCGCCGTCCCCGCTCCCCTAATCCCGCTGCCGGGCCGGGCCGGGCCGGGAGCGCCGCGGGCAGCAGCACGGCCGGCAGCTCCCGCTGCGGGGCCGCTCGGCAGATGTTTGCCAGATGTGGGCAGCTGCCTCCAGCACTGGGAGGGAGCTCGGCACGTGGGGGCTCCAGCTCAGAGCGCTGCGACCCTGCGCTGCAGGCACTGACCCCGATGGAGGCAGGAGGGTGAGAGGCCACGCTGGGCAGGCAGCAGCGCTGTGCCAGGGCGCTGTGCCAGGGCACTGCCAGAGGAGTGCGGGTGCCCCGTGGTGGATGCCCAGGACTGTGTCTGCCCACGGTGGGGGCAGCAGAACTGGCTCCCAGTTTTCAGCGGGACGCATCCATGGTGCGGGCAGGACACGGAGCACCGTGTGCCAGCTGGCACGTGGCTGGCACAGGAGTGGGGGCAGCTGCAACCACCCCTTCTGCTTCTGGCGAGGCGGTGACCAGCAGAGCTGCAGCAGCACGGCCGCTGCTGCCCTGGCAGAGGCACCGGCACCCCGGCACAGGCGCGGCCGCCCCACCCACGCGCTCACCGCAGAGGAAGCCCAGCTGTCGCTGCGCCCCTCGCCTGTCCCGCCGCAGGAAGGCGGCTGCTGCACGGCACTGCCGGCTCGCGCCGGGCTCACGGGGCCAAGCCCCTGCACCCAGCACGGAACGCCACCGGCTTTCCCCAGGCTTGTGCCCTGGCAGTGCCCACGGCCCGCACCGTGCCCACAGCTCCCCGCGGGGCGGAAGGGCTCCCTTCCCCCAGGGCAGCAGCCGGGGCCCCTGGGTGCCCGGGGAGGCGCTTGGCATGGGCCCTGCGGCCAAACCCAGCCCCAGGATGGGCGACACCAGCCCCACGGAGATGCCGCTGCGGGGCTGATGGTTTCCCCTCCACCACTGGCACGGAGCCCGGGAGAAGCTCTGGCACCTGCCGGGGTGGTCACAGCTCCAGGGTTGTGAGGAGGGACGGAGCTGGATGGCACGGGTGGCACGGCCACACCCTGGCAGCACTTGACCACTGGATTGTCCCACCACAGCCACCAGACCAGTCGTGCCCAGCACAGTGAGAGGGAATGGAAAGGGAAAGGGAAAGGAAAGGAAAGGAAAGGAAAGGAAAGAAGAGGCGTCTGCCGCAGCGCCCGTGCCCGTGGCGGAAGCGAGGGACAACCACAGCACGGGGCTGAGCTCCTGCGGGACAGGATCAAACGGCGGGCAGCAGCAGGAAGGACGTGCTGAACCGGGCGCGGGTCCCCGGGGCCCCTCGCTGTGTCCGACAGCCGCCCCGAGCACAGCACCGAGCCTGGCCCCGCTGCTCCGCCTCGGCCCCCGGGGCACCCCAGCCGTGCCCAAGCACCCCGAGCAGGCGTGCTCTCACCGGGGAGCCCAGCCGTGTGCCCTCATGCCACTGCGGCGTGCCAGGGGTGTGTGGCAAAGCAGCAGCACCGTCCCTGCACCCTGTGCCCAACGGGCACCGTGCCCACGGAGCAGCCTCACGCAGCGGAGGACAGACGGACGTGCCAGGACGCCAGGACAGCGTGTGTGGCACCACGGCACGGTGTGATAGCCCGCCCTGACCCACGGCACAGGGGCTCGTGGCCTCGCGGTGCCCGTGGCACCAGCCCCGTGCCGTGCTGCCGGGCTGGGCAGGTCCTGCCCGAGCTTGTCGGGCTGCCGGGAACAGGTCGGGCAGGAGCCGGTGGCTCCGTCGGGCCAGTCCCGGGCCAGCTGTGCCGCGGGCACGGGGCCCACGGGGACACCGAGCCTGCCGGGAGGCTGAGCCCGCAGGGACGGGGCAGACCCTGCACCCACGCCCGGGGGCACAGCCCTCCCTGGGGACAATCCGCCAGCTTGGGGATTGTCACCAAGGATAGGGGACAACCTGTTCAGGGGGACGCCACAGCCACGGGAACAACAAGTCATCCTGGGGGATCCCGAGTGTGTCCCCGGGGACCCCAAGTTCATCCTGGAGGAACACAATCAGTGGAGATAGCCTGTCCTTGTCCCCAGCTGTGAGGGGTCCCCATCCTGCCCCAGAGGGAACAGCCCGACCCGGGGGGACACCCCAGTCCCTGTCCCCGTGCCTGGGGCCCTCCGCGGCTTTGGGGATTTGGGGGGACACACAAACGCGCCAGGACTGGTGGGGGAGTGGCGTCCCACACCCGGAAAAGGGACCCAAAGGGGGCCCGGGAGTCCGGTGACAGCGGCAGGGAGGTGTGGTGGGAGCCGGTAACGGCGGGGGAGCACCAGGGCGGGGGACAGGAGAGCACCAGGGGCCCGTACCGGGGACCGGGGGGAGAGGAAGGGCTTGAGGCGTTACCTTCAAGGATGACCTCCCTCCCGGCTCTCTTCAGCGCCTGCACAGCTTGATCGTGGGTGGCATCGCGGAGATCGACGCCGTTAACAGCGAGGATGGCGTCGCCTAAGCGGAGCGCTCCGCTCCTTTCCGCCGCCAATCCCGGGAAGATCCGTGAGATCAGCACCGGCATCCGATTCTCCCGACCTCCCTTAATGCTGATCCCGAGCCCTCCCGCCTCCGCTTTCACCACCCGCACCCTCCTCACGCCACCGGGTGCCGCCGCCTCCGCGTTGCCGTTCACCACGCCGTTCACCACCGACGGATCGCCGGTTCCCGGTTCCGCCGTTAAGCTCAGCGTTTCCCCGGTCAGTTCCGCCGACACGCGGACCCAGCGCTCCCGCAGGAGCAGCTCCAGCAGCCCCGTTTTACAAGCCCGGGTCCACACGGCCATGCCGCCGCCGCCGCCGCCGCCGGTCACCGGGGAAGGGGCGGGGCCTGGCGGAGAGGGCGCGGCTTGCGGCCACGCCCCCGCCCGCATGGCGCGCTGCGGTAGGCTCGGGGGCACGGGAGGACGGGGTGGGGCCGCCCCGCCCCCACCTCCGCTGCCACCAATCAGGGAGGTGGCGGCTAAGCCGCCGCTGCTGTGATTGGTCGCGCTGGAGGGCGGGGCGTAGGGAGCCACGCCCCCGCTCGCCATGTCTGGCGCTGAGATTTATTTGGCGCGCTGCGATTTATTTCACGAGCTACGCTTTAAATCTCCCGGCTTCTCCGGGGATCCCCGAGTTCTCCCCATCCATCCTCGGGGAATGACGCTTCCCTGCTCCACGCAACACCCCCAGACCCCTGTCCTTAGGGAATGAGGCTGCCCGGCCCTAGGCAGCACCCACGGACCCACAGGAGAGAGAAGCCAACGTGGGATTAGACACTGAGCGAAAAGGGATGGAATTTGGGGTATCAGCTTGTCCCCACGCCCCGGGGAGCAGAACTGGAAGGATATGAAAATCATGATGACATGATGGTGGTGTGACAACAGGGATGAGCCCTGAGCCTGGGCATGTACAGAACAGTGAGGTTTTATTCCTACAGCACCTTAAGAAAACTCTTACAGTGCCCCAGGAAGGCAGCACAGACACAGTTCCCGAGGTTGGAGTGGCTTCTTCTGCTCTCAGGTGCCAAATTTCTTCTGTTGGACAGGCAGAGGCAGCTGGGTTTTGAAGTCCATGATGGGTCGTTCCACCACAACCAGGCAGTTCTTGTCCAGGAGATCCATGAAGAGCAGTGGCTGCAAGGCCAGAGATGGGAATCAGGGAATCAGGGCATGGTTTGGGGTGGAAGGCACATTAAAGTGATCTCGTTCCACCCCATGCCATGGGAAGGGACACCTTCCCCTAGCCCAGGCTGCTCCAAGCCCCATCCAGCCTGGCCTTGGGCACTGCCAGGGATCCAGGGGCAGCCACAGCTGCTCTGGGCACCTGTGCCAGGGCCTCAGCACCCTCACAGGGAACAATTCCATCATATTATCCCATCTAACCCTGCCCTCTGGCAGTGGGAAGCCATTCCCAGTGTCCTGGCCATACCCTTGATCCAAGTCCCTCTCCAGAGCCCGAGCACCTCCCTGGCCCCTCTCCCCAACACCATCAGCCACCTGGAACTTCTTGCAGATCTTGAAGGCGTGGAGCTGCCTCTTCCTGGCGGTCTCTGGCAGCTGTTTCAGGGTGCTCTGGTTCATCAGGAGGGCGCTGTCGTCGGGCAGGGGCTGCGGGAGCGGGCACAGCGCGGGTCAGGCTCCCGCAGGAGCCCCCCGGGCACCCCCAGCCCTCCAGTGGCTCACCAGGGACTTGTCGAGCACGCAGAGCAGGTAGGTGTCGTGGAGCAGGATGTGAGAGGGGTTCTTGGGGTTGAAGGTGATGTGGGTGATGGGCGAGTCCCGCTCCAGCCAGGCGCGGTGCAGCCCCCGGCTCTGCACGGCGCGGCTCCAGCTCGTGTACTGCTTCTCGGGGATGCTGAACTCCAGCAGCTGCGGGGCAGGGCGCCAGGGGCACGCTCAGGGGAGTCCCCTCCTGCCAGCAGCTCCAGGCAGCGCCCCGAGCCCAGCCACACTGCCATGAGGGCACAGAGACAGGCACAGGGAACGGAGCAGGGCCAGGAGAGCTCGACCAGGACAGCTCCTACCTGCTGGTCCGAGTAGGCAATGACGAGGTTGTTGGTGCTGGGGTGGATGGCGAGGGCTGATACGGCGCAATTGTAGGTGGGCACCACGCAGTGATGCTGCAGGAGGGGACAGTGCACTGATGGGACCCGCCAGGGCCACTGCTGACAGCTTTCCCACACACCCACCCCTGGCCAGAACCTCCAGGAGTGCCCCTGACCCCCTCTCCCACACACCCACCCCAGCCCTGCTCCAGGGATGCAGTGATGGCTCCCAGGGGGGCCGTGCCTGCTGAGTCCCCCATCCCATGTCCCCTGAGGCTGGGGGGTCACTGCCAGGCCCACCTTGAAGCATTTCAGGTTGTAGATGTGGATGGCCCAGTCGCCGCTGACGGCTGCCAGCCAGTGCCCGTCCGCGCTGGGCGCCAGCAGGTAAACGGCCTCGGAGCAGCCTGCAGACAGCTGGGGCTCAGAGGGGTGCTGGGAGCCCCAAACCCCAGAGACACCCAGCCCCACGTCCCCCCTGACTGTCCAGTCAAGGCCATGAGAGCACAAATACCCCCAGGAGAGACCCTCACACCCCTCAGGGCAGCAAAGGGGGACAGCCCCTTCTGCACCCACAGGGCGGGGGGATGCAGAGCCCAGAACCCCCAGCCCAGCTGCCCCCCAGCCCACACCTGAGGGCGGCCGCAGCGTGTGCAGGTGTTTGCAGCCCCCCGGCTCCAGCAGCTGGAAGACGTGGACAGATCCTCGAGCGGAGGCCACAAAGAGGCAGTCGGAGTCGGCGGAGAACTGCAGCTGGTAGGCTGGAGGCAGCACCTTGGGCACTTTGGGGACCTGGGAGCGGGGAGAACGCGGCCCTGGCAGCCACCCCACTGCCACCCACAGTCCCCAGCAGTGACAGCGGCCACGCCAGCCCCCAGGACCCCGCGGCCCCCCAGCCCCCTGACCTTCCTGAGGCTGACGCCGTCCCCGTCGCAGCACACGCGGTACAGCTGGAAGCGGGAGGCCGTGGAGTAGCCCACCCAGGTGCCGCAGGGCGAGACGCAGCTGCAGTAGATGTGCTCCGGGCCCTGGGAACGCCACGGGACTGAGGGGGGCCCGAGGAACCCCCAGAGCCCAGCACGCACCCCTCGGCTGCCCAGGGGCACCCCAGCCCGCTCAGCCCTACCTTGCTCTTGAGCTGCACGAGGTGCTCGGGCATCCGGCACAAGGGAAGGACCTCGCCGTCCTTTCCTGGGAAAGGAACCACACAGACCACCAGTGAGAGTGGGAAAACCACACGGAGCAGCTGGGGATCCTGGGGGAGTGCCCAGACCCCTCCCTGAGGCTCAGGACAGCTCAATCCCAAATTCCTGCTGGCAGCCCGGGCTCTGCCAGGAGAGCTGCGCCTGTGACTCACCGGTCTCCTCAGTGGAGCCAAGTCTCCAGAGCTCCAGGTACTGGGAGAACTGGAAGAGGAGCAGCCGGGCTTTCCTGGCGCAGGAGACGAGGCGTCGCTGCGTGGAAAAACAGGCAGGATGTCACGGACCCACAGCCTGGCACAACGGGCTGGGGCACAGCCGGAATGCCCTGGGGTGCTGGTGACTCCGCAGCGGGGGAGAGCAGGGAAATCAGGTCCGTGGGATGGGAGCCTGGAGATGGAGACCCAGCAGGACCAGCAAGACCAGCCTGACAACTTGCACTGCTCCTTGGCAGAGCCTCCAGATGTACCAGGAAAGCAGACACAACAGGGCAGAGGAGGGAGCCAAGGACAGGGGAGGAACCCTGGCACGGCAATGAGGGCGCCTGGAAGGGCAGGGATATCCAGCCCTGCCAGCTCCAAGACCCCAGAGCATGCACCACTCACGTGGGGGAAGGTGAATTTTCGGAGCACCGCGTCGTAGCTCTTCTTCTGCATCTTCTCCATCAGCGGGCGGATCACCAGCTGGGCGTCCAGGCCTGGAAGGCAAGCACAGATCAGCCAAGCCGGTACTGGGAGGGGAGATCCAGCCCAGTCCCGGTGCCAGCGGCAGCCCTACCCCCGGAGATGAGGGCGGTGGGGCTGTGTGCCACGGCCCGCACGTCGTGGCTGTGGAACTGGAAGGGCTTTGTCCGCACCCAGCGCTTCTCCAGCCCGCCCAGCCTCACTGGCAGCAGCTGCAGCTGGTAGGTGGCCCCGGTGGAGGTGCCCACGATTATGCTGTCCTCCTTCTGCAGAGGAAAACAGGACAAGGCTGTGGGAGCAGACCGGGAACAACAGGAGGGCACTGAGCGCAGCAGCCCCGCTCCCTGTCAGCCGGGGGGACCCGGGGGTGTCACCCACCTCTGACACGGCCAGCGAGAGCACGGCCGAGGTGCTGACGGCGTGGGACTCTGCCAGCGCGCCCTGCTCCCAGTCCCAGAACTGCACCCTGCCAAAGGAGTCGGCGCTGACCACGGTGCCGCTGGAGAGGAGGGCGACGGCCCACACCACGCACTCGCGCTTGGCCTTCTCCACGTGGTGGTTCACCATGATCCTCTGCACCGTCTGGCCTGCAGCGGGACAAGGTTGGGGGTGGCCGGGGGTTCCCCTGGGGGCCAGTGGGTGCTGGTGGTCCCGGGGGATGGGATAAGGCTGCTCCCGGGACAGGAGGTACCTGAAGTGACGTCGATGACACGGAAGAAGTCGATGGAGCCGGCCACGATGTGAGTGTCCGAGGGGTGCCAGGACAGGCACAGGACACGGCCTGGGGAGGAGGGAAGCTCCGTGTCAGAGCCCGTGGGCTCGCAGCCCCCCGGTAACTGGGACACCCAGAGGGATGGAGGGATGGAGCTGCAGCCAGCACGGGCCTTTCCGCCTGTCCAGGTTCCGCTCAAACTGGATCCCTCCGGGAACCACTTGGAAGATCTTGACGGAGCCGTCCTCGCAGCCGATCTGCGGGGGCTGGGATCAGCGGGGGCACGGCGGGACCCTCTCCCCGCCCCACCGCCGGCCCCGGCCCCGCTCCCGGCGGGACTCACCGCCAGCTGGGTGCCGGTGCCGTTGGCCACCATGCTCCAGATGGGTCCCCCGCCGCCATCGACGCCGCGGGCCGCGCTCAGCCCGGACAGGTCGAACTCGGTGATGTCCCCGCCGAGCCCGGCCCCGAAGAGCCGGTCCCCGGCCGCCCAGCACAGCGACTCCACCGACCGCGCCTCGTGCCCGGGGATCACCTGCGGGGGACGGGGTCACACCGCGGCACCGGTACCACCGGTACGGACCGGCAGCGCCGGATAGCGCCCGGTACCGCCCCGGTGCGGCCCGACACAGCCCCGGTACGGATCCGCACGGCCAAGTAAAGCCTGGTCTCGGCTGGACACGGCCCGCCCCGGCCCGGTACAGGCTCGGTGCCGATCGGAAGGACCAAGCAAGCCCCGTACGGGCTCGGTACGTGCCCGGTACAAGCTCGATAAAGCCCGGTGCGGCTCAGTACAGGCCCGGTACATCCCGGTACATCCCGTGCCGGCGCCCTCACCTTCTCCTGGAAGTAGTTGGCGGCCAAGTTGTACACCTCGACGGCGCCGTCGGTGCGGGCCAGGGCCAGGCGGGCGCCGCGGGGCTGGCAGGCGAGGCAGCGCACGCCCGCGGGCACCAGCCCGAAGAACCGCACCCGGTGCACCTGGAACTCGCCCATCGCGCTCCGCCGGCCGCGGCGCCGCTCCCGCTCCGCTCCCGCTCCCGCTCCGCCCCACGTGCGCGCGGCGCGCCGGAACCGGAGCTGCCCCGGGGGCCGCGCGGAACCGGAAGCGGAAGCGGCGGCGCGGCGGGAGATTCGTGCGGGGCCGGCGGCGGGTGCGGAGCGGGGCCGGGGCGGCGGGGCCGGGGCGCGGCGCGGGGCGAGCCCGCGGTGCAGCGGGAGGGGTCCGGCCCCGAGAGACCCCGCCGGGCTGCCCCGGGCCGTCCCCGCGGCACCGGCGCCGCTGGAGGGCACCAGCGCCCCGCGGGAGGGACCCGGGTCTGGGCTGTCCGGGGGAGGCTGGGGGTCTGGGCCTGGGGCGGTGTCTGGGCACGGGGGTCTCTGGGGCCCGGGAGGGGACGGGCCTGGGGGTGCTGGGGGTCTAGGGGCTGGATCTGGGGGGCAGCAGGGCCTGGGGATCTGTGGGGACCGGGGGGCTGAAGGGCCTGGTGACATTCTGTGTGCCTGGGGGATGGATCTCAGGATCTGTGGGCCCAGAACGGGGTCTGTGCGTGGGGGGCTCTGTGGGGCACGGGGGCAGAAGCTCATCCTGGGGTCCCCAGAGGGGAAGGGCCAGGGGCTCCTGCTCCCCTGCCCCTGACCTGACCGTGTCTCCGCAGCCCCTGGCAGGGCCCGGCATGGTGCAGATCGTCATCTCCAGGTGAGCCCCGTGGGTCCCGTCCCCGCTGCCCCTGTGCCTGCCGGGGCCCGGGTGACCCTCCCCATCTCTCCCCCAGCGGTGGCACGGGGGCCCTGGCACAGTGGGTGCTGCTGGAGCTGCAGGGCGAGGTGGAGCCCCGGCAGAGCGGGGAGCTGGCCGGGAGCCTGCTGGGAGACCTGCACTACACCTGTGAGGTGAGACGGGACAGCGCCGGCACCTGCCGGGGACAGTCCAGCCCAGCCTCACCCTCCGCTCTCCCCAGGGCGTCCCCGTGCTCATCGTGGGCCACCACATCCTCTACGGGAAGGTGGTGCAGCTGGAGAAGCCGTTTGCTGTGCTGGTGAAGCAGGGAGGAGCCTCCCAGCCCAGCCCCCTGGGGCCCCACGGCCACTACACCGTTACTGCCCTCATCAAAACCAAGCTGCTCTTCAAAACCCGCCCCAAGCCCATCATCACCCACGTGCCCAAGAAGGTCTGAGGGGAAGGATGTGGGCTCTGAACTGTGATCTGCTGCTGGAAGGAGCAGCAGGGACTTGGGGAGATCCAGGACCTCATTCCTCTCCTGCACAGGGGACTCTGGCACTGCTGCGTCCTGTGTCTGGGCACCCAGAGCCCTTCCTGGGTCACTTGTCCCCCCCAAAATGACTCTTTTCAGAGCTCAACCAAGCTCTTGGCCACAGACCCTATAGATCACTGCAGGGGACATGGCTCCTGGTAGGTAGGGACTTCTGTGAGCCTGGGCAGGGGTGTCCCACCCAGGGGCTGCCCATGGTGTCCAGCAGGTCCCAGGGATCCACTGTGGTCCCAGGGATCCATGGAGGTGCCATTGTGGAGATGTCTCCTTCTACCCCCTCCCTGCAGCTGTAGGACACCAGTGCCACGCAGGGATTCAGGACCAGCCTCCCTCGAGTTGGGCAGGGGGTTCAGGGACCCTCCCCAAAACACAGCATGTGTCCTCACTTCAAGTCTTTATTTCCACAACTCCGTCAAGATATAAAAACCAGCCTTTTCCACCCGAAATATGGAAAAAAATTCCCCTGGCAGGTTCAAAAATAAATAGATTTACAAACCATCTGCGACAATACCAAAGAGCTACAAAAGTCTTCTAAAAAACCTTGTATTAAATTAAACAAAAACCAGCTAAAAGCTCCATCGTAGAAAGGGATTTTTTTTCCCAAGTCCTGAAAAAAGGACCCACAGGTGAATTCCCTGGGGAGGGGAAAGTTGGGAAGCACCTTGCCTAAATCCCCATCTTCCCACTGCTGGGAAGGTAGCGGGGTGGGAGTGATGGGGCCAGAGCATGACATGGCCCCAGAGGGTCTCCAGCAACGCTCCGGCCGGCACACAGCCCTCCAGTTTTCCCAGTTTCTCCATGCCAGGATCCCCCCCTTGGCTCTTTGGCAAAGCTGAAGGAACCTGCTGCCCTCCTGGAGCAGCCAGACCCCCCGGCAGGCCTGGGGGGCTGCCCCTGGGTACGTGCCCGCACGCAGCCGTGGGGCAGAGGCAGCACCAGCCGGCAGTGCTGGCACCGTGCTGGCAGAGGCTGTGTGTCCTGGGGGTGGGAAGGGCTGCAGCACCACGGAGGTGGGACTGGAATCCCTGTAAAAAGCACCGAAGGGTGGAAGGTTCTGGAGTGGGGTGTGGGGAGCGCGGCCAGCAGCGCTCCACACCAGGATGCTCCATAGGGCACAGCTGGGATGTAGCTGGCAGCACCTGGCTGGGTGATGGGCAGCCCTGGCTCGGCTTCTCTGTGGCCAGCTTGGGATGGAAAAATGAAAATATAGGAAAAGTTTGCATCTTAATATAAAGAAAGAAAGCAAGATTTCAAGATCTGATGAGAAATGCCAAGGGCTGGGAGCGCTCAGCGCTGCCCAGCAGCTCCGGGATTGGGAAAAAGGGGTCTGGGGGTGTTCACTCCAGCACGTGGGATCACCCCAGCACCTGGTGGTTCCTGGACGGGGAAGAGGGGACGGCGGTGGTTACCCTGACACGTCAGATCACCGTGGCACCTGGGACAGCCCTGGCACGGGACCACCCCGCGGTCAGACCTCAGTGAAGACCAGCCCACACTGCTCCTGCCTCTTGCCGCAGCGGCGGGCGACGATGGCCAGGTAGAGGGTGAGCAGGGCCACCCAGTAGCAGGCATAGAGGATGGCACCTGAGACGAGGAAGGCCACCTCGGTCTCGCTGAAGAGGTCCTGGCTGTAGGCGGTGTAGGCCAGCCCGCCCAGCAGCACCGCCACCCACACCGACACCGGCAGCAGCCCCACGAAGTTCACCACAATGGTGCGGCGCCCTGAGGTGCCCCAGCCCGACTTGTTGATGGTGGCAATGGCGAAGATTTTGGCGGGCAGCAGGCTGGACATGTAGAGGAGGGCGTAGAGGGACATGAAGATCATCTCGGCACTGCCGCGCAGGAAGCAGGCGTAGGTGGCCTTGATGACACCCACCAGCTGCACCGTCAGCAGGAACAGGAGGATGTTCCAGACGCGGCCGCGGTAGAAGAGCTGGATGACGGTGGCGATGAGGAAGAAGGGGAAGAAGCCGGTGACCACCGACTCGTAGGTCATCCAGAGGTGATGCTTGTGGAACCAGAGCGCGTTGTAGAGCCACTCGCGGAAGTAGGACTTGCTCCAGCGGGTCTGCTGGTTGAGCCAGCGCAGGTACCGCGTGGGCGTCTCCGTCAGGCACTTGGAGCGAGCCGTGTACTTGGTCCGGTAGCCCAGGCTGAGCACGCGGTTGGTGAGGTGCCGGTCGTCCCCGAAGCTGCACTTGCTGCCCAGGAAGGTCTGGTGGTACCAGTCCTCGAGGAACTGCTGCAGCAGCGCGTTGCGGTACATGCCCAGGGGGCCGCTGATGCACTGCACGCACCCGAAGTACGACTGGCACGCGCGCTCCACGTTGAAGGCCATCCAGTACCGCACGCTGCTCAGGAAGGAGAGCCACGAGTCGTACTTGTTCAGGATCTGGGGAGGGGATTGGATGTGAGCCCCGGCAGTGCTGCAGCCCCCTGGGGCCCCCAGCCCTGCCCTCCCTCGTGCCAGGGTACCTGGACATCGCCGCCGACGCCACCGACGTGGGGGTCGGCCTCCAGGATGCGGAGCATCTCGGCGGTGCAGGCGGGGTCCAGCACCGTGTCTGAGTCACACACCTGGGGGCAGAGGGAATGTCGAGCCCCGCTCCCGCCGCCCACGCGCGCCCGGCAGACAGCCCAGCCCACAGCCAGGCAAGCCTGAGCCACGGACGGCGAGACCGGGCAGAGCCCCGGAGACCGGCAGGCGATGGAGGGGAGCGGAGCACCCGGTGGTACTGGGGCACTGCTGCCCAGGACACCCATCTCTGGCTGCTGGCACCGAGGGAGGACCTGTCCCAGTCACCACATGTGGGGACCTTGCACCCCGTGCCACACTGTCCCACGGGATGACACCACAGCAGGCCGTGTGCTGAGGAGGTGAGGGGACACCCATGGGCAGCAGTGTGGGCAGCAGTCAACACCTCAGCCACCCCAGTGCCAGCGGCCCCCAGCCCTGGTGGCTCTTGGCCAGTTCAGGGGCCAGATCCAGTGACAGGCACCCAGGTGCTACTGGGAATTCCTGGGGCTGCTCCCTTTCCACCCACAGCCCCTCTGGCCAGGATCTCACTGCCCACATCCCCCAGCCCATGCACGCACCTGGATATAGTCCACGGAGTCTCCGAGCGCCCGGAAGGCCGTGTACATCACCTCCCGCTTCCCGCCCCACTTCTGGAGGATGCAGGAGTAGGTGTTGCTGCGGACCAGTGCCTGAACACGGGCCAGCCCTTCCCGCAGCCCGGCCTCCGTCTCCCCCTCGCCCCACGCGTGGAAGTTGCTCCTCCAGACGTAGCTGCCGGAGTGCTCGGAGCCCATCACGTCGCGGAAGATGTCCAGCATGTAGGTGTCGTCGGGGCCATTCCCGTCCACCACCATCACCACTTTGAGGTCGGGGAAGGCGATGCGCTTGACGGAGCGCAGGCACTTGGTCAGGTAGTCGGGATCCTCCTGGAAGGCGGCGATGCAGAGGGCCACCGAGCGCCCCGGCCGCACCGGCTGCCCCTCGCCCCGCATGCGCCGGTGCTCCAGGAAGGCGAAGAGGCTCTGGATGAAGAGGTGCAGCCCCAGGATGGCCCCGTAGAGCCCGAAGGAGAGGTAGTGCTTCTCCGTGTGGATGAACTGGTACCCTGTGACGTAGGCGGCCAGGATTCCCCCCAGCACCGCCACGGCGAAGAGGCTGGTCCCCACGACACGCAGGGCCGTGGAGAGGCTCCCTGGCATCTGGGGGACACGGGGCACCATCAGGGCAGGGATGCATTCTCCCCGTCAGGTCACCCAGAATGCAGAAGCGGGGTGGCCCTGCTCCTCCGCTGCCCCACGGCCACCCTGTCCCTCGCTGGTCACTGGTTTGGGAGTGACACCTTCCCAGCGCCTCCACGGGGCCAGAGGAGGTGCGGGGGTCCCACACACCCCGCTCTGTGCGGTGCCAGGTGAGGTGCGGGGGTCCCAAGTACCCCACCGAGTACAGTGCCAGCACCCCCCATCCACCCAAGCAGGAGCACGGCTGCTCGCAGGCGGTGGCTGGGCTGGAGGACAGGGAAGGGCACGGCGATGTCAGGGACCGGGCTGTCCCCGGGGAAATCGCGGCCGCCCAGAGCCCTCCTCCTTCCCGAGCGCGTGCGGTGGGACCCCCGGCTGCGGGGATGGCAGCGGCCAGACCCGCACCCCGCTGCGGGATGGGACGAGCAGCGCGGGCAGGACGGGACTGCGGAGGCGCCCCGGGACGCGGGCAGGGGGTGCGGGCAGGTCGGGGGTGCAGGAGCACGTGCGGGGTGCGGGCAGGGCGCGGAGCCGGCCCCAGGGACCCCCGGCGGCACCTCCCGGGCAGCCCCCTCCGGCTTACCCCCGGTCCCGCAGCCCCCGGCGCTCCCGGCTCCTCCCGGTCCCGCAGCCCCCGGCGCTCCCGGCTGCCCGTTACCCCCGGCCCCGCAGCCTCCTGTGCTGCCGGTCTCACAGCACCGCGGGGGGCACCGCGAGCCGGCACCAGCGGGCCGGGAGGGAGAAGGAGGGACCGGGACTCACCGTGGAGGTGCCGGTGGTGGTACCGCCGCTCCCCACCCGCCGCCGCCGCTGTGCGCCCGGCCCGGCCCGTGCGGCCCCTTTATACCGCGGCGGGGCCGGCACCGCCCGCAGCCCGCGGGGGCCCCGCCCGGCACCGGCACCGGCACCGGCACCGCCGGCACCGCCCCCGGCACCAGCACCGGCACCGGCTCCAGCTCCGCCCGCAAGCCCCGGGAACCCGCCCCGCACCGGCAGTACCTGGCACCGGCCCCAGCCCCGCACTGCGGGAGTGATGACCGGCACCGGCAGCGCCGGCGGCACCGGCATCAGCAGCACCAGTGCAGCACCGGCACTGGCACCATCACAGGCATCACGGCACAGCTGCTACACCGGCGGCACCGGCAGCGGCTCCGGTGCTGCACCGGAACCGGCATGACCATCACCCGGCACCGGCATCAGGCGCGGGCAGGGCTCGGAGCCAGCTCCAGGGACCCCCGGCAGGCGCTCGGGGTGGAGGAGGCACTGGGAAGGTGTCACCCTGTCACCCCCAAACCAGTGACAGGCGAGGGACAGGGAGTGGCCACTCCATCTCCCCCCGCCCCGCTCTGGGGACCCCTCTCATGACACCCACGTGTCACCTTCCTGTGCCACCCGTCCCCCCGCGGCATAAGCCACCTGTGTCACCCTGTCCCTGTGGCCAGCGGGTCATCCTGGGGACAGCAGCACCTTGTCCCTGTGCCAGCCTGATGGCAGGGGACAACCAGCTCCTGGAGGGGCCATTCTGAGTCTGTAGGAGGCACGGCCTCGACTCGGGGCTCAATTTCAGCACTTTTGGGCTTCTCAGCCCAGCCGTGTCCTGCTGTGCTGGGAGCCGGGTGTGAGGTAATGCTGGGGCTGGGCCTGGAGACTCCCAGCACCAGGAGCTGGGAAAGGGGATCCCTGCAGCAGGAGCACCCCGGGTGGGGACATGGCCAGGACTCCCAGCCTTGCAGGGAATGGGGGTGCTGGACGCCCCACACTTGGCAGGACACAGGGCAGCTGGGAAATGGGCTCCTGGGGCTGTGCACAGTGGGGCTGGGCTGCCCAGAGCCAGGGGAGCAAGGGGGCCACCAAGCTGGGTCCCTGAGGACTCTGCTTCCCCCACACTGTGGGTGTGCAGCAGCTCCCAGTGCAGGAATGGGGCCCATGGTGCTGCAGCCCTGCCTGGAGGGAGGAGGTGACTCTGATGCTGGGGTATCCCTGAGCACATAGTGGTGAGTGGTGGTCCCAGCCAGGTACCCTGCACAGTCTCTTGGCCGGGGGTCTTGGTGCCACACCAGAGGGGCCCATCCTCAGACCCTGTGCTGAGGGAGCCCCCAGACTCTTCATCATTCTTGTGGTGCGAGTACAGTGCCAAGAAAGGGCCACAGAATTCCAGTCTGGGGGTGCAGGCAGCAGAACTCCCCTCCCTCCTGACTCCCCTTGGGGACAGCCACACATTTGGTGCTGCCCAGCCAGAGGGAGCCTGAAGCACTGGCCCTGCCAGCTGCTTGCTCCTCTCAGGGCTCACCCTGGGGGTGATGCCCACCCCTCCACAGACACAGGGTACATGACCATGATGGCACCCGTGAGCTTTGCGTGGCCCCACAGACATCACGGACACAGCGCTGAGCACGTCTCAGTTTAATCCCACCCCTCGTCCCAGCGAGGCTCCCCTGCCCTCCGACACCGCCAGCGGCATCCTGGAGGGCACGGCCAGCCCTTCCCTGGGGGAGCCACCGGCCCCAGAGAGGAGCAGTTCACTCCCACGGGCTCGGGCCCCACTATGGCAGCACCACGATCTTCTTCTCCAGCGTCTGTGGGGGGAACAGGACCCTCCTCACGGCGGCGTCCAGCTCCTGCAGCGCCAGCTGCGCGTGCAGCAGCGTCGCGGCGTCGCGCTCGGCCGCGGCCACGTGCTTCAGCAGGCGGTACAGGTCCCGCAGCACGTCCCGCAGCACCTGGCACGGCACGGCACGGCACGGCAGCGTCAGCACCGCCCCTCGGCGAGCCCCGGCAGGCGCGGCGGGGCTGCTCCTTCCCCCGCTGCAACCGCGGCCACCGCCGGCCGCAGCCTCGGCCCGCCGTGACTCAGTTTCCCCACAAGCCAGCAGCACATTGTGGTGATCCTTCAGCCCAGGGGCACCGGGGCATGCCGGGATCCCGGCTGTGGGGATTCCCGTGGGGAACTGGCTGTTTCCCCCACGGGAGCTGAGTCCCAACACGCTTGTGACTGGGAACTGCGGAGGGAGGCCACAGTGGTGGAAAAACCGGGCATTTCCAAGTCAAATCAGGGATGAACAACTCCCACAGCTCCCAAGAGTTGGCACTGCCCCCAGCATGGCATGGCAGTGTCCATGGCACAGCCCAGCAGCTCAGAGAGACACCCCCACAAAGCCCCCCTTCCCCAGGATCTGTTGAGGCAACCCTTTAGTAGGGGATGCCCAAACTGGGCATCTCAGTCCCTTGGGACTTTTCCTGGAAGCCATTTGGGAATGAGCCCTGGAAGCCATTTGGGAATGAGCCCTGGAAGCCATTTGGGAATGAGCCCTGCAGCCCCTACAGAGCAAAGGCCCTCCCCAGGGTATGCCCAGGACCCCCTTGGGAGCTCTCTGCCCCAGGGACAAGCAGGGGCTGACCCACCTCAGTGACCTTCTCACTCAGCCCCCGTAGCAGCAGCACCACCACGTGCACAGCGGCTCTTCGCACTTCAGCCTCGGGGTCTGACCGGGCTATGGCCGTCACACAGCAGGTGACCTGTGGGGACAGGGCAGGAGGGCATCACCAGGGACTGAGAGATGCAGGGGATCCCAGCGGAGCAGCCACCGACATGTTGGCAATGTCCCAGGAACGAGGATGGGAGCCCCATGCCCTGCTGGGTGCGGGCTCCGAGCAGCTCCCGGCAGGGCCAGGCGGCACATGGATGCCTCAGGAAGCTGTGGAAGAGTCTGTATGAAAATCAGGCAGAGCCAAAGGAATCCAATTAAACCCCGGCAGTGACAGCCGGGAGAATTAGCAGAGCTCACACCTTCCCAAAATAGCAGCGTGTGGCTCCCTGGCATCACATCAACTGCCGGGATCCACCGGCGCCGAGCGGGAGCTGAGGGGAGCAGCCCGAGTGCCAAATCCAAGATGTCTCACTCCAGGAGCACCGGGGGTGTGGCGGGCGAAGCTCTGGCTCCCACAGGGCACAGACCCATCGCCTCCAGGGCTGCTGGGCTCCTGGGAGTCGGGCTCACCCCACTGGGATCTCCCAGCAGCTCCTGAAGCTGTATCTCACCCACAGCCTGCAGCCGGGGCGGGTGAGGGCCAGCTCCGTGATGCTGATGATGCCGATAATGATAATTAAGATAACGGGAGAGTAACAAGGTGTCATTAAGCGGGAGGTGTCTCTGGCAGGCACCACTTGTGCCCCCAGGTCTCCTCTGGCAATGGCTGCCATGGGTGGAGCAGGCACCTAAAAATCAGGGCTAGAAGGCTAGAACTTCCCCAGTGTTTGCTTCAGGCCCCATAGCTTTCATACTCCTCAATATCAGCAATTGTCACTCATATCCTTTACGGAAATGTCCCGTTTCCATATGGAAATGTTCCATTTCCATGTCCTCAGCAGCCCAAGCATGCTCTAACTAATGCGCTCGTTAAGGAGAGGCCCCACGCTCCCCAGGCAGGGTCAGGGAAGGATGGAGCCCGTACCTCCTGGATGATGGACCCCAGCTGGAAGCCCAGGTGCTGGCAGAGCTCGCCCAGGTTGGAGAGGCTGCTGGCCCGCAGGGCACCGTCGGGATCCCGGGCACCCCGCAGGAAGGCGTGGATCAGCGGCTCCCGGTGCTGGAACACCATGTCCCCTGCGAGGGAGAGCAGAGCTCTGTGTCACCACCCTTCCTGCCAAAGCCCTGGCTCCTTTGGGAACGGATGCGTTGGGCATCTGCTTTGCTACACCGCTGGACAGCTGGATGCAACATCTGGAGTGTGGCTTGTGCCCCTCAGCACACACCCCGTCACTCAGCCCTGCAAACACCAAGTGTGAATCTCAAATTTCGACATCATCCAGACCCAATCCCCTGCCCCAATTAGCACACGGAGGTGCTGTGGAGGTGTGAGCTGCTAATGAGAGCTCACACCCGTGCTCAGCATCCACAACCATCCCGGGTGTGTGGTCATCCCACAGGAGCTGAGCAGCTGTGTGCCCCACGGTGTGGACACACCTCCTTACCAGGCAGGGCCTTGAGGGCTGGAAAGAAAGCTCCAGAAGGCCAGCTGGCCTGTGAGTTCTATGCTTTTCCAGCTCTCTCAAGTTCTGGAAACTCCTTGGACAACGGTGTCCTGCAGGCAGATGGAGGCAGTGGGGTGGATGCCTTGGGATGCCCCAGGGTGTGGAGACAGGAATGATCCTTGTGGGCAGTGGAAGCCCCCATCACCCGGCACGTGGGGGCTCAGGGCTGGGGACTGGCACAGGGTGGGGGAGCACAGGGCAGCACTGTGATGCCAAGGACTCGCTGGGAATGTATCATGCTCTGTGCCTGCATCCCGGGACTTGGAATTCCAGCAGTATGAGCAGTGCAGGGTGATCCCCTCCAAAGCCAGCAGTGCACCAGCCCCTGTGCCAGATGGCTTCTGGCATGCAGAAGGAGCATGCAACATTTCCTTTCCTCTCCTAGACAGGGAAAGCCGCTCCAGTGGGACAGAAAACAGGGCTGGGCACAGGGCAGGAGGGGGGCATGACAGCATCTTGGCAGAGCAGGAGAGCTCAGAGCCACAGAGAGCTGCGCAGCGATCCTGAAGTGCTGGATAAATCCTTGCTCTCAGATGCTGAAGCTTTGCAACAGAAACAACCCGGTGCAATTTGTTCTATAAATACGCCGGCGAGCCGGGACGCGCCGGAGCTGCCGCCCGCGGCAGCGGCACCACGGCGAGCGCGGAGAGCAGGGCAGGATGTGCCACCATCCCTGGGGCAGCTGCCAAGGGCAGCCTGCACCACGCCAGACACTCGGACACTGCCCGGGATGCTCTGGGACTGAGCTGATTGCTGGAGCCCCACTGGACACAGTGGGATGCCCTGAACCCGTCCCAGCAGCGAGGACGGATGGTGGCACAGCCAGGCACTGATGCCACAGCTGGCAGAGCCCAGGGATGCCACTGGTGCCAAGGAACCTGCCAAAGGCCACAGGAGAATCACAGTCCCAGGACCCAGGGGGTCCTGGCCCTTCAGGGGCATCCCCAGCCAAGGCACACAGCTCCCACCCGGTGACCAGGGAGCTCTGCCTGGCTGCCCCAGCACCGTGGACACTGGCTGCCACCTCCCTGGCCATGTACAGCTCCAGCTGAGTGCTCCCGCTGGCCAGGCCTCCTCCACAGAGCCAGACAAGGCATTTTAGGACGTGTCCCAACAGCAGATGCCGGAAAGGCATCATCCAGCTTCTACCTCTGAGCCCGGCATGTCCGGGCGCTTCCCAGCAGTCTCCAAGCCCGGTGCTGCTGAACGAGGGGATGGTGGGCTGCTGGCAGGACCTGCCATCCTGCTCCTGCTGCTGGCAAACCCCAGCCAGCTTCTCTTTGACTTTCAGACCCTTCTCACCTTCTGACAACAAAAGTCCCCTGTGGGCTTTCCCCTGGTAATGGTGAGGCTGAGCAGCGCTGCGGCTGCTGGCAGCGGGCAGTGCCATGCCCACGGCCGTGGACTCACCCAGCGCCCGGGTGACACGCATCAGCACCTCGCCCAGCTTCATCCTGGTGACAGTAGCCATGGTGTCCTCTCTGCCCTGTGCTGGGCACTCGTACTGTGCCAGCAGGACGGGCAGAATCCGCTCTGGATACTCACTGGAGAGCAGGGCAATGCCTGGAGGGGAGAAAAACTGGAAAATCAGTAATTTAGCAGTTGGCAGCAGGTGTCCACTCACTGCTGCTGGGTATGCCCTTTGACCCAGTGAGGACTTGCTGCACTGGGGGCAGCTGAGCACTGCAGCCTGTTCTTGGGCACAGGGTCTGGTCACTGCTCCCAGCTCTTGGCCATCTGCACACGGTGCCAGCTTGTCTCTGTCCCTGCTGGATTTACCTGGCCCAGACTGGGAGCAGGAGCCAGTGTGTGCTACATGGCTGCTGCATCTCCCTGGAGTTGATGAGAGATCAGATCCCAGATGCAGGGATCAGATCCTTCTCCAGCTCCAGTGCCCTGCCCTGAACACACTCCAGCCCCTCAATGACTGTCTTGGATGAGGGGCCCAAAACTGCCCCCAGGACTCCAGGAGCAATATCCAGCACATCAGGAGTACACCACTGCAGTCCGGCTCCATGAAACCCAGCGGTGCCACAAGCGCCGGCTCAGCCCCAGCCCCGCTGCTGTGACAGAGAGCAAGCAGGATATGGGGACCCGTCTGGCACGGCCCCCAGGCCTGTGCTTGGCACGGCACGGCTCGGCACGGCACAGGTGCCGGCTGAGTCAGTGCTGCAAGGAACCGCATCAGGGTTAATCACCGAGCGGCGGCAGCTGCAGCGGCATTAATCACCGGGACGGTTGCAGCCTTTGTGCTCCAGCCGTGGGCAAGGACAGGCCCGTCCCTCTCAAGACCGTACAGGCAGCGGGAAGCACAGCATAAACTCCTTTCCCAGCTGCTGCCAAAGGTTACCAGCCCAACCCAACGTGGGCCAAGGGAATGGCACACATCCCCTCCACGGAACGCAGGGGACCGTGACCGTGCATTGTCACCCAGGACACACACGTCACCCCTGCGGAAGCACCTGCCTGCACATCCCACGGGCAGCCCGGTGCTGCGGGGCTGTGCCGAGCGTGCTGGGGCAAGCACTGACCTGAGGGTTTCCTAGGAAGGGGTGTTGAGTACTCAGGAGCTGCCACCTTGGCAGAGCCCTGAGGGAGCACCAGTGGGTCTCCCATGTCCTGCTCCTCTGCCAGCCTCAGCTGAACAGGCACCTCTGTGGGTGCTGGGGCTGTGCCCACGCTGCACTGGAACTGCAGCCCCGGCCTGAGGCACAGACCTGGCACAGGGATGGTGACCACTCCAAGGAGTAAGAATAACTGGGAGATGAAGTCTCCAGCTTCAGGAACTCGGCATAGAGCCGACATGTGGCCCCAGGCTTGATGGAACACCACAAAGCCACAGTCTGGGAGGGCAGGAGATGCCAAGCCCTCAGCCTGCCCATGGCCCTCCTGCTCTTCACTCCCAGGGTGCAGAGCCTCCACAGCACAAAACCTTCCCTGACAAAAGGCTGGCGCTCGCCCGGACAGGCACTGCTCACCTTGGATGGCTGAGAGGTAGACAAAGGCGTCCTCATGCTGCACATTCTCCAGGAACACCTGGAAGGAAGGAAAGTGCCATCAGCAGCGACCCTGGGCTGGGCCAGCAAGGCCACAGAGCTCCAATTATCGTGACCATTTCCAGGCTGGTGGCCTGTTCAGCGCCAGCTCTGCTGGCAGGGGACACAGCAGGGGACAGGGACCAAGGCAAGGGACAGGGACCACAGCAGGAGCCTGGTACCTGGAGCAGCTTCTCCTGAAGCCGAAGTGCCTCTGGATCCCGCTGGGTGACCAGGCTGGCGAGGCGGCGCAGGGCAGCTGCCCGGCTGGGGGGCTGGGGGTCGTAGGCTGACACCAGCAGCTCCTGGAGCCCAGCCGGGGCCGGGCTGTCGGCACCTGGGGCTGGAGAGGCACCGGGCTCACGGCCCGTGCTCTGCTCCTTGCTCCTCTCCCTGCGAGCCGAGGGGCTGCCGTGACCGTGGTGTGGTGCTGGAGGTCTGGGGGCTGTGCCAGCAGGGCTCCGTGCTGCCGTGCCACCAGGGCTCCGTGCTGCCGTGCCACCAGGGCTCTGTGCTGCCGTGCCACCAGGGCTCTGTGCGGCCGTGCCACCAGGGCTCCGTGCTGCCGTGCCACCAGGGCTCTGTGCTGCTGTGCCACCAGGGCTCTGTGCTGCCGTGCCACCAGGGCTCTGTGTGGCCGTGCCAGCAGGGCTCTGTGCGGCCGTGCCACCAGGGCTCCGTGCTGCCGTGCCACCAGGGCTCCGCGCGGCCGTGCCAGCCGTCCTGCCCAGCACAGCGTCAGCAGCGGTGCCCAGCGTGCCGGGGGAGCAGGCGCCGTGGGTGAGGATGGCGATGCGCAGGTCCGAGGCCAGCTCCTGGGTGAGGGGCTCGGGGTAGGTGCGGGACAGCTCCTCCAGCAGCGGCACCAGCCGCTTCAGCACCGCGAAATCGCTGGATTTCAGCTGGGGAGGAGAGGAGCAGCGCTGGCACCAGCCTAACGAGGGTTCCCTCTCTGGGATGAACCCTCATGGGGGTGAGGAGCCCCAGAGCCCCATCCCCAGGTGGTGAGCCAGCCTCCAGGCACCATGAGCTCCTCTCGGCCCAGTGCCAATCCCAGTGCCAATCCCAGCCCTGGCAGCAGCCACGGGAGAAGTTGGGAAGTACGTGAACCTGAAGAACAGCAGTGTCTGGGTACGGGGACCAAGCCAGGGACATCCCTCCCACCAGCACTGTGCCAGACTTGCCATCAGTCCTGCCTGGAAGGATGCTCCCAGCACAGCAGCCATGACCTGTCTTGAGCTGGAGAAGCTCCTGCTCTGACCTGGATTTAGCTGCTAAAATCTGGGATGTGAGGCCTGAAAAGGGGGGCTTTAGCAGAGATTTTGGATGATTGCATAAAGCCCCTTGCCTGCTGAAACCCAAACAGCTCTGCAGTGCTTCCAAAACCTTTCCCATTCCACTTTCCAAATTATATCACTCCCATTAACGCAAAAGTGGGAGCAGGAACTCGCCTGGGAGGGGCCCATTGCAGCCACAAGTCTCTGGCTTTAACTTCTCTTCAACTACAGTTCTTTTCCCAGTATTAGAAATTTAGCAATAAGAGACAATAAATGATCTCCTTCTGTTAACAGCTGGATCTTCCTTAGGGCAAATCCAGGGATGAAACAATGCCAGCAGCTCAGTGATGGCAACATGTTAATGGATGTGCCATTGCTCCCCATGGCAGCTCCACTGAGTGACACAGAGCTCATATATATATATAGGTATTACAAGGTAACTGAGAGATATAAATAACAACATAAATATGTATAAAATGTAGATATGAAAGTATAAGGGGATTTTCAAGGGTACAGCCCACATGGGAAGTTCACAATGCTCTGCAGCCAGAGTCTGTGACCGTGTGGGGACGCAGAGCGTGCACTGCTGGTATTTAAAGATGCTGTATGTGACTGCACTGCTCTGTCAGGGCCTTTTCAGGAGAGACTATAAATTAGTTAATTGGGTTCTTGGGGGTGCCCTGCTCAGACTGAATCATCGGTCAGCACCCTGGCAGTGCCCCAAGGAAGACAATTATATATCTATATATCTATTTACAGGCTGCGACTGAGCAGGGACCCCGAGCCGGGACACCCAGCTGTGCCACTGCACCCTCGGCTGGGCGTGGCAGTGCCAGCCCCCTGCCCCACACCCCACGCCCCCCGAGGACGCCCCTCACCTGGACGGCCCCGCCGAGCACGGCGGCCACCAGCCCCATGGCCATGGCGAGGGTCTGCGCCTCGGCCGCCGCGCCGGGGCCCCGCGCAGGGTGGGCACAGGCCCGCTGCAGCACGGCCCCCAGGAACTCCTGCACCTGCCAAGGGAACAGCCGTCAGCAGCAGGGACACCCCGGCAGCTCCCCTGCAGCTCCCCTGCAGCTGCCGCGCCCAGCACGGTGTCCCTGTCCCACAGCTCTCCAGCACAATCCCACACAAACGAGTGGAGCTCATCCCACAGTCTCCAGCACAATCCCACACAACTGAGTGTCCCTGTCCCACACAGTCTCCAGCACAATCCCACACAAACGAGTGGAGCCCATTCTACACAGCTCTCCAGCACAATCCCACACAACGGAGTGTCCCTGTCCCCCACAGTCTCCAGCACAGTCCCACACAAACGAGGGGAGCCCATTCTACACAGCTCTCCAGCACAATCCCACACAAATGAGTGTCCCTCTCCCACAGCTCTCCAGCACAATCCCACACAAATGAGTGTCCCTCTCCCCCAGCTCTCCAGCACAATCCCACACAAATGAGTGTCCCTCTCCCCCAGCTCTCCAGCACAATCCCACACAAATGAGTGTCCCTCTCCCCCAGCTCTCCAGCACAATCCCACACAAACGAGTGTCCCTGTCCCACACAGCTCTCCAGCACAGTCCCATAGCGTTTGGACACTGCTCTCGGGAATGCTCAGGGTGGGATTGCTGGGGTGTCTGTGTAGGGCCAGGAGCTGGACTCAATGAGCCCTGTGGGTCCCTTCTAATTCAGACCATCCTGTGATTCTGTAATTCTGTGAAATCCTTCCCATTTTCCTCCTGTTGCTGCTACCCCAACCCCAGTGTGGGCTCAGCCAAGTCACGTCCACAACTGGGACAAGGTGATGGTCAAACTGCTGGGGTCTCTCAGCTGCAGAAGCCCCCGTGGGGCTGGAGGAACAGAGGGGTCTCAGCTCCATCTCTGCCTCCTGCTGACTCCACCATGGGATGGAAGCTGGGACAGTCCCAAAGGGAAGCTCAAGGAGGGTCTGTATGGAATTGCCCCAGGTAAAGGCTTGGAAATCCCCGAGCCAAGGAGCTCCAGCCCCTGTCTACAGCTCTCCACACCAGCCTCCCCCTTATCCTGCACAGCTCACACTCCAGCTGAGCCATTTCCTGTGTTCTCACTTACTTTGGGATTTTTCCCACAATATTTTTATTCTACATGTAACTACCCTGCCTGGTTGGCACTGGCCTTCTCCACACTTGGCACCAACACCTTTGATCCCACAGGCTTCCTAACAGATCCTGAAATTAGGGAGTTGATGTTCTCCATGCCTTATCTTCTCCTGACAAGCCTGGGAAGGGTTTGGATCAGGGTCACTCCTACCTAACAGGTGTGCTGCAACAGAGGAGGAACTATTGTGTTCCTGCTTCAGAAAACAAAGTATGAGGGCAACAAGGTCCTCTTGCACCAAATTCCAAACTTCCACCCCCAGGGCACTGGGTGCAGGCAGCATTTTCTCCTCCGCTGCCAGATTCCTTGAGCACATCCCTTAAGCAAGAAGGGAGGCTGTGGAAAAGGGCTTTGGAAAAGGCTGCATAAAAGGCTCAGGTACCTGCTGGGATAATTATTCCAGAGAAGAAATTACATCAAACAGCAAGTAAAAAAAAAAATTTGAATATTTGCTCTCACAACACAGTGACACACGAGCTGGAGGGGTTGAAGTTATATTTAATATTAAAAAAAAGAAAATTGTGAATAACAGATGATTGTAACTGAGAAAAATTAAAACTTAAAAAAATAATCTAGAAAAAAAAACATTTTAAAGTGGGAGGGGAAAAAAAAGGAAAAATAAAACACTGGGGCACAGTTGTGTCTCAGGCAGGAGGAGAGAATCCTTGGTGCAGTGAGGAAATCAAGTTGACCTTGGTTATGGAGGAGAATACGTAAATAAAATAAATGTGCAGTGGGGGGGGCACAGCAGCTGCTGCTCCTGGGCTCCAGCTTTGGAAGGATGGATCCCACTTGCTCCCACCCCATTAGGGCCCCCCAAAAACCCCAGGGAACCCCGGACTGCAGAACCTGCTCAAAGCCTGTCCCTGTCCCAGCCCGGGGCCTCGCTGAAACACAACCCCAGGCGGGAGGATAATGGATTTTTTGTCTGCATTTCTTTGGTGGTGGGTTTTTATCCCAGACTCCCGGCTGGACCCTGAAACCTGGCAAAGCCCTTCCCCATTTCCCAGCGCGCCCCTCCGGCCCGGCGGGCGGCTGTGATGGGAGGCAGGTGGGGACAAAGCGCCGCTGGCTGTGTCCCCTCTGCCGCCGAGCACACAAAGGCTCCTTTGTCCCGAAGGAAACGTGAGGAAACCTGCCTGAGCCGTGACCGCCCCTGCCCAGGGCAGCACAGGAGCTGGCATGGCTGGGGCACTGGGGGAAAAACAGCAATAAAACACAGGATGGGGAAGTTCAAAGCCACCGGATCTGCAGGGGACCGGCAGGGGATCCACAAGGGACTGCCAGGCTGCTGCAGGGTCCAGCTGCCTTCCTGACCGACCCCATCCAGGGCAGGCTCAGGGGGAAAGATTTTAAATATCCTTTTTGGGACCAAGGGGCACCAGTGGCTTTTGGAATTACAATATTTAATAAATTTGGCACTGCCCATCTATGAATGTAGGAGCACAGTTATGGTGACCAGGCTGCTCTCATTCAACCTGGCCTTGGGTACTTCCATGGATGGCACAGCCACAGCTTCTCTGGGCAACCTGTGCCAGGGCCTCACCACCTTCACAGGGAGGAATTTCTTCACTGTGCCCCTTCTAATCTAACTCTGTCAGGGGAAAGCCATTCCCCTTTGTCCTGTCACCCCAGGCCCTTGTACAAAGTCCCTCTCCAGCTCTCTGGGAGCTCCTTTAAGGACTGGGAGTTTCTCTAAAGGTCACTGTGGACCCTTCTCTTCCCCAGGCTGAGCAATCCCAGCTGCTCCAGCCTCTGCTCCTGGCAGTGCTCAGGCAATCCCCCCAGCTCTGCCACCACCAACCTGCACAATGTCAGTGAACACGGTGTCGGAGACGCCCTCGCACAGCGCAGCCACCAGCTGCAGGACCAGCAGCCTCCTCCCCTGCCTGGCCTGGTACTGCTCCAGCTCCAGCAAACTCCCTCCAGGCTCCACAGCTGGGTTTGGAGCCTCCTCATCCTCCGCAGCCACCTGAGTCAGCTCCTGCCGGGAAGGGAGCGCAGGCACGGCGAGGCAGCGGTCAAACAGCAGGAGCCAGTGCCAGCAATGCCAGCTGACTCCTCACACCACCCTCCACTGCTAGATGAAGGTTTCTGAGAGCTGCCCACAGCTCCTGGGTGTCCCATCCCTATCCTCTGCTGTGACTATGGGCTGGGGCACAGAATCCCAGACCAACCCAGGCCTGGAGGGAACCGCGGGGGGCTCCAAGTGAGATCAAAGGAAGCAGGTATGGGGCCCCTCTTCTAGAGCCAAGGAAGCAACAGGGATTATTCCCAGCCTCCAACACACTTCAGACATGCTCCTCTAGTTAAAACAGCCCAGGGGGAGGATGGGGGTTAACCCCTTCAGGGATAGGGCTGCTCCCACTCCTTGGCTTCCCATGCAGCACACAGGGCTGCTCCAGCACATGCCATATCCCAGGACACACAGGGGGATGATCCCCCTTTTGCTTTCTGCTTGTCCTGCAGGTATGCCCCAACCAGGGGCTGGCTGCCCTCACCTTCAGGCAGTGGATGAAGAAGTCTCCTGCCAGACCACTCTTCTGGCAGTGGGACAGGAGTCAGGGGGATGATCCCCCTTTTGCCTTCTGCTTGTCCAGGGAATCCCTTCCTGCAGGTATGCCCCAACCAGGGGCTGGCTGCCCTCACCTTCAGGCAGTGGATGAAGAAGTCTCCTGCCAGACCACTCTTCTGGCAGTGGGACAGGAGTTCCACCAAGCTCTCCACATGGCACTGCTCCAAGGAGATCTTCTGGTACAGGGCCTCATCTTCATCACTGGAACAAGTCACTGTATCACCCACACAAACACGCCCAGAACCCCCTGATGCCCAGACTCCAGGGCATGGTGAAATCCCAGCCTGCATTTCCCTGGAAGCCTTCCTTCCCAGCACTTCCCAGCAGAGCCTGGAGGCAGCTGAGCCAAATGTTGCCCAGGTCATTTGGGCTCTGCATATTAACTAACCTGCACTCATTAACAGAAACCATGAGCCCAAAACATACGTTTCATCCAGCCCATAAATACCAGGTTTAGTGCTGGGTAAGTTAGGCAGTGGTCAGAGCTGTGGCAGCAGGGGCATGAGCCAGAGCCAGTATGGAACAAGTTTAAAGTAGCCCCAGTCCAAGCAAGGCAGAGCTGCTTCTAATTCTGGCTCTCCAGTACCTAAAGAGAGTTTATAAAAAGGCTGGAGAGGGACTTTGAGCAAGGGCGTGGAGTGACAGGACAAGGGGGAATGGCTTCACTGACCAAAGGTGGGTTAGATGGGATGATGGGAAAGCATCCTTCCCTGTGAGGGTGGGGAGGATGGAGAGGCCCTGGAACAAGCTGCCCAGAGCAGCTGCCCCATCCTTGGAAGTGCCCCAGGCCAGGTTGGACGAGACTTGGAGCAACCTGAGATAGTGGAAGGTGTCCCTGCCCATGGCAGGGGTGGAACAAGATGAGCTTTAAGGTCTTTTCCAACCCAAACCAGCCCATAATTCTACCTCAGGTCAGGAAAAGCTTGAAAAGAAGCCAAACCAAATGTATTTGTGAGGATTTTGCTGCAGGTGTCCCCAGCTCCCAGCACACCCCTGGGCACAGCTGTGCCTCTGCCTGCCCCACAGTGCTGCCCTGGCCCTCCTGCCAGCTCACAGCCCCTCTCTTTAAACCCAGCCTCCTGCTGCTGGACATCCCAGCCTGTGTGGCTGGAGACTAAAGGCTGCAGTTAATTCCCAGCATGGCCAGCTCTGCCTCCACTTAGAGGCCATCTGCCCGCACCAGAGGAGCTCCGGGGCTGCTCTGCGATGCTGGCACTGCCACAGTCTGTGCTGTGACTGTGCCACCTGTGCCCGAGGCACTCCGCTCACTGTGTCACCAGACAGGCTCGGGCTGGAGGCTGGAAGCTGAATTTGGGGGGTGCTGAGATTGGAAATGCACATCCCCCTCCCAGACACTGCGCAGGCAGGCAGGGAGTGCACACCAACGCTCAGATGGAGCATGATGTTTCTTGGGGCTGCAAATCAGAGATCTGCACCCTGTCCGGGGAACCTGGGGGCTGTGTTGGCTCTGTGGGCTGTGTGGAAGTGTCACCTGCCTGAGCTTGAAGGGATGAGACCCTGTGGGATGGCTCTGGCAGCCCCCTGCTTTGTCCAGGCTCTCTGCCAGGGTTTCCCTGGAAAGCCCCGGGTGCCGGGTGTCCCAGGGACTGTCCCACAGCACCCACCTGATGGTTTCCTCCAGGACGATGGCAGCACCGCCCTCGCTGCCCACACGGAGCTGGCACTGTGGGTGTAGGGTGGGCACGTGGCTGCTCAGCCCAGCCAGGCTTTCCAGCACAGCCAGGGACTGCTCCCGCTCTGCCTTCTCCAGGAACCACAGCAGGATGTCCTGGCACGGGGAGCTGTCAAGGAGAAAGGAGCCAGTGGTGACACTGCTCTGCCCACTGCACCTTCCCTGCACAGGTTTTGGGATGAGGGACATGACTGGAGTGCTCTGGAGCAGCCACGGGCTCTCCTTGGGATGCTCCAGCTCCTGGCTCTGGCAGTGAAAGCATTTGTGCCTGTTCCTAAGGGAATCAGCAGCACATCCTGCCCTTCTGGCGCTCCCAGATGGAAGGATTTGGGTTCCTCCACACTTCAGGCTGGCAAGGAAGCACTGTGAACACCCTTGGCACGCCCCGCCTGTGCCTCACGCCGAGGTGACAGGGGCTGGTGGCAGTGCCAAGGGAGAGGAGGAAGGAGATGGGAGCACTGAGGTGGCACGGGGAGCCCTGCCAAGGGAAGAAGCAGGTTAATGAGGTGAAGCAGCCGCACTGGGCCGTGCCAGGGGTCTGGAAATCCGAACACTTCCAGGCAGCTGTGGGCTCAGTCATCCCTGCCAAATTCCTCAGCAAAGGAAGCAGCGACTGCTGGCCCAGCAGCAGCGTGAACTTGGCTCGTCCCACCAACTTGTCACAGCACTCACTGCTCTTTGAAGTGATTAACGAGGCCTTTAATATTAAACAGCACAGGCTGTGTCTACACACACCTTTTAGGGAAAGCCTCCACACGCCAGGATCACTGTGTAACCCCACCAGGAATGCTTTTGCCAGGCTGGTCCTAACTCCAGGGAAAACCTGGGGGGACCAAGGAGAGAGGAGAGCCAGCACCTGGTCACCCCTGAGCCTGCCACGACTGGCACATGTGGTGCTTTCCACTGCACACCAGTCATGGGGAGCTGGGCATGGTGTGGAGGATCAGCTGCCAGGATTGTACCAGAGCAGAGTGATCCCAGATTGGAGAATGATCCTGTACTTCCAAGAGGCAGTGCTTAAACTGTTTTCCCAGTTTTTATGCTATTTGTAGATCCCTCCATCCAGTTTCCAGCATCACTACCTCCATCCATGTACAACCACAATCCCTGCTGCAGGCAGAGCCACCCTGTGCTCCCAAGGGCATGCTCACCTCCACACAGAATATCCTGGCTTCAGGGAAGACAAAAACTAACATGAGAACAGCCTCCTCAGGCACGGGCTGCCAGTGAGGCTGTGTGCCCTGCCCGTGGTCACTGCCTGCCTGGAACAAGAGTGCTTTGGGATGAGAAGATGGATCTCTGCTCCTGCCTGTGCCCTGAGCGTGGCTGCTGGAGGGGGGCAGAGCCCAGCAGATGAAACCCCAGCAGGAGCAGAGTACAAACCCTCCCTTACCGTAAGTATGACACATTCTGCTTGGCGAAGGAATAGAGGGAAAACACCACTCCCAGGACAGGCTGCAAGGATCCCAGCAGCAGGCTCGAGCTGTCATTCCCAACCACATATACCTACAGAGAGAGGGAGGGGAGTCAAGCACCTGCACGGGGCAGAGGGGAGCTCAGAGCACCTCTGTGCACAGGGCAGCTAGCAGGGAGGATGGTGGAGGGCTCTCAGCCTCTTCCTTCAGTCTGCAGGCTGGCTTCCCTGATGATGCCACATTCCCTATTAAAACCCGCCTTCAGCACCATCTTTCTCCAAGAATTTGCTTAACCACAGCAGGGCTCCAAGCTACAGGAAGGTTGCAGGCAGTTATTAGGGAAGTCTGCTGCTTAGGAGTAAGGTCCTGCCTTACCCAGGGATGCAACAGACACCCTGGAATGAGCAAATCTTCACTGAATGACTGTAAATCCCAAACACAGAGATCAGTCACTGGCAGGGCAGTTGGGAAAGTGGGTGCTGAGCTGAGGCACTGGGCTGCTCAGGCTCTGGGGGGACTGCAGAGGCTCTGGGAATGTTGTTGGTGCTCAGGGGGTATGACAAGGGCTTTGGGGATGCTGTAGAGACTCTTGTGGGAGGTTGTAGAGGCTCTTGGGGGGCTATAGGGGCTGGGGGGGTTCCTGAGCCCTGCTCCTCCCCTCCACCTCATCCAGCACCCTCCCAAGAGGCTGAGAAATGGCCCCCACAGGGCCCTGCCCTGCTCCACTGATGCTCACAGACCTGTTTTCACGTGCTAATCCCCAGGGAGCCATTCCTCCTCCCCAGACCCTCGTGTACACAAAGCCTCCCGATGAAGCCCCAAGGACGGTTTCTCACTAAGCATCAAATGACACTTGTTAGGCAAGAAACCCCTCCCCAAACCTGGGGTCCCCTCACTAATCTGGCTGCTGTCAAGCCCCCAGTGCTCTGCCATTAAGGAGGGACCCACCCCAACCCCCCCAGCACTGCTCTGGGAGGGAGCAGCCCTCCAGACCGGTCTCTGCCTGCCAGCCAGTTACAACAGATCGTTACTGGGAAAAGAGACAACAATCCCAGCATTTAAGAGCTTAGCCTGCCTCGGGGCATGCCAAGAAGCAAGTCACCAGCTTCTGAAATTTGAATTCCTGGACTGGAGATGTCCTTCTGGGTTGGAACGTGCAGCAGGAAGCTGCTGGAGCCTGCAGTGGGGCACTGGGGTTACTGGTGGGAATGGCAGGAAACGGAGTTATGAGGGGAGGTGTCACAGGAGAGACCTCCACAAAAAGCCCTCATCCTTCACAGGAAGCACAAGGATGGACCTCACCAATCCCTCAAACGCCAGAACCAAGATCTGTGCTCCAAGGAAAGCTTAGAGCTCCTTACAGTGCCCAAGGGGGCTCCAAGAGGGCTGGAGAGGGACTTTGGACAAGGAGCAGTAACTTCCAAGTGCAGGAGGATGGGTTGAATGGGATCCAGGGGAAGGTATCCTTCCCTGTGAGAGTGGTGAGGGCCTGGCACAGCTCATGTGGAGGCTGGGGTACTCCTGCAGATGAACACCAGACAACTGAGCATGACTGCAGGAGACACTGGGTTTGTGTGGCCCAACACACACTGAACTGCTCACCAGGTCTCAAACCAGCTCTTTTGCTCACCCAAAGCAGACACAGTACCTTGAGCACATCTTCCACACAGCTGCCCAGCTCTGCCTCTGGCACCAGCACGGCCCCTGCTGTCAAATCCTGCAGTGCCAGCTCTGAAAGCAAAGGACAGAGACATGAGCCCCCCAAAACAGCCCGGAGCCCCCAGCAGCAGAACTGCATTCCCTCCACCCAAAAGGACTTCCACAGCTCCCTTCCCTCCCACGGGAACAGACCAGCCCTCATTAGCCGTACTAATTGTGCTGTAGTGCTGTAAACCCCCAAGGAGACATGGAAATCAACACAGACCACAACTCCATGATGGGTGATTCCCCAGAGAGCTGCTGGCCAGTGTGGGGAACCAACAGCTTCCGTCTGGAAGCCCAGAACAAGGATGTCAGACTGGGAGAGGTTCCCAAGGAGCACGGGGCAGAGCCAAAGCGCTCAGCTCCCACGCTGCAGCGACTGCACTCAAGGGTAAATACAGTGCACCCAGACAAACTGACAGGGGCAGCACACAGAGCTGGGCTGCCACACTCCCCAGCCTGGCTGCTGGCCTGAGAAAACTCAGATGGAACGACAAAGACCAGTGAGGAGCAAATCCAGAGCCCTCCCCAGTCCAGGCAGGTACCTGTGGCCTGGCAGCAGCGGCGGAGCGGTGCCAGCAGGGGCTGCAGCAGGTGCCTCTCTGCCAGCTCTGGCTGCTCCCTGGCCATGCTGAGCAGCGTGGTGGTGGCCACACGCTGGAACTGCCGCGCTGCCACTTTGTCCTGCATGTGCAGTAAGTCCAGAATCTGCAAGGAAAAAGAAACAAGGATCAGGTAACCCCTCAGAGGGGACAGCCTGGCACCTCACAGAACCAAGGAGCCACCCATGTGCAGCTTTGCTGGGCAGCTGGCATGACAATGTGTGTGTGGAAGAGCCAGTGTCCTTCCCACACATGCAGGACACCTCTCTGGGCTCAAAGCAGGAGCCTGCACCACTCCCAGAGCCAAAGGCTGGAAGCAAGAGCTACACACAGAGCTCTGTGTAGCACAGTGCCAAGTACCTCATGTGATCAGACATCATCCAGCATTTCAATAAAACATGGAAAATTCAAGAGTAGAAACGTCCTACTGCCAGAAAAACATCTCCTGGCTTGAGCCAGGCCACCCTCAAGCAAAGGAAGAGCCCCAGCACTCTCCAAGCCAAGAGCTGGCTCTGCATTCCCCGGCAGAGGGGACAAGTGACTTACCTGGGGGCACACCTGTCTGTAGTAGTCCTCGAGGGACAGGCACTGCTGGGGGCAGGCAGCCAGGATCTTCCCAACTGCATCACATTTCCTCCAGTCCAGAGCTGCTGCTTCAGCACCAGCACCACCTACAACAGCAGCAGAAATCCCGGGTCAGCTCTGACCCACGGCCAGATCTGGCTAAAGCCAGGTGTTCCTAGCCAAAAACTGGATTTTGAGCTTGTATTGCTCTTTCAGGAGACACCTGAACCTAAGGATAGAGAGGGGGAAATTGCTGTGCAAGAGCTCTGATAATGGAAAGCAACTCCTACAGCCAGGTGGGTGAGCCAAAAGGTGGAGAGAGGTTGTGCTTGGATGGCTGGAGTTGGCCAGACGAGATGTTGGCACTAAAAACTGTGGGATTCAGCTTGTGGAGAGCAACAGCTTCCTTCCCTGGCAGGACATGGAGAGCAGGGGATGGGATGGGTCTCTCTGTCCCTACAGCTCTCACAGCCCAGTGCCCAGCACGGCTCCCACCACACTGGCACTGGGACAGGGCATTTCCCAGGAGTGATCCCACCATGGACACACACAATGTGTGACCCCCATCTAGGCACAAACAGGCTTGGAGCCTTTCAGTGTGGCCATCTAACATACGTGTATCCCAAATTAGAGCAGTTTGGGGGTTCAGCACAGTCAGAGACAATCTGTGCATCACCATGTCACCTCAGCCTGGCACAAGCCAGCCCCTACATCCAGCTCTTGTGGCTCTGCTCTTCTGGGCCTCTCACAGGATGAACTGTCTCAAGACAGCTCTGAATCTGTGATGCTGGGGCCCAGAGCCCCTCACTCACCGTCTGTGCCCTCCAAGACACCCCGAACCACGGCCTGCACCCCGCCTGGCCTCAGCAGCCTCTCGGAGAGCAGGTGCCCGCAGAGCCGCCGCAGCCAGGCCGGGGCTGCCCCGGCACCCGGACACCTCTGCAAGGGAGAAAGGAGCAGCTCAGGAGCCTGTCTGCACACACCTGTGCCAAGCCCCGGAGAAACAGCCCATGCTCTGACAGAGAGCACAGGATAGCACAGGATACAGGCTTTGAGTTGCTGCTTCCTCCAGTGGCACAAAGCAAATCAGGAATTAATGAGAGGTCAGCCCTCAGCTGCTCAGCATGCTGTTGCACCTCTGGAAGTGTCCAAGGCCAGGCTGGACGGGGCTTGGAGCAACCTGGGACAGTGGAAAGTGTCCCCACCCACGACAGGGAGTGGAATGAGATGAACTTTGAGTTCCCTTCCAGGCCAAGCCATTCTAGGCTTCTATGATTCTATCAAGGGCATTATCCCATGGGGACTTTCCTAAAACAACACTTAAGCGATTCCCCATCTCCTCCTCCCCAGGATGCTTTGGAACAGCCCCAAAGAGCAGCAGGTGCTCTGTGTCATGCCCGGAGTGGGAAGGGTGAGGTTTGGAGGAGCAGAAGCTGTGCTTGGCCGGGCACGGCAGATGTGGGTGCCAAGCCAAGGTGGCACGTGCGGCGATGACAGTCCCTGACACACCCACGCTCCCGCACAGCAGGGCTGGAACGACACACGCCCAGCAGCCTCGCCAACGCTCAGGGACTGGTTTTTAAGCTGTAAGAACATTTCCTGAAGAGCAGCATCCCCGGCGTGTGGGAACCACGGGGGTACGGCCGCTGACAGCCCCGTGCCGGGGATGGCCCCGGGTACCTGCTTGGGCTGTCCCTGCAGGACGAGCAGCTCCTGCACCGCCAGCGGCTGGTAAACACGGTCCAGGATGTCCCTCAGGGCTTCCCGGCACTGCGCTCGCTCCGCTTCCGAAACACCCTGCAACAAAACACACCAGGGCTCTGACAACAGCTTGGCTGGGCACCGAAGCCCCGGTCCCGCCGGTGTGCCGGTGCCCCGCAGCCCCGGGTTAGGCTCCGTGCCTCCCGTTCTTTCTCCCACACGGGGCAGGACACGGCAGGGACCGCCTGAGGAGCGGGCTGCGGCTGGGCTGGACACGCACACACCACCGGGGAGCGGGGACACGGCGTGCGAGCGCGGCACGGACCTGGCAGAGCGCGGCGGGGCCGTGCCCCAGCCCGCAGAGCCCGCAGAGCAGCAGACGGAGGTGCCGGGCGAGCAGCGGGGCGCCCAGGGCCGGCAGCCGGGCCAGCTCGACCAGCGCGGCCACGGCGGCGAACAGCCGGGCCCCGCGGGTGCCGGG
>NW_024499017.1:13144849-13330314 GCF_017590055.1 Onychostruthus taczanowskii | reverse complement strand
CCGCCCGGAGCTCGCGCAGCGCGGCCCAGCCCGCTGCCCCTGACAGCCGCTCCTCCAGCGCCAGCGCGTTCCTGCGCAGCGTCTCCGGGCACAGGGCGGGCTCCCGGCCGGGCTCGGCAGCGCTGCCGCCATCACTGGGCGGCCCCAGCAGCAGCTCCAGCGCTTCCACCACGCGGGCCGGCTCCGGGCCCGGCTGCGCGCCGCCCGCCATGTCGGGAGCGCTGTCGGGCAGCGCCGCCATGCTGCGGGGTCAGGGGAAGGGGCGGGGAGGGCGCGCGGGGGGCGGGGCCGCGCGGCTGCCGCCATCTTGGGGAGGTCGGGGACGGGAGGAGGGAGCGCCTGAGGGCGGGGATGGCACTGGGGACAAGAGTGAGGGACAGGACAAGGAAAACGGCTTCCACTGCCGCGGCACAGGGTGGGTGCGCTGGTGGCAAGGAATCCTGCTCACTCGACAGCGATGAGGCCCTGGCAGTGGCCCAGAGCAGCTGTGGCTGCCCTTGGATCCCTGGCAGTGCCCAAGGCCGGGCTGGACACTGGGAGCACTGGGGACAGTGGGAGGTGGCCCTGCCCATGGTGGATGGAGTTGGATTATCCGTAAGGTCGCTTCAAACTCTTAACTCTTCTATAATTCTGCTTTCCCTGCGGAGGGGGCCACGGCCACACCTGCAGAGCAGGTAAAGGCTTCGAGCACCGACAGAGCCTCACGCACAGAAATGTGGTCTGATTTTCTTAAAACAATTTATTATTTCAATTTTATATAAAAACCATGCAATCAACACTTGGCCACTGCTGGTTTCCCAGCTCGCGTCAGACCCTTTTCCCATGATAAAAAATACAAACCGTGACAACAGCTAAACACAGAGGTCAGGATTTTGGGAAAGCCCTTTGATTTTTGGAAAGCACCTTTCAATGACTGCACACTAATTACACCTGGCACAACATAGGAGGAAATCAAACCATAATCGAGGGTACAGAAAAATAGAAATCTGGCTGTACATACAATTCTCTATGTAAATACAATTCTCTCAAGTAAATACAATTCTCTATGATGATGGTGCATCTTTGGTCTGTGTTGATCAAGTACCTCATTGCACTTCTCCATCACTAGGTTCACGGTCTGAGCCTGTGTGGGGCTGGCAGCATGAGGTATTTTGGAGAGCGCCAGAGAAACCCTTGTTCCCCTCATGGAAAAGGGAAGAAGGACCTGATCCTGCCCCTCACAGCTGTGATCACCTCAGTCCCAGGATAGGGAACGGACTAAACTCTTCCATGCCCTGGAGCCAAGGGGGCCAGGAAACACCCAGACTGCCCCAAAACCCCCCCATCCCCAGCGAGCCTGAGCTTTTCTCAGTGAGGGAGACACGGGCACAGGGTTCAGGAGGTGTTGGAGGGGCTTTGGCCACGCCGGACAGAGACCGATGTGAGTCCAGAGAGGTGAAATGAGGCAGGGACAGCAGCGGGCTGGGGGTCCCTAATCGTCCTCCTCGCCGCCGCCGTAGAGCTCGGCCAGCTTGCGGAAGCGGCCGCCCCAGTCGTTGAGGTAGTCGTAGTCCTGGTCGCCGTCGGAGGCCGAGGAGTTGAGGGAGCTGAGCGAGGTGGCCTCCGAGCCGCTGCCCTCGTAGTCGAACACCAGCAGCGAGTCGTAGGGCGGGGCCGTGGGGTCCGTGTCGGCCGCCTTCAGGTTCTGGGGGGACAGGGGGGTCAGCACCGGCGTCCCCCGCGCTGTCACCCCCCCCGGGCTCTCCAGGCCAGCACTCACCTCGTCGATGAAGTTGCCGATCTCGTCGGGGTTGGCGGGGCGGGGCCGGTACTGCGGGGCCGCCATGAGCGGAGGGGCCACGTCGTTGCGGATCACCTCGGGCCGGGCGTCCAGCCCCCGGTGCAGCTGGCTCAGGTCGTAGTCCTGGAGGGACAGGAGGAGTCAAGGCTCGAGGGACAACCAGGGGCAGTGCCACCACCACTTGGCGGGCAGGGTCCAGCAAGAACAGCCATCCCACCTGGTCCTCCTCGCCACCGCCCTCCTCGTCGTAGTGGTACACATTGTCCCTCATGTCATCCTCGGGGGGGAGCAGTGGTTCCTTCACCACCTTCCTCCTCCTCACGAAGAGCAGCAGCAGCAGCAGGAGGACTGCAGGCACAGGGAGGGGGTGTCAGGGCAGCAGGGAGAGGGTGACCCGCACTCTGTCCCTCCCATCCTCGTCCCCCGGTACTCACTGAGCAGCGCCAGGATGCCCCCCAGGATGCCCAGGATGGCGGGCACGCCCATGCCACCGGAGATGTACGCTCGCCGCTCGCAGTTCTTGGCTGGCCCCTCGCAGCTGCACACCTGGGCTCGCACTGCCGTGATCTGATCCTTGCCCTGCGCATCCAGCAGCTTCAGGAAGATGCTGTACTCGCCCGGCTCCAGCTCCTTCTTCATGCTCAGCTTCACCTCGTCTTGGTGAACCACAGAATCATTTGGGTTGGAAAAGGTCTCCAAGATTACGGAGTCCAGCCATGCCCCAGCACTGCCAAGGCCACCACCGGCTCACCTCCCCAAGTGCCACATTTATGCAGCTCTTAAATCCCTCTAGGGATGGGGACTCCACCACTGCCCTGGGCAGCCTCTTCCAATGCCTGAGCACCTTTTCCTTGAATGAATTTTCCCCAATATCCAACCTAAATCTCTCCTGCCACAACTCAAGGTTGTTTCCCCTTGTCCTGTATCTTAGGAGCAGATCCTAACCCTCACCTGGCTGCACCCTCTTGCCAGTAAGTTGTGGAGAGTGAGAAGGTTCCTCCTGAGCCTCCCTCAGCCACTCCTGGTGCTCCAGCCCCTTTCCCAGTTCTGGGAACGCCCTTGGCACTGGCACAGGACTTTGCCCCGTGGCAGGTCCCCAGCCTAGTGCTCACTGCAGGGCCCAGCACCAGAGCAGGTGGCACCCACCTGGTTGCACCATGCTGGCAGTCCAGTTGCTGCCGGAGCCGTGCATCAGCTCTGCCTTGAAGGGGTGGGTGTTGGGAGGCAGGTCCTTGTCGATGATCTTCAGCGTCTGCTCCTCGGGCTGCCGGTTGCAGATGTCGAAGCTGCGGGGCTCCGGCACGGGCCCGTTGTCGTTCACATCCTGAAGCAGGAGGAGCAGCGTCCCCGTGCCGGTGCCGTAGTTTGGTGACCCTGTGGGACTAAGAGTCAGTGAGGCAGCCAGGGAGGGGCCTGCACCCCATGGGGGGACATGGAGATGGGTATGGGGGCAGCAGCTGGGACCCTCACCATTGTCCACGGCCAGGACGATGGCCTTGTAGGTGCTGTTGATGGCATGTGCTGACTCCCGGTCCAGTGGATGGGCTGCCGTGACGATGCCGTTCTCAGGGTCAATGGCCAACCACCCTGCAGGGTCGCTGCCCATGCGATACCTGGGGGCAGCCAGGGGTCAGCAGGGGGAGAGAAAGGGGCACACGGCGCAGCGCAGCCCCTCAGACACCCCAGCAAAGCCCCTGCTGCTATCACCCTCCACTCACGTGATTTTCTGTCTCTGGTCCTTGTCGGGGTCCTGGGCTGTGTAGGAGGTGACCTGGTATCCCACTGGCACATCCTCCATCACCTCCACCTGCTTCACTGGGGGTATGAAGATCGGGGCTTCATTCACGTCCCTGACCACCACCAGGACATTGGCTGTGGCAGGATTCAGGGCCACGGTGAAGGGGACCTCGTTCTGCACTGACACCACGAGCTTGTACCGGTTCTGGGTCTCATAATCCAGGCCCTGGGGGTGGGAGAGAAGCCAGGTAGTGCCAGCAGGGAGTCAGCTGGTGCTGAGGCAGCCGTGCGGCAGCAGGACCCACCCTGGCAGTTTTCAGGAGCCCATCGTTGGTTTTGGGGTCAGTGGTGATCTCGAAGTTGCCCTGTGGGTCCCCGCTCTGGATGCGGTAGACGGCGCGCCAGGCCGGGGAGCCTGGCAGGTCCTGGTCTGTCACATGCAGCCGGGCCACCAGCACCCCCACCTCGTTCTCGTCCACTGCCTCCTCATACTGCAAGATGGGACAGGGACAGTCACCTGTGTGGCCCCAGGCACCCCAGGTGGGGGCTTGTGCCACGATGCCCGGGGAGGGCAGCAGCTGGGGCTGGGTGGTACCGTGGAGGGGTCGAAGACGGGAGGGTTGTCATTGGCATCAGTGACTTTGATGATGGCAGTGGCAGTGTTGGTCAGGCCAGTGCCTTCCTGGTCTGCAGCCTGGATGATCAGCGTGTAGTTGGGAGTGGTCTGCAGAGAAAAATCATCCCAGTAAGGGCTGGGGTGGGGACTGGGGTGTTCCCCTCCTCCAGGCATCACCTGCCTGCTCCTCCACCCTTCTCCGGCCTCGCTGTCTCCTGCTGGCACACAGGCAGCCGATGTCCCAACTGCCCACCCAAGGGGGGCTGGCACTGTACCCACTCCAGGGCTCAGCAAAGTTCTTTGAGTGTCCCCAGCATGGCTCCTGGTGGGCTTAAGGCTGTAGACACCCCTACAGCCAGGGACAGTGACTCCAGGATGCCACATCCCAAAACCAGATGGACCCCAGGGCTGCAGTATCCCCTTCTCCCCATGGCACATCCCACTGTGGAGTAGCCACAGGTTCCCTTGGGCGGTGGCAAGGTGCCCACCTCCCGATCCAGTCCTGTGCCAATGACACTGATGATGCCCTTCTCGGCATTGATGGTGAACATGCGCTGGGCACCCTTGGGCTCCTCGCTGAGGATGGAGTAGCCGATGATGCCGTTGTTCACATTGATCGCATCATCTGCATCCGTAGCGTTCACGGTCATCACAGATGTGCCTGGACATGGGGACAAGCCAGGGAGACTTTAGTGGTGGGACAGAATCCACCGGACACCTGGCACTGCTCGTGCTCAGGGTCTGCGTGGTCCCGGCTCAGAGTCCCCCGCGTACCTGGCTTTGCGTTCTCCTCAATGTAGCCGACGAAGACTTGCTGGGTGAAGACGGGCCGGTTGTCGTTCTGGTCAGTGACGGTGATGATGATCTCCATGGGGTCTTCCACGGGCTGCCCGTTGGCCGACACGGCGTGGGAGTAGAGCTGCAAGGGCACAGTCAGTGTGTGTGCAGTGCCCAGGACTGCCCCTGTCCCGCCACAGATGTCCCCTCACTCACCACGTATTTGTCCTTCTCCTCCCGGTCCAGGGGTTTTGTCACCTCCAGCCACCCCGTCTCCCGCTCGATGATGAAGACACCCACGGGGATGGTATCCGCTCCCTGCCCCGTGATGCTGTAGAAAACCTTGGTCTCCTTGTCCTTGTTGGATTTGATCTGGCAGAGAGGGAGGAATAAGCCAGTGGGGACATATCCCAGCCCTCTGGGGACGCCCCTGGACCCTGCCTGGTCCCTGTGGGGACACCCACCTGGACCAGCTTCTTGGGGAAGGGTCCCGGCTCATTCTCAGGGCAGTTGATAGGGGGGATGACCCAGTCCCTCTTCTGCCGCCGGAGGCCGTGTCCATGCTCCGGGAAGATCAGCACGTCCGGCACTGTGCCCTGTTGGGACAGTGGCTCTGTCAGTGCCAGCACCTTGCTGAGCCCTCTGCAGCAGGGACAGGACTGCTGTGACCCCAGGGAGTGGCTCTGTGCTTTACCTGCTGCATGCGCTCGTGGTGCCGGTGCTGCTGCCGCCGGGGGCGCAGGGTCACCTTGGCCGAATGCTTCTTGCCCGTGGTGTCCCAGGTGTGCACAGCGAAGGTGATGTCCCGCTGCTGGAGCTGCAGGGGCCGGGTGGCAGAGACAATGCCATCCCTGCTCACCTTGAAGCGCGTGTCATCCGGGAGGAAGGCGGCACGGCGCGACTCGCCACAGTCCTGAAAGCTCACTGGGGACAGGGGACGGAGTGGCAGAGGGTTCTGGGGACATGGGCACACACAGCACAGCCCCACTCCTAGGGTGTGGGGTCACAGCAGTGGTGGGGATGCTCCACACACAGTGACAGCCGCCCTGCCAGGATTCCATCCCGGGCACAACACATGGTGCATCCCTGCCCTGGCTTTGGTCCAGGATGGGACATGGCAGGACTACCGTGCCACAGAATCCCTGCCAGACACTGACAGTGGGGCAAGTGGCACCTGGCACAGCATGTCCCAGTCCCCAGCACCATGTATGGCATGGCACATCCCCATGTGGGGGGATGGGTGTTTCCCTGTGGCACAGCATGTCCCAGTCCCCAGCACCTTGTGTGGCATGGCACATCCCCAGATGGGTGTTTCCCTGTGGCACAGCATGTCCCCAAGCATGGCATGTCAGCACCACTGTCCCCATGCTTCTCCAGCTGCTTTTCCAATAAAAACAAGGGCAGCAGTCATCCACTGACACTGGCACCCAGTGCCCTGGCAGCCAGGCCCCTCAACCTGCCCAGGGACCTCCGGGACCCCCAACCCCAGGGCCAGCGGGCAGGCGGGGGTCCGGTGTCACTCGCTGGGCACCGGCTGGGCGCAGCAGAGCTGGGCCGCCACGAGGCAGCGGTCAGCGGGCATCACATGAGCGGGGCCGCGCTCCCGAACAAACCCCCTTTGTCTGGGAGAGAGATGCTGGAGCCAGCGGCCCCCAGGCTCCGCAGCCAGCGCTGCCACCATCGCCCCGGCGTGACCCGCGCCTCGGCAAGCGGCCGTGCCAGGCGGGCGGGAGGCAGCGCCGAACGGAACGGAACGGAATGGAATGGAACGGGGCCGGGGGTTACGTCAGCCCACGAGCAGCCCAGGAATCCGGGGTGCCTGTGGGATGGAGGGGGGAGCAATCGCTGCTCCCTGCCCACCGTGGTGCCCCCGACACGGCCAGGAGGAGCCGCCGGCGCGATGCCAGCCCTGCTCAGCCCCGCGGCGGGACCCCCGGCCGGGCTGGCGGAGCCGGTGGGGCCGGCTGGGCAGGAACGTGCCGGGGCAGGCGGGGAAGGAGAGGCAGCCGCGGGCGCAGCCGCAGCGCTCGGCCCTGGCCCGGGGCCCGGGGGTGCAGCGAGGGGCGGCACGGCGCCCCCAGCCCCACGCTGGTGCCGTGAGCGCTCGGTGCTCAGCCCGCACGGGGTTCGGGAACGGTGCTCAGAACCCGCCCCCCCCTTCCCGCTCTCCCCCTTTCCAACTCCCCCCCTTCCCACCTGGCTGTGCACAACCTGTTTTTCCAGCTTGGCTGAAGGAGGGCTGGCCCCAGCCCTCCTCTCCCCGGGGCTGGGAGCTGGGGGATGGAGCGGGGGGGCCTCTCCTTGGAATGATGGGGGTGGGAGAAAAAGAGAGCTCAGAGAGTCCTACAAGGGGGATGCCCCACTTCAGCCCCCCACCACCACCACCTGCAGGACACTGGGACAACCAGACTGGTACAACCAAAAAGGGTGTGGGGCTGAGACCCCACACAGGGGATCAGGGCAGCCCCCCAAAGCCACCTCATGTCCTGTGAGGTCTCAGTGGAGCTGGGCACAGGCAGAGCAGGGTGTCCCCATCCCTGCAGTGCCACCACCCCGTGTGCTGCAGCTGTGCCAGGGCAGGGGGCTCTCCCCGGGGTGAAGGTGCCACGGGTGACACATCCCACTGACGTCACCCCAGTTTCGCTGTGACTTCAGACTCTCGAGGTTTCTCCACCCAGGACTGACGGGCACTGTCCCAGCCCCCACCACGTCCCCCCCACCCCAGAGCCCCCCGACCCACGGACAGAGCCCTGGCCATGCCGCAGCCCCCACGCAGGTGTTGTTGTTCGCCGTCCCGGTGCCGCGCGGGGCCTGTCTGGGCTTGTTGGAGGGAAAACACCGCGCTCAACTCATCAAGCTAATTACAGGCCGGCTCCTCAGCCTCGCCACAAGCTTTGGGGTGCTCTGTGGCCCAGCATGGCCTGGCATCCACCTGGCATCGGCCACCCCATGGCTGGCATTGCCGTGGCACAGCTGTGAATCACTGGGTGCCACACACGCCTCAAGGGCAGATGGTCCCTTCCTTCCTCCCACGCCCTGACTGTGCCCGGAACCCAAAACTGAAAGTGCTGGTGCCAGAACAGAGGATTTCCAGCAGGTCTCAGTGCTGCAGGAAAGTCACAGGCCTGCCCGTCACCCTGGTATCAGGCCCAGCCCTGATGGACATCGGTTTGTGCGCGTTAATGATCAACCACAAGGCAAACAAACACAATTTCTGGGATATGGGGCAGGGTCCGATTCCTGGCTCTCCCAGGCGAAGCCGTTACAGAGCCGAGGATGTTTGGGAGCCTTGGTGCTGCACTGGGTGCTCAGTACCCCTCGGCCCTGTGCCCACCCTTGCACACACACTGGGGCGCCAGCACCGCTCTCAGCCATGAACTGGTGCAGATGGTGACAGCCACAGCACACAGCCCCAGAGCCCACGGAGTCCCTTTTGGGGACCCCAAAGTGGCAGCAGGTCCCCAGCACATGGGTCCCCAGTGCCCCCTTGCCACGCCAGAACTGGGCTTTAGTGCCAACATCGTGGGACACCGACGTCCCCAAAATCCCAGGAGCCCATCCTGGTGCCCATCCCCATGCCAAGAGCTGCTCTGGGGCCCTACACACTGGGTCCAAAGGGGGCTCACCCTGGTGAACCCGGGGTGCCAGGTGAGGCACGGGGCAGGGCAGGCGCCTGCGTGCCCCACACCCCAGCCTGCCGGCCCCGACAGGTCTGCGGTGCCTGAGTCAGCGCCGCCCGCGCCGGCGCACCCCGGGGAGCGGCTGCCGCTGCCCCCGCGCCGGGACCGGCCCCCGGTCCAGCACCCCCGGCTGCTGCTCGCGCTGGGACCAGCAGCGCTGCCCCACCGCTGCGTGTGGACACACCAGGCTCTGTCCCCCGTGCCACCCGCCGCCACAGCAAGCCTGTCCCCACCGCCATAGTGCCACCCCCGCTGCCACAGCGCTGTCCCCACGGCCCCATCCCCGCGGCCACGCCAGCACCTCTCGGGCACGGAGCCACGGCTTTATACCCCCCACTGCCCACCCCTGTCCCACACACCCTGTACCCGTAGGCCCGTCCCCATCCTCACAGCCACCCTGTCCCCCACAGCCGCTTGTCCCCGTGTCCTTACCCCGTCCCAGTGCCCGTCCCGCCGCCACGCTGTCCCGCGGCGCCGTCAGGGCGAAGGTCTCGGCGGCGAAGCCGGGCTGGCACGACGCTGCCCGCTGGCACAGCCGCTGCCCGCTCTGCCCGGACAGAGACGTTAGCACCGGGCAGGGTCCCGAGCGAGGTCCCGCCGCCCCGGGCAGGGTCTCGGCGGGGTCCTGCCGCCCCGTTCCGTGGCTCACCTGGAGCAGGAGCACGAGGAGGCAGAGCGGGACCGAGCAGCCCGCCCGCCGCCCCATGGCCGGAGCCGCTGCCGGTGCCGGTTGGTGCCGGAGGGATCGGGCGCTGCCGCCACGAAGTCGCAGGTGCGTCCGGTCCCCTCCCGATCCCTCCTCGCAGGTGTCGACCCCGCCGAGAACCGCCCCGTCCCGCCCCGACGGGAGGCGGGCCCTCCCCGCCCGCACCCGGAACCCCGGTATTCCCGGTACCTCCGACGCCCGGTATCCCGGAACCCCCCACGGTACGGGTGCGGTACTTCTCCCACGGTCCCCGGTACCGTGGTACCCCCAGTGCTCCGCCAGCCCCCGGTACTCTCAACACCCCTGGTGCTCTGCCCGTCCCGGGTCCCCCCGGCTCCCCGTGCCTCTGATATTCCCAGCCCCAGCCGCACAGCCCTCGTGCTTTCCGTGCCTCTCCTATCCAGGGCAGTGGCAGCAGGGGGTGTTGTTGGGCGACAGGAGCCAGGAGCACCCCAGGGTGCCCCCACACCACGGCACCAGATCCCAGCTCTGCAGCAGGGGACAAACGTCACACCAGGGACCCCTCGAGTGGGAAGAGCCCCTCAGGATGCTGCAGCCCCCGGCTTCCCCTATACCCTTCTGTCCCAAAGCACAGCACAGCTGGGGAAGGGCACCCTAGGGAAGGGGACCCCAGGGACCCCCAGTACCATCATCTGCCCCCATCCCATGTGTCAGGAGCTGATCCTGGAGCCAGTGGGAGACCCCCAGAACGTGGGGTGCTGCCAGGGCCAGAGGCTGCTGTGCCAACCCATGCTAGCACTCATGGTCATCTCAGGGGGCTGGGGTGGCAGCAGACTCTGGCAGCCCGGGCCAGGAGGGATTTAGCACCAGGAATGCCCAATGCCACCAGTGTCACTCCCATGAAGGACAGACTGGTGGTCAGTGCCCTATGGGGGACATGAGAACTGCCCCTGCATGGGTGGCACTGCTGCTGTGCCACAGGTTCCACACTGTGCTGGGCAAGGGGGGACAGGGCTGGGGAGGGGTCACTGCAGGGCTGGGGCCAGCGCCAGTCTCCAGGGCACAAAGTGACACAGAGCCTGGAACATCTAAAAAAACCAAATCCTTTATTAAAACTGACCCAGCTCCCTTCCCCTTGTCCGCAGCATCACACGCCATCATTCCATACCTTAAAAAATAGATAATAACCACAAAAACGCAGGCGAGGAGGCGAGGGGGCCGCGCTGGGGTGGGGGGCACGGCAGGGGGAACCCCCAAGGCACGAAAGCAGCAATAAGGCAGGGACAGCAGCGGGCTGGGGGTCCCTAATCGTCCTCCTCGCCGCCGCCGTCTGGGCAAGGCTGGGAACAGTGAGTAGTGATGCTGCAGAGAGCAGTCCCAAACCCAGGAACCTCAGGGGCTGAGGTGCCCTGGGCAGGGGTGGGGCCAGGCAGCCCCCACACTGCTCCATGCTGGAGCTGGGGTGTGTTTCCTGGTGATGGCAGCACGTGCTCCTCACGCGGGAGGGGGAACAAGGGCCCTTTCATGTCCCTCACCATCATCCACGGCCAGCAGCACAGCCATGTAGGTGCTGTTCTTGACGAAGGGGGACTCGCGGTCCAGGTGGTCCCGCGCGGTCACCAGGCCATTCTCGGGGTGCACGGCCAGCCAGCCGGCTGGGTCATGCCCCACCACATACCTGGGGGGCACAGGGGAGCTGGTGCTGTGGCGAGGGGCAGCAGAGACCCCCCCAAACCTCCACTCCAACCCTGTCCCCGCTCACTTGATCCTCTGGTCCTGCGCCTTGTCAGGGTCCTGGGCCGTGCAGGCTGTGAGGGTCTGCCCCGGGGGCACATCCTCTGACACCGTGGCCAGCTGCACCTGCGGCACGAACACCGGGGCCTCATTGACATCCTCCACAGTGACCGTCACCGTCGCAGTGGCCATCGGCAGCTTCACGACGAAGGGGACCTCGTTGGCCACGGCCACGTGGAGCACGAACTGCTGCTTGGCCTCATAGTCCAGACCCTGGGAGAGGGGGAGACACGGGCAGTGAGAGTGGGACAGGCAGGACTCCCCCTGGGCAGCAATGGGGTGGCACGGGGTGGCACAGACCTTGGCGGTGCGGAGGATGCCCTCGTTGGTGGCAGGGTCGGTGGTGATGGCAAAGGCACCCCCGTCATTGCCACGCAGGATGGAGTAGACAGCTCGCCACGCCGGCGTGCCGGGCTCGTCCAGGTCGGTGACAGCCAGCCGGGCCACCTCCCGCCCGGCCACGTTCTCCGGCACGGCCGCCTCGTACTGTGGGTCAGGGGCACCATCAGCACCACGGCCCAGCGGGCACCAGGGAGAGTCACACCCAGCAGGGGGGCACACATTACCATTTTGGGGTCAAACTCGGGGGCGTTGTCATTGACATCGGCGATCTCGATGACGGCCAGCGCTGTGGTGGTCAGTCCGTCCCCATCCAGGTCAGCTGCCTGCACGGTCAGTGTGTATTCCCGCACACGCTGTGGTGGACAGACGGACAGACACTGTGTCAGCCCCTGCTTGGGGCTGGGACCCCTGCCCCACGGTGCTGCAGAGCCCACCTCCCGGTCGAGGCCGCTGGCAATCACGCTGAGGGTGCCAGTGGCCCGGTTGACAGTGAACATCTGGGGATGGGGCTCCCGTGGCTCCTGGCTGAGGATGGAGTAGGCGATGACACCATTGTAGGTCTCCACTGCATCGTCCGCATCCGTGGCTGTCACCTGCATGATGGAGGTGCCTGGGGATGTGGATGTGCAGGTAAGTGGGGATGCTGGGGGGCTCAGTGCCCCGGCTGTGCCCCAGGAACACGGCTGCTGGGATGCAGAGCTTCCCCAAGGCACGGGGTCCTACCTGGCAGAGCTCCCTCTGGCACAGAGCCCCTGAACACCTCCTGCGTGAACTGGGGCTTGTTGTCATTCTGGTCTGTCACCGTCACGATGATCTCCATCGGCTCCTCCACTGGCTTCCCGTTCTCGGACACAGCGTGGGAGAAGAGCTGCGGGGTGGGGTGTGAGTGGGGGGCCTGGCAGAGCACCCCAACATCCCCCTGGTGTCCCCAGGCAAGGACCTACGTGGTACTTGTCGATGTGCTCGCGGTCCAGCGGCTGCGTCACTTTCATCCAGCCCGACTCCTTCTCAATGGTGAAGATGCCCTCGGGGGGGGCATCTGCTCCCTGCCCTGTGATGCTGTAGAAGATCTTGGTGTCTCTGTCCCGGTTGGATTTGATCTGGGAGGAGACACAGACCAAGGGGATGGGGTCAGCATCCCCCAGCACCCACCTCCGTGCCCAAAGCCCCAGCCCAGACTGACCAGGGTCATACCTGAACCAGCTTTTTGGGGAAGGGGCCCCTCTCATTCTCAGGAACCTTGATGGGGGGGATCACCCAGTCCCTCTTCTGCCTCCTGAGAGCAGCGCGAGCCCTGGGCAGCTCCTGTGGGATGGGGGTGAGTGAGGACACAGCCGGCTGGGGCAGCAGGGGTGGGGGACACGCGGGGCAGCGTTACCTGCGGTGAGCGCCTGCTCTCTGCGGCAACTGGGGCAGGGTCTGGCTGGCCAGCGGCACTCCGGGGAGAACCAGCATCTCGGGGGGGTACGGCGAGCGCCCTGCCCACCCCCGCTAGCCGCACGGGGCCCCCGTCCTCCCGCACCCCGACATCGGGCTCCTCCGTCCTGTACGCCCCCGCGCAGCCTCCGGAGCTACCTGCGAGGGTGAGGGGTCAGGGGGATGGGGGGACCTCTCCCCCGACACCCCCGAGCCGCAACCACCATCTCCGGGACCCTGCAATCCCCCGGAGCCCCGAGGCGGAGTGAGGCAGGGGACACCGGGCGCCGTACGGGAGCGCTGTGGAAGTTTCGGTGGAAGTTTCGGCTTTGTCTCACAGATGATGGGAAATTCCTGGGCGGGCAGAGCCCTGCCCCAGCCCCCTCCCGGTGTGTCACCCCCTCGGGGCTCCCAACCCCCCGCGGCCAGATCATTGGGCACTGAATCTCCCTCCCCCGCCTCCCACGCTGCATCCCTCGTGCTGGACACAGCCCCGGCTCCGCACCCCCCGGGGGAAGGATTAGGGGATTAGCGGAGCTGAGCCAGCTCCGGGCGGCCGAGCGGCCCCGGGCGGGGCTGGGGGGGCTGCGGAAGGCGTGGAGTGGGGCAGGGAGAGCCGTGCCCCACGGCTGCTCCGCACCGGAGGGACCGAGCCCGAGGGCGACGGCGGGGCCGTGTGGGGAGCAGCAACCGTGCCCCGAGGGCAGCACCGGGGCCCCTCCCGGTCGCGATGGCCTCGATAAAGGACTTTAATGGGGCTGGAGGGGGATCGGTCACCCCAAGCAGGACACGAGGAGCCCGGGACAGCCCCCAACCCCCGCCGTGGGGAGCCCCCAGCCCCGCTCCCCAGCTGTGGCGCGGGTGGTTGCTCCCTCCGAAGGGGCAGGCGGCACAGGGGGTACCCCACCATGTCTTCGGGGTCCCTCCATGGAGGGCTCACAGGGCACCGTGCCCGCTGGGTGCCGGGGCCATGTGCTGCCCACGGAGGGGGTCGCAGTGGCGTGGCCAGACCCCCGCCTGTGCCCACAGCAGGGGCCTGGCAGCGCCCACCTCCATTCCGGGCAGGCTTAGCTGATGGAAAAGGGATGTGAAACGGGATGTGGTGTCCACAGCAGACAGAGGTCGAGGCCCCTCCCTGGCACTTACCGCCAAGGAGAGCTTTTAGTGCTCCCGCGGCCATTAGACGAGCGCTGGCTGCGGCCGCGTTCCCGGGCAGCCCCAATCTCCCGGGAGCTCCCGAGCGAAGAGGGCAGCGGGCCCGGGCCAAGCGCCGGCAGCGGGCCAAGAGCTGGCAGCAGCAAGACCCTGCCCAGCCTCGGGCCAGCCGGGGCCCGCACCGCACGGCCGGAGAAGGGTGGCCCCGGGGCACCCAGCCCCGCTGCCAGCCCGGCGCCGGCCACCCACCCTGCGGGGAGCCAGCCCTGCTCGCAGCGGGCGCCCCACGGCTGGGCCGAAGGCGCTGGCATCAGCCGCCACCAGCCCGGCGAGACCAGACGGGCACAGCCAGCCCCGCGGGGCACAGCCAGCCCCATGGCCGAGCCCCACAGCCCGGGGGGACACAGCCCTAGCGCACAGGAGCGCAGCCAGCCCCATGGCGCAGCCCCTCACCCGGGGACCCCCGCCAGCCCCACAGCCGGGCACCGCGAGCTCCTCCCGAAAAGCAGCGGCCCCACCAGCGGAGGCAAAGCGATCCTGATCCCGGCAGTGAGGGAGGCCCTGCCGCCCCCCACATTGCTCGGAGCCCCGATCCCGGTCCCGATCGCGGCCCCAGCCCGTTCCCGAGGCGTTCCGGGGGTCCCGGGGCCGCCGCGCCCCGACGGTGCGAGTTACCTGGAGCGGGGAGCGGCCCGCGGCGCAGCCCCGGGAGAACGCACGGCGGGGCCGGGGAGAGGGCGGCTGCCGGCAGGAGCGGGGAGAGGAGGAGGAGGATGAAGATGGAGAGCGGGCAGAGCCCGGAGCGCGGCCCCCGCATGGCCCGTCCGTTGCTGCCGCCGCCGCCGCCGCCCCCGCCCCGTCCCGCCCCGCAACGCCCCAGGTGAGGCGGCGGCCGCGCAGGTACCGCCCCGCCCCGGAGAGCGGCCCCAGCACGCCCCAGGCATCCCCCGGCAGTGCCTTGGACCCCTCATTACCCCCGGGACCCTCCTAGCGGGGGTTTACCCCCTACAGCACCCCCGGCAATCCCCGATACAACACCCCGATACCGCCCGGGCACCCCCCGTATTCCCCTGGCACCCCACGGCAATCCCCGGCACCCCATGTTACTTCCCAGGCACCTACCCGACAAGATCCAGGCACAGCCCGGTACCCCTCGGGCACCGGCCGGTACTGGAAGCTTCAATACCCCCCGGGCACAGCCGGCACCCCTCTGAGATCCTCCTGTCAATCCGCAATACCTCCCTGGAACCCTGGGGCACCGCCTGGTAGCCTCTTGGAACGCCCTGGCAATTCTGGGCAATCCGCGATACCTCCTGCACACCCCCAGTTGCCCGTCGGGCACCTCCCCGGTCTGTACCCATCGGCATCGCCTTGGAACCCCCCTGGCATTCCTCGGTTTCTCAGTGCCGCCCCCCGGTGCCCCCGGTCCCTCAGCGCAGCCCGGTGGACACGCCCGGGCATCCCAGTATCTCCAGGCACCTTCTGGTACCGCCACCCGTCCCTCCCGGTGCTCCCACGGCGCCTCCCGCCACCGCCCCAGCAGGAACAGCCCCCTCCCCATTCCTCGGTGCCGCCCATGGGTGCACTGGAACTCTCGGGGGGGCTGTGTGTGCCCCCCAGCCCCACGGCAGCGGGGGTTTCCATGGCCACCGAGGGACAGCCCTGGACTCCATCCCCCCAGCCTGGAGCAGCATCTCGTGTGCTGGGTCCCCCCACACGGCGCCCCCAGACCCCCCCGGGGCTGGCAGCTCTGGAAAGCCGGTTCAGCTTTCCTGGCCAAGGTCACTGACGCAACAGGGCAGGTTCCCAGCAGGCACCTGTGGGGAACAGCCGGTGCAGCTGCAGCCATGGCACCCTACAGCTTCACACTCCTCCTCCTCCTGCTGGTGGAACCATGGCAGTGGGGCCGGGGGTGCTGCACGGCCATCCCCCGGGAGGTTCCGGGCAGAGCCGTGTCCCTCCCTGGCCCTGCAGCCCCACTCTCCATCCCACAGGACGTGCTGATCTTCCCGGAGCATGGACACGGCCTCCGGCGGCAGAAGAGGGACTGGGTCATCCCCCCTATCAACTGCCCTGAGAATGAGCCGGGACCCTTCCCCAAGAAGCTGGTCCAGGTGGGTGTCCCCACAGGGACCAGGCAGGGTCCAGGGGCGTCCCCAGAGGGCTGGGATATGTCTCAACCAGCTTATTCCTCCCTCTCTGCCAGATCAAATCCAACAAGGACAAGGAGACCAAGGTTTTCTACAGCATCACGGGGCAGGGAGCGGATACCATCCCCGTGGGTGTCTTCATCATCGAGCGGGAGACGGGGTGGCTGGAGGTGACAAAACCCCTGGACCGGGAGGAGAAGGACAAATACGTGGTGAGTGAGGGGACATCTGTGGCGGGACAGGGGCAGTCCTGGGCACTGCACACACACTGACTGTGCCCTTGCAGCTCTACTCCCACGCCGTGTCGGCCAACGGGCAGCCCGTGGAAGACCCCATGGAGATCATCATCACCGTCACTGACCAGAACGACAACCGGCCCGTCTTCACCCAGGCAGTTTTCCACGGCTCTGTGCTGGAGGGAGCTGAGCCAGGTGGGACCACTGCCACGCCTGGCAGGCAGCACTGGAGGGATGTGTGACAGGTCAGCAGTGACCACCTGCTCCAGGCACATCGGTGCTGCGGGTGCTGGCCGCTGATGCAGATGACGCCGTGAACTCCAGCAATGGCGTTGTCAGCTATTCCATCCTGAGCCAGGCGCCGGAGGAGCCCCAGCCTGGGATGTTCACCATCAACAGCAGCTCTGGGTTGGTCTCCGTGGCCATGGCAGGGCTGAAGGCAGAGGTGAGCCCCAGAATGAGCCCCCACCGAGCTCACCCCCCACTTGTGGGTGACACAGCCCCTTGCCACAGGCGGTCCCTGAATACACACTGGAGATCCAGGCTGCTGACCTGGGGGGATACGGGCTGCGAGCCACCGCCACCGCCCGGATCAGGGTTCAGGTGAGACGCTGAGCCTCCGGTGCCCTGGCGGTGCAGAGGGCCAGGGCAAGGCTGTGGTGAGGCCGGTGCTGGCTCCTGACAGCCCCACGTGCCCGGCTGCGGCAGCACCGATGCGCTCCAGGTGCTTTCCATGGTGGGAGGCGAGACTGGGATGGGAGCTGTGCTGTGGCTCCTCCCGGCCCGGTGTCCCAGCTTCCCACCAGGCTCTGGGCCACTAGCCTCAGGGCCACGGCGCTGCTGGAGTGTGGGTGCCAGCGGGGCTCCTGGGAAGCTGCCCGTGCCAGCTCAGCCCAGCCAGGGAGGAGCACCCGGTTCTGCGGGAGCCCCGTGCCAGGATAGCGGCATCCAGCCACGCCAGCTCCACGGGGAGAAGCCGTGGCGCCAGCAAGGGAGGCCGGGGATGGCGTTTTGCGTGGGGTCACCGGCCACAGGTCCCTGGCCGAGTGGGACAGAGGACAGCCAGGTAAGCTCACCAGGGTGCTGCTGTCGGGCTGGCAGCGGGAGCTGGTCCCACTCCAGGGAGGCTGCCTGGTCCTGCCGGCTGCTGGGACGCAGCCCCACATCGTGCCCCCACCCCTGGGAGCTCCGGGAGAAGAAGGGGCCTGGCTGCCCTCAGCAGTGCCGACCTTGAGGCCAGACAGCTCCAGAGAGCTGGGCAGGGTCAATGTCCACCCACACGTGACGCCGTGGGCAGGGACGGGCGGCTGGGACGGGGCTGCTTCCTCGTCGGGTCCAGGCTGGCTGCTGTGCTGTGCCGAGGCCCACCAGGACAGGCAGGTGAGCAGGGAGCACGGTGCTGCCGTGAGCCAGAGCCCTGGATCCTGGTGGGAACCAGCTGGCACCCACGTGGTGCCTGGGGCTGAGCACTGCGGCATGGGAAGGACGTGGGTTTCCACATCCCAGCTCTGGGGAAGAGTGAAGCGCAGGGGTTTGGCTGCAGCACAAGAAGGTGGCAGATGGTGCTGCCAGGACAGGTCCCAGCCCTGCTCCCCCCTCTGCCACAGGCTGACGGCATGTCTGAGGTGGGAAAGGGCACCCTGACCACCCACGTGCTGAACACGGCCACGGGGCTGCCGGCAGCCGGCCTTGTCATCCGCCTGGCCCAGCTGCAGGAGCCGGGGCTGCAGTGGACGGAGCTGGCACACAGGTAGGAGAGCTGGTGGCACCAGAGTGGGGCAGGGACACTGCTGCCAGGGCTCCGTGAGCTTGGCCAAAGGCTCCTGGCACAACTGGCTGCCCAGCCTTCACCTGGGGTTTGTTTGCTGGTGGCAGGGCTGGTGCTGGGGGTATGGCCAGGGCAGGTTCTGGGGGTGGGGCAGGGCTGTGTTTTGGGGTACAGCAGGACTGCTTTGGTCTGGTTTCAGGCACACGGATGCGGACGGGCGCTGCCAGCCCCTCCTGGCACCGGGACAGGCCAAGGCTGGCACCTACAAGCTGCACTTTGAGACAGCTGAGTACTGGCAGGGACTGGGGCACACCAGCTTCTACCCCTTTGTGGAGGTATGGAGTGTGGGGAGACTGGGACAGGTGACATGTCCGAGGGCTGGGGCCAGCCTCAAGGGGCTGCACGCCCCTGGGCCTCATTGTGGGAGGGGGATTCCCACTGCTGTCTCCCCACTCTCCCTCAGGTCGTCTTCGTCATCACTGACCCGGCACGGAAGCTCCACGTCCCGCTGCTGATCAGCCCCTACTCCTACACAACGTACCGGGGCAGTTAGAGGGGCACAGCCCTCTCCTGGGGACGCAGGAATGACGCCACCGAGGCCATTAAAAACTCCCAACAGCACTGTTTGTCTCAAAAAATCGCCTTCACTTTTGTGGGAACAGAGGTAGCCCCAAGGGCAGCCTGGTAGCGTGGGTGGGATGCCTGGAGCTCTGCAGCTGTGGTCCCCCTTGGGAGGAGAGGTTCCTGAAGATGCTCACTGGGGTCTATTTAAAGACACTAAAGGGCACAGCTCCACTACCAGTGTGCCAGTGGGACCCTCAGTGCTGCCAGCATCAGGTGGGCACTGAAACGAGTCCAGCAGGGCCCTGCCCCAGTTCCTGCCCCGGGAAGGGGAAGGACAGTGGCTGGAAACCCAGGTTGTCCAGGGGAATGCCAAAGGCTGTCAGCTTTGCCTCGAAGGTCTGCAGCATGTCGTTGTGTGCCTGTGAGGAAAGGGTCCCTGTCAGCCCCTCTGTCTGCAGAGGAGAGCTCCCTGCACCCCCAGCTCATTTCCAACCCCCAAGCCAAAGCCATGGAAGCACAGAATCGTTTGGGTTGGAAATGCCTCTAAGATCACCGAGTCCAACTGTTCCCCCAACAGTGCCAAAGCCAGCACTAACCCACATCCCCAAGTGCCACATCCACACGGCTCTTAAACCTCTCCAGGATTCCTCCCCGCCCTTACCTTGCAGACTCTGGCCAGCTGGAGCTGCAGGTCCTGGATGGTGGCATTCTTGGAATTTAACATGTCCTGCAAGGGGAGATTGGGATGAGGCTGCTCTGCCCGGCCCTGGGGACACGCTGGCCGTGGCACAGCACACGGAGGAGCTGCCTGCACGGCCTGGCAGGTGGCCACCACCCTGCCCCCTCTGAGTGGCACTGCCAGGGACAGCCAGCCCCGGGCAGGGACAGGCAGCTCCCAGATGAACACCACAGCCATCCCAGTCTGCCCTGCTGCGTGGGGAGTGCTGGCAGCACCTGCTCCAGCAGCACCACCCTGCTGCCGCGGCACCGCGGGAATTACAGGGAGCCAGGCTCCCCGAGGCAGCTGAGAGCAGGAATTCAGGGACCCCAGCAGCTGCAGGAGAGCCTGACGCCAGTGATGCCATCCCAGGAATGTGTTTTCCTTCCACCTGCTGGGAGGTGACACATCCGCTGCCTGTCCCATAGGCCTGGTATGCATCCCAAAGCATCCCAGAGCTTCCCTGACTCCCCCTGCCGCAGGGGCCCGGGTGGGGACAAGCAGGAGGGCACCAGGTGGTGGAGCCCTCGTTCCCTGTGTCTGTGCCCAACCCGCAGCAGCAAGCGCTGCTCCCAGGCTCCAGCTGCGGCAGGCTGCAGGAATGTGGGTCTCCAGGCTCTCTGCAGAGGTATTTTTAGCACGGCAGACACCGCAGAGCCCCAGGATCCTGTCTGCACTGTCCCCATGGCCAGGCGAGGCTCACCAGGTGCAGCCCCCCTTGCACAGAGCCCCCGGGTGCCACTGGGCCCGCCGGCAGTCAGCTGGCAGGATGCTGGCAGTGCCACGGAGCCTGCGGCCGTGCTCCTCAAAACAGGCCCCACCTGAGGGACAGATCAGTGCCAAACTCCAACACCCACACGCTCCGCTCTCGAGGCAGAGCCGAGCGCCCCGCGGCACCGCGCGTGGCCCCGGGAGCGCAGGGAACGAGTGACGAGTGACGTGCCACCTACGGCCACGTAGGACGGGGATGGTGCTTTCCAGGGGCAGCACAGTGGGCTCTGCCCCCCACATCCAGCCCTCGCCGCGCCCCAGTACCTCCAGCTTGTGCGAGACCAAGGAGAGAGCGCTGGGGTCGAGGTTGGAGGTTGCGGCGACCTCGCCGAGCTCCACCTCCTTCTGCTCCAGGAGGCTGAGCAGTCCGTGCAACTTCCGCTCCAGGAGCAGGTTCTTGAACCCCGTTTTTTGCTGCACCTCGTTAATGGCTCTGGTGAAATTCTGATAGAGGTCGTCTCGCTCTTCCTGCACCTGCTCCGGGAGGCAGCACAGCGTCACAGCGCCCTCAGGACCCCAGGGGACACGGGGGTCTGCACAAGGCTGGCTGGGGTCTGCACAACGGTGTGGAGCACAAACATGGCAGAAAACTGGTCCAGCAGCTCAGCCCGGCCATTCCCCACGGCACCTGCAGCCCACGGGGAAGGCAGGTGCTGCAGCACAGCTTCCCCCCCTCCCCTCTCCCCTCCCTCTCTCCCTCCCTCCGTGGTGCAGCACCTGCGCTTCTCCCTCCTCCTCCTCCTCCCCTCCAGGCATGGAATGCCCCAACGGGCTCCCCGCAGCACTAATTCAGACCCCAGCGAGGGCCCCCAGCACACGGGGGTCTCTCCTCTCATCCCCACAGCTGGCAGCAGTCCCTGGCTCACAGCTAGTTAATAAGTGTCCTAATTAGGACACAGTCTCTCCTCCAAAGCCTATTTCTGAGCGCTCTGAATCTGGCGCTGTCTTAATGATGGATTGTTAATGAGGCCTCGGATCAATGTTCATATTCCTGGGGATTTCTACGAATTGCAAATGAGCTCTCTCCTGCCTCATAAGATTTATCTGGGTTAGTGGGGGGGGAGCACTCGCTCTGCAGGGCTCTTCCCGAGCACCCCAGAAGGGGAGGGAGCGATCCTGGAACACGGGCAGAAGGAGGGGCCCGTGGCAATGCCCCCTGTCCTGGCTCTGCCCCACGCAGCCCGGGGCCCCGCTGCAGCCTGCGTGACTGCTTAGCAAAGGACAAGGCCAGGCCTGTCTGCTGACCGTGGGAGAGGCTGGGGCTGGGAGCAGCTTTGCTGGGAGCAGCAGTTATCACCCGACTCTGGATTAGCTTTGCAAAGCCCTGGGCTAAGCACGGCCTCTGCTGAGCCCCACGCCCTGTGCTCTGCAGAGGCTTTGGAGAAGGTTTGGAGAGGGGATGGGATATGCCCAGCTCTGCCTGCAGGTCTCACCTTACTGAACCGCTGCTCCAGCACCTCGTGCTCCCACTGAAGGTCCTTCAGTTCCTTCTGGGTGATTTTCAGATGGGCTTTGGAGTTCTGTGAATGGGAAGGGAGGATTAAAGAGCAGAGGATTATCTGGGAAGCGTTGGAAATGTGTTCTGGGAAGGGAGGAGAGTGAGCAGCAGACAGCACCCACACCAACCGCCCTGCAGTGGGGCTGGTCTCCCTTCCAGTCTCCCTTTGGATCCCCATCTGAGATCCCACAAATACACAGTAAGCAGGACAGGACTTGCTTTGCCCAGCAATGCACACCAAGTGGCAGAGGTCAGTGTTTTCCCTCTGGAAACGTGCCCATGAAAGGACAGGGCTGGCCACTCACCATCAGGGTCTCCTTGTCCTTGTAATAGTTAACCAGTTTCCTCTGCAGCTCAGCCACCAGCTCCTGGGCCTCCTGCAGGGGCTGTGTCAGCTCCTTGTTCTCACGCAGCACATCTGCCTTCTCCTTTTCCAGGACAGCCTCCTTCTTCTTCAGGTCTTCCACCTGCTCCTGTTCTCGGGAACACAAGTGCTGGCTCCTGGGAGCTGCCCAGCCCCTCAGAGTCCCCGACACCCTCAGGACACCCTCCCCACTCATGTGCTGGTGTACAGGCCACCAGCAGCAGCCACACTGACACCTGGGAACGGCCAGACCCAGCTGACACCCGGCAGGAGCAGAACCTGGGTGGAGGGTGGCACAGGGACAGGCAGTACCTTCAGGAGGTTGATGAGTGTCAGGTTTTTGGCAGTGATATCGTTGTAGTAGTTCTTGATGGCACCAAAAGCCCCCTCGTGGTTCCCCATCAGCTCGCTGATCTGGGTGTTCTTCCTCTCCTCCAGCTCATGGATCTCTGTCTTCCTCCGCAGGTCCAGCTCGTCCCGCAGCGCCTGCATCTTCCTGGTGTACTTGGCCTCCATCTCTGGGGGAAAATTGTCAGAGCTGGGGAAAAACTGGCTGAAACTGGGGAGGAAAAGTGACCAGAATGGGGAAGGGAGAAAAAACAGCCAGAACTGAGGGAATACTCGCCAAAACCGTGTGGGTTGGGACCAGCTGGAACTGGGAGGGAAAAACAGCCAGAACTGGAGGGCAAGCTAGACTGATCTGGGGAGGGAAAGCAGCTGGAACTTATGGGAAAAACTGGCCAGAACCTCTGGTGGGGGAGATCAGCCAGAACTGGGGTGGGAAGCTGACCAGAACTGGGAGAAAAAAATGGCCAGAACAGGGAAGGGAAAAATGGCCAGAACTGGGGAGAACCTGCCCCCATGAGCTCATAGTGCTGCTTGGGAACCAGAAGCAGCTCTCCCTGTCATGCTCCTGTGGGATCTGCCTCATGCCCTCACCTTTGGTCTGCAGCTCGAAGTCACTGCGTAGCCAGGCCATCTCCTCCTCATGTTTCTGTGAGGAAGAAACTCTGTGTTGGAAGAAACAACCAAACCCCAAGCCAGTCCAGCCTCAGGGACTCCCTCCTGCTCTTTGGGAAAGGATTCTGATCCCATGTTGGTGCAAACAGCGACTTGTAGGTTCTCCTGCTGCTCTCACAGCTCCCACTGTGGGAGGGGGGTCACCCAGGAATCCTTTCTCCCCATTCCTGCACCAGAAATCCCATCCTACCCCACAGAGAGTCAGGAGGCAAGATCCCACTCCTGCTCCCACGCTGGGGATGAGGCAGCTCACAGGTGGCTCCAGCCCAGCCAGGGACGTACCAGGCAGAGGTTTGTGATGGCTGCCTCATTGGCCAGCTCCTGCTCGTTCAGCCTTACGTTCAAGGAGCGCTTCTCTTTCCACAGCTCCTGCTCCTGCTCCCAGTGATCCTTCTGGGCCCGCTTCAGGGACAGGACTCCCTCTGCCTTCAGCTCTGTCAGGCTCTCCTGCTGCTCGTGCAGCAGGTGCTTCACCTTCTGCTTGTACACCTGAGGACAGCCCAGAGAGCGCGTCAGGGGCTCAGCAGGAGACACCTGGAACTGGGATGCTGGTGAGACATTCCTGGGTGGCATCCTGCCCAGCTCCTCCCGTCCTCCTCAGAGCTGCCCAGGGCTCACCTGGAGCCCTTCAGTTCAGCCCACCTTGATCTCCAGCTGGTGCCTCTCCTCCGCCTCCTCCATCTGGCGGTCCCGGCCGCGCAGCTCGGCCTTCCTCTCCTCCAGCTCCCCGCGCGTGATTTCCCAGTAGCTCTGGATCCTGCTACACTCCAGCTGGAAAGAGTTCCGCTCCTGCCGCTCCCGGTCCATCTCCTCCCGCAGATGCACCACGTGCTGCAGCAGCTGCAGCCAAGAGAACAGACAGGTGAGGGGCAGGGAGGCCTTGGACAGGGCTTTGGAGAGCCCACGTCCCAAACCCGGCAGGACGTGCTGGCTGTGGAGCTGTGGAGGTCCCTGGCTAACCCAGCAGTGTCTGGAACAGGAGTCACAAAACCTCTGCCCGGGATGGGGTATGGCTGGCAGTGTCCAGTAACACCAGTAATTCCCAGGTATCGCAATAAAACAAGCGAGGCTCCATTTCCTTCATGCGGCAAAAGCCCAGCCTTTATTCACATAACTCATTTTGTACAGTTTTCACAGACCTGGTGTGCAATATCTATAGGCTGGCAGTTTTCTTACCACTTTGTTTATTGGTCAGAAGGTGATTTGTGTGTACGTGCTAAGGTTCAGGTTGTTTACATTTTTCTTTCGTGGGTTCTCATGGAACAGATCTAATGTTTATGCAGGTGCACTTATTTTTCACCCAGGAATAGGTTGTTATGTTAGCAAACTATTCATTCCAGGTTTGTTCTTGCACGGGAACTTGCCAAGTACTAGCTGCACTTGGAAGATGTGACAGGATAAGTATTAGTTTAACAGAGCAGGCCTGGTTTAATGAGGCCTTTCTTTTATAATTCTTCTACCTGTCACAACACTCAGGTGCTCAGATACTTCTGGTTCATGGCGGGATGGGATATGGCTGCCAGTGTCCAGTAACACCAGTAACACCAGTAATTCCCAGGTATCGCAATAAAACAAGCGAGGCTCCATTTCCTTCATGTGGCAAAAGCCCAGGCTTTATTCACATAACTCATTTCGTACAGTTTTCACAGACCTGGTGTGCAATATCTATAGGCTGGCAGTTTTCTTACCACTTTATTGGTCAGAAGGTGATTTGTGCGTACGTGCTAAGGTTCAGGTTGTTTATATTTTTCTTTTGTGGGTTCTCATGGAACAGATCTAATGTTTATGCAGGTGCACTTATTTTTCACCCAGGAATAGGTTGTTATGTTAGCAAACTATTCATTCCAGGTTTGTTCTTGCACGGGAACTTGCCAAGTACTAGCTGCACTTGGAAGATGTGACAGGATAAGTATTAGTTTAACAGAGCAGGCCTGGTTTAATGAGGCCTTTCTTTTATAATTCTTCTACCTGTCACAACACTCAGGTGCTCAGATACTTCTGGTTCATGGAATTGTTTGGGCTGGAAAAGCCTCCAAAATCAAGTTTAACTGTTCCTCCAGCACTGCCAATGCCACCCCTAACCCATGTCCCCAAGAGCCACATCCACTTGACTCTTAAATCCCTCCAGGGATGGGGACTACACCACTGCCCTAGGCAGCCTGGGCCAGGGCTGGACAATCCTTTCCAGGAAGAAATTTTCCCAATATCCAACTTTAACCTTGCCTGGCCCAGCCTGAGGCCGTTCCCTCTGCTCCTGTCCCTGTTCCTGGAGCACAGCCCGACCCCCGGCTGTCCCCTCCTGTCAGGAGCTGTGCAGAGCCACAAGGTCCCCCCTGAGCCTCCTTTTCTCCAGGCTGAGCTCCTTCCCAGCTCCCCCAGCCTCTCCTTGTTCTCTGGACTCTTCCCCAGCTCCATCCCCTTCTCTGGGCATGCCCCAGCTCCTCTTTCTTGTCCTGAGCGGCCCCAAGATTCCAGGTGTGGCCTCAGCAGTGCCCAGAACACCGGGCTGAACACCGGGCTGGCGAGCCGGGGGTGGGATGAGGAGGCTGCTCCTTCCCAGAGCAGCAGGAGCCGCCCTGCCCAGCCCAGCCCGGCCCCGGGCAGGCGCCAGTGACACAAAGCCCGGCTGCTCGGCGCTGTCACCCTCCGCACCTGCTGTCCCGGGGCTGGCCAGGCGCCAGGCAGGGTCCCCAGAGCCATTCCCACCCGTTCCCAGCCCTCCTCCCCGCTCACCTGCTCCCTGCTCATGTCCTCCGGGGCCAAGGCATCCACCACCGCCGGGCCTTTGCCCCCTTTCCCTGCTTTCTTTTTGGGCGCCTGAGGACAGAAAGCCAAGCACAGGAGGTGAACGGGGGGAGGAGGAATCCGCGCTGCTCAGGGCCGGCCCCGGAGCGGCCCTGCTCTCACGGCACGGACGGGGACAGCGGCGACACCGAGCCACTGCCGCCCAGCTCCGTGCTGAGCCCCTGGGCACAAAACAGCTGTACCCGAAACATCGCCCGAGCAGCAGCGGCGCGGCGCTGGGCCCGGCGCCCGGGGCTCCGCACCCGCCCCGGGAGCGGACCGGGACAGCACGGGGCTCGCAGACATCGGGGCGCGGGGCTCCACCGCCCTCCCCTGCCCGCACACCCCGGCTGCCCCCGCAGTTCTCCCCCCTGCCCCGGTTCTGCTCCCGGCACCGGCCCGGGCCCGGTTCCGCTCTCACCATGGCGGCGGCACCAGCGTCTCCGAGCAACGGACGGCAAATCTCGCGAGATGATGGTGAAATCTCGGGAGAGCGGCGCTGCGTGAGGACACGCCCCCTAGCAACGCCACGCTCCGCCTTGGCAACGAGGGCGGGGCCAGCGGGACCGGGAGGGGAGCGAGAGGGACCGGGGGACACCGGGGGGGACACCGGGGAGCAGCCGGGGGACATCGCGGGGACCGGACGGGGAGGAAGCGCCGGGGGGCCGTGTGAGGGAACGGGTGACCGGGGGAACCGAGCGGTTTGGGGGGAACCGAGCGGGCGGGGGAGCTCGGGGAGGACTGGGGGCACAAATCCGGGGGTCCCGCTGTGCCCGGCCCAGACTCCTCCACCCCGCGCCCACCGCTGTGACCCGGGCTGGCCCCACAGCTGCCGTCCCCGGGCTCTGCTCCCGCGTCCCCCCGGTCCCCGCTGCAGCCCCGGTCCCCGAGTGCCCCCCTCCCCCCCCTTCCCGGTCCCCTCCGCGCCCTCTCTTGTCCCCCCGGTGCTCCCGCCCCTCGGCTCCGCCCATCCCGGTGTCCCCGCCCCCGGTGTCCCCGCCCCCGCCGCGGCGGGCAGGACCGTGCGGGTTGCGGGCTGGCACCGGGCCCGCCCAGCACCGGACCGGCACCGGCACCGGCACCGGCATCAGCCCCGAGCCCGGCCCATGGCGGCTCCGGCAGCGGTCGCCACCGGAGGTGAGGGCGGGGGGCAGAGCGGGGAGCTCGGACCGGCACGCCCATCGCCGTGGAACCGGGCCGGGCCCCACGGGGCGGACAAGGAGATGCAGGGCGGGGGTGCGGCGGGAGGAGCTGCACGGGGGGCGCGGGGGTCTGTGCAGGGAGAGTCGGGGACGGAGGGAGAGAGCAGCGGGGCACTCAGAGAATGTGGGGGGACACGGGGGTGTCCCGCGGGCTGAGGGAGCCCTGCAGTGCCCGGGGTCTCGGGGGGCAGGGGGATGCTCCAGGAGCTGGGGTGCAGTGCGGTGACAGGGGGGTGGCCAGGCGGTCAGATGGAACAGGGCAGCGCACCGGGCACCTGGGCTCGCTACGGGGTGCCCAGGGAGTGTGGGGGGACAGTGGGGTGCCCGGGGGTGCAGAGGAGCGGTAGGGTGCTCACAGGACACGCAGGAGCTCGGGGTGCCCAGGGGAGCAGTGGGGTGCCTTGCAGCCATCCCGCTCGGCTGTGGCGGTGCCGCTGTGCCCAGGGGCTCGGGGACAAGGGGTGGCTGTGCTGGGGCAGCTGAGGGGGCCCGGAGCTCTGGGGGGGCTGCACCTGGCCACAGAGGAGGTGCCGGGGCTGCCCCGCACGCCCGTCCCTCCGCGTGTGGCCCGCCAGCACGGGGCAGCCCCGGCCGTGGCACCGGGGGAGCGGCGGGACACCGGGCCCGTGCGGGGACAGTGCCACCGGGGCGGGCCGCGGGTGCCGCGGGGTGCCCGGTGCCGAGGGTGCCGGTACCGGCGGCTGCCCGGCTCTGCGGTTGCCGTGAGTCAGCACACGGCGTGCGGGAGAGATCCCTGATCCGGCCCCGCTCCCGCCAGGCAGCCGGTGAGCCCGGGCCCGAGCGGGCGGTGCGGCTGGTGACACTGCTGGTGACACGGCCGGTGGCACGGCGGGACCATGCAGGCGGAGGCCAGAGGGGAATTCTGCAGCCGGGACCAGCGCCCTGGTGGGTGGGGGCGTGGGGCGGGCGGGGGCCGCGCTCCTTACGGTGACACGGCACGGTGTCACCCGCCGGGGCCGGGCACGGCGCGGGCCGGGGCGGCGGGAGCGGGCAGGGCGGGCTGCCCCCGTGTCCGCCGCGGGGGGATCTGCTCTGCCCTGGAGCGGGACGAGGAGCCCATTTCCCGGCCCCAGGCGCGCCTGATGTCCCCTGCGGGGTCAGGATGTGGCAGAGGCAGTGTCGGGGCGGCTGTCCCGCTGGTGTCGTGCCCGCGTCCCGCCGCTCCGCGTGCCAGCAGCAGGAACTTCCCTTTCCCTGGGGGTTGGGGGTCTCTGTCCCTGCCCTCCTGGTGGGAGGGGGGCGATGCCCATCCCTGAGCCTGTCACCCGGTAACTCAGTTGGTGGCATGGGTTGGTGGTGCCAGGGCACGGGGGACAGGGTGCTGTGTCCCCCCCGCACTGCCCTGGGCACACAGGGCCTCCTGCCACCCCCGGTGCCCGCTCAGCCCCGAGACACGGCTGTGCCCCCGCTGTGTGCCACAACCACGGGCTGTGCCGCCACCGTGTGCCCCGGGCTGTGCCGCCACCGTGGCCGTGTGCCGCGGCCGCCTTGTCCCTCCTGCTCCTCGCGGGGACAGTCCCAGCACAATCCGCCCTTGTCCGGCCCCGGCACAGCCTGCGCTTTGTCTCGCCGACACAAAGGGGCTGCGCGGGGAGGGGGGTGAGGGGCGGGGGGAGCTGCCAGCTTCCGACACGAGGGTCTCGGGCAGCTCTGCCGCCCCTCGCTCCTCCCCGGGGGTCCTGCTGTCCCTGTCCCCTTGCTGGGCACCCCGCGAGCTCTGGGGGCCCCAAGAGGAGCTGCCCTCGCTGACGCCGAAGGTGCTGATGTGGCAGAGCTTGGCAAGGAGCCCCTGGTCCCGGAGCGCCCCGCAGGGACCCCCACCCACGGGCCGGCCCAGGAGACCCCCCGAGTCCCCGCGGAGGAGCAGGGTGGCATCCCCATCCCCAGCGCCGGCCTGCTGCAGGTCACCGAGCGCCGACGTGAGTGAGGCCCTGAGCTGGGGTCCCTGCCAGCTCCTGCCATCCCTGCCTGTGCCTGAGGTCCCCTGCTTTGTCCCTGGGATGTCTGCCTGCCCACAGCATCACCTGCCTGTCCCCAGCACCTCGGATCCGTTCCGGGCTTTCCTGCCTGTCCCCGAGAGTCCTCAGCCGGCCCTCGGGGTCTCCTGCCTGTCCCCAGTCTTCTGTCATCCCCCGGGCTCTCCTTCCTGTCCCTGGGGTCCCCTGGCAGCCCTAGAGTCCCCTGCTAGCCCCCAGCCAGTCATGACCCCCCCCCAGCCCCTCATCCCCCCAGCTCCCTGCTCCCCAAGCAGCAGACCCCCGGCTCCCCCAGCGGGGCCAGCGGTGGGTCCCCAGCCGCGGCCGGTGCCCGCAGAGCCCCTGAGCAGCGTGTCTTCGCTGGAGGTGCACTTCGACCTGCTGGACCTCACCGAGCTGACGGATATGTCGGACCAGGAGCTGGCCGAGGTTTTCGCCGATTCCGACGAGGAGAACGTGGCCGCAGAGACGCCCGGCGGTGAGCGGGGGTCCGGGGCCGCCGGTGCCGGTCTGTCCGGCCGTGCCGGTGCGCCGCTGACCGCCCGTGCGTCCCGCAGGGCTGCAGCCGCCGCCGCCGCCGCGGGCCGGGTACCTGCGCTCGCCCTCCTGGACCCGCGCGCGGGAGCAGGGCCGGGACAAGAAGCACCTGAGTGACCCCGAGCTGCCTCCGGGACCCCCGGGACCCCCGGACGCCTTCCTGCCCGCCGAGCGCCCGCGGGAGCCGTAGGGACAGAACCCGCCGCGGGACACCGGGACACGCCGGCGCTGGTCCCGTCGGTACCGATGGAGCCCGTCCCCGGGCGCAGGACTCCCGTTAGCCCGCCCGGAGGGCAGAGGCGGCCCCAGCCCCGCGGCGGGGACGTACCGGGCTGCCCTCAGCCGGTGGCCAGCAGCCCCGGGGGGAAACCGGGCCGGTCCCGCCGGCCCCCGGGAGCGGCACGGCCTTGGCTGCCGGGAGCGGCGGATGGGGCAGGACCGGACGGGTCGCACGGCTCAGCGCGGCCCGACGGAGCGCGGCCGGTGCCGGTGCCCGCCCGGTTCTGATGTAGCAGTGCTGTGATCCGGTAAAACCGACCGACCGACCCACCGCCGGCCTCTGCCCGTGTGCGCCGCCGCGCTGGGGAGCGGGAGGACCTGGGGGCACGGAACACCTCGGGAGCAGCGGGAAGGGGGGTGCCCCGCCGTACCGGGTACCGGGGCAGCGTGGCCGCGGCCACTCTCGGTGGGCGGGAGACCGGCGGTGACTGCGGCACATCCCCGACCACGTCGCGCAGCGCAATTACCGTCCCGCGGGCGGCGCTGGCCCGCGGAGCGGCCCGGGGTCGGGTCGGTGCCGGTGCTCGCCCCCGGCAGCCCCAGCCTCGGCGGGAGCTCCCGGGCTGCCGCCCCCGGGCATTCGCACATCCTGCCCGTGCCCCGGTGCCCCCCGCCGCCGCCCGAAGCAGGGACACGAGTGCTGGGTTGCGCAAAGAGGCTCCTTAATGCTACAGGAAACACCGGGAGAAGGGGAGGCAGCGGCTCCACACCGCACCCGGTCCAGCCCCGGGAGGATCCCGCAGCATCCCCCCGCAGCTCGGCCCCGGTAACGGTGGGCTGGGGAGGGAGCAGAGTCCGGTACTGTGTGCGGCAGGGACTCGGTCCCACGGCGGTGCCAGGGCTGAGCCCTCCTGCCAGCAGCTGTCACCGCAGGGCCGCGCAGCAGCAGCCCGGTTCCAGGCAGGGACGGCAGGAGCCGCTGTGGGGCCTTTACCGGATCCCAGCTAACCCGATCCCGGCCCTCCGGTGAGGCTCTCCATGCTCCCGGGAAGGGCTGGGCTCCAGCAGTGATTCCCTCCCGGCAGTGCTGCCACGTCCACGAGCAGAGCATCCCGGAGCCGGGGCCACCCCAGTCCCCAAACCCCCACTGGGCTGACTGTGTCCATCCCAGGGCCCTGTGGTGGGTGGGGGGCAGCCCTGGGCCTGAGACCCCACAGTGGGGCCAGACCCCCTTCAGGGCTCTGCCTCCGTGCCGGAGTCCTGGAACAGGGATTGCTTCCGCAGGCTCAGCCGGGCGCAGCGCGGGCAGGTGGTGGAGTTGTCGTAGTAGCAGTCCCTGGAGAGGGAGGGGGACAGCGTTGGGTCACCCCCTGCCACGCCCCCGTCCCCACCTCCCGCCCCAGCGTGCCCCCGGTACCTGTGGAAGACGGCAGAGCAGTCGGCGCAGACCGAGGTGTGGCTGTCGAAGGGGAAGAGCACGTCGCCCTCCCGGCACAGCTCGCAGACGAAGCCCTTGGCCTGGCATCGCTGGGGGAGCAGGCAGCAGGTGACACTGGTGACCCTGCCAGCCCTCCACTGGCCCCACGGGGGTCTCCCCACGGCTCTGCCCCCCAGCATGGGCTCACCTCGCAGTCCAGCTTGATGTGCTTGGCAAAGAGCGTGTGGATCTCGGTGAGCGAGCAGCCCAGGCGCCCGGCCTCGATGTCGATCAGGTCCTGCAGCGAGTACATCTCGTCGTTCTCCACAAAGTGCTGCCGGTCCTGCAGCTGTGGGGGAGTGTGTGTCACTGCCACCTCTGTGTGACCGCCACCTCTGTGTGACTGTCACCTCTGTGTGACCGCCACGCCTGGCCCTGGCCCCCAGCCCGACCTGCAGCAGCAGCCGCGCCTCCATCGCCTCCTTGCAGGTGATGAAGTAGGGCTTCATCAGCAGGATGTCCTGGCGCAGCTTCTGCAGGGGGACACCACGGCAGGGGTGGGAATGGGGACAGGAATGGGTGTAGGGCAGGGATCCCAAGGACAGGGCAAACAGCAGTGGCAGGATGGGGACAGGGCAAGGATGAGATGGAAACAGTGTGAGAACAGGAAAGGATGGGGATTGGGACAGGAATGGGATGGAAATACAGCAATGGGGACAGAGGTGGGGACAGGAATAGGACCATAGGGAAAAGGGCAATGGTAGGGGCAGGATGAGGGTGAGGATGGGGACAGGAGCATGACAAGAAAAAGACCAGACTGAGTCAAGTTCATCCCTGTTGAAGTCTGGGCACCCTCTGCCCCAAACCCCCCACCCCACCTTGCTTCCTCTCTGTCGGACCCCGTGGGTGCCACTGGGGTCCCCCCACCTCCTGCTCACTGCCCAGGCCCTCTGTGGTGTCCCCTGCCCTTGTGGGGTGTCCTCCCCAGACCCAGCACTCACCCGGATCTCCACCAGCTCCTCCACGTAGTTGAAGAGCAGTGGGTTGATCTCCCGCAGCTTCAGCACCGGCCGTGACACCATCAGTGCCAGGTACCTCATGCTGCACCGTGACACCTGCCCAACACCGCCAGGGCCACCGTCAGCACCCGCCAGCCCTGCTGCCACCACCCACGGACCCATCACAGGGACCCATGACAGGGACACGGCCCGGGGGACATGGCTTCCCCTCAAGTGATCTCTGCCCAGTGACCCCCATGACCAGGGACATGGCCCCCATGACCAGGGGGGTGGTCCCCCAGGTGACATCTACACAAGGCCACGGTCCCCAGGGACATGCAAGATCAGGGATGGGATCCCCCAAGTGACCTCTACCGAGGGACATGCCCTCCAGGGACCCCCATGACAAAGGACACAGCTCCCAAGTCACCTCTACCCAGGGATGCACCTCCCAGGGACCCCCACGAACAAGGACATGGCCCCCCAGGTGGCCTCCACTCAGGGTCAGTGTCCCAAGGGTCTCCTGTGACACCCAGGGTGCCCCCAGCCCACGCCAGGGGCACCTTGCGGGGCTCGAAGTCCCAGTTGTGGATGGCACGGGCGGGCACCACGGCCAGGTCGTTCCAGTGGCAGCTGGAGCAGTAGTAGAGGCCGGTGTAGTCACACTGCCGGGCCTCGCTGGGCACCCCCCCTGCGGTGGCACAGGGCTGGCACGGGGCTGGCACGGGCACCGCCCTGCTCTCTGCTCAGCCCACACCCTGTGCGTGCCCCCAGGACACCCAGCAACACCTGGGGACACGGCAGGGCCCCAGTGTCACCTTCCCCAGATCCCCATGACTCCCAGCCCCCATAGCCCACACTGTCAGCTCCTGCCAGCCCCACACACCTCCCAGCCCTCAGCCCCAGCAGCTCCCCCAGCCTCAGAGAGCCCCCCAAGGGAGCCCAGCCCCCTCATCCTCACCACCCCTCAGTCCCACAGAGCTTCAGGAGCCCCCTAGCCCTACACCCCAACCCCACAGAGTCCTCAGCTCATCCCAGCCCCACAGAGCCCCCAACTACGAGCTCCCCGCAGCCCCCCCAGCCCTGGTTTCCCCAAGCCCCACAGAGCCCCATGACCCAGAGCCCTCCCATGCCCTGCTCCCCCAGCCCCCCAGCAGCAGGGGCTCACGCAGGGAGATGGGGGCCCGGCACTCGGCGCAGCGGTAGTCCTGGCTGTCCAGCCCGCTCTCGGGGCAGATGCTGAGCTGGTACTCGGCCTGGTGGCTGACCTGGGCCCGCACGCACGGCCGGCTCACCAGCGGCAGGCACTTGCTGTGGCAGCGGTAGTAGCAGCCTGGGGGGGCGCAGCTGGGGGTCAGGGTGGGCACGGGGCAGACGGGGACGTGCAGGGGGTGTGCCAGACCCACCTGTGCAGGTGTACCAGGTCTGGATGAGCCCCCAGATGATGGTGCTGCACTTGTCACACATCTGCTTGACGCTCTTACTCTTCTCCTTGTAGAAACGATGCTCCAGCACCACCCGGATGTTGGGCTCATCCTCACCAGGGTCCTGCAGGGGGAAAGGGGGGGTCACAGAACTAAAGAATCAGGGAATGGCTTGGGTTGAACCTTAAAGGTCCTCCCCTGACGTGGGTGGGACACCTTCCACCATCCCAGGCTGCTCCAAGGCCGGTCCAGCCTTCCAGGGATGGGTGTCAGCACGGACCCCCAGCCACAGAGACCCTCTGGGCCCCAGCCCCAGCCTCAGCCCCACCTTCAGCTCCTGCAGCTTGAGGCGGAGGTGGATGAGCCGGACCACGGCGTCCTTCTGTCGCTCGGAGTGCTCGGGCAGCGCCAGGATCACCCGCTTGCACTCCTCGATGGCCCGGCGCAGCTGCGGCACGTCCGACGCCAGGATCAGCCCCTGCCAGCACCACCGCAGGAGCAGGAGGGTGAGCTGAGCCCCCCGCGTCCCCCCCCAGCCCCACAACGCCCTCCCCACTCACCACGGGCCGGGAGAAGTGGTCCTCGGCCAGCCCCAGGTCCAGGGCGCCCTCGGGGTCCCCTGGGGTGGGATCCGGCTGCTGGGCTGCAAAGGGGGGGTCTCATGGGGGGCTGGACCACCCCGGAACGGGGGCTGGGGCTGGCTGCCCACCCCAGTGTGGGGCAGGGGGGGCGGTGGGGGAAGCAGCACCCACCTGGGGCAGGGGAGGCTCCGTCGGGGCGCTCCGGCTGCTCGGGGCTCTTGTTGAAGGGGTTCAGGTGGGCCTGGCGGAAGCGGGCCAGCCGCTCATCCGACGCCATCGCCACCGTCCTGCTGGCCAGAGGACACCGCCTGAGTCAGCCCAGCACGGGCACCGGCACCATCACCGGCACCGGCACAGTCACCCCATGCCAGGCAGCAATGGCGCCTCAGCAGCACCGGCACTGTCACCAACAGCCTGTCACGGCACTGATGTGCCAGCACCGGCACTGACGTGCCAGCACCAGCAACGCTGTCACCAACACCTCCTTACCAGCACTGAGACGCCGGCACCACCCCCCTGGCACTGCCACCTCAGCACCGCCACCTCCCCCGCAGCAGCAACACCCCGGTAACCCACCGGGGACACCGGCACCGGCACCCCTACAGCAACGCTGAAACCCCGGCACGGGCACTGACACCCCCACACCGACACCCGGGTACACCCACAGAAACCCCAGCACTGCCACCGACACACCGGCACCGGCAGTGACACCGACACACCGGCACCGGCACCGGCAGTGACACCGACACACTGGCACCGGCAGTGACACCGACACACCGGCACCGGCACCGGCAGTGACACCGACACACCGACACACCGGCACCGGCAGTGACACCGACACACCGGCACCGGCACAAACACCGGCACCGGCATTCTGTCACAAGCACCACCACCCCAGCACCGCCCCCGTCCCCGACAGCTCGGTGCAGGCACCATACCCCGTCTCCGTCTCCGTTCCCGTTCCCATCTCGGTCCCCGCGGACAGACGCGTCTCTCCGCCTCCCACGCCCGTGCCCCCGCCCTGCCCCGCCGCCACCGCCCGCTTCGGCCCACGGTCACCACGTACCGGCACCGTCCACGCATCCCGGCCCCCCGAGGGCCCCGCAGCCCCTGCTGTCCCCTGCTGTCCCCTGCTGTCCCCTCCTGTCCCCTGCTGTCCCCTCCTGTCCCCTCCTGTCCCCCCACGGCCCCAGAACCCCCTGCCCAACCATACCTTGTCCCTACAGCCCCCATCCCCACAACCCACAGCCTCCATCCTCACTGTCTCCACCCCTACAGACCCCACCCCTACAGCCTTCATCCCCAGTGTCCCCGTCCCCACAGCCCCTTGTTCCTACAGCCCACAGCCCTGCCGGTCAATGGCCTCCAAAACCGGGGGCTCAGGTCCGGGAGTGTGCTGAGTCCTCCGCAGCTGGGCACACACCCAGCCCTGGGGAAACACCCTGGGGTCTGTGCTGCCACCTCAGATTGGGGAACAAAGGGCCAGCTGTGTCCTGCCACACCCCCCCAGCATGGAGAAGGGTGACAGTGGGGACAAAGGCACAGCCGGCCTGGGGCAGCTGGATCTGAGGGTGGGGCGCAGTGCATGGGGGCTTCCCAAACACCTCCCCTGGCTGGGAATGGCTGGGGGGGCCGAACCCTGTGGGTGTCCCCTGTCCCCACCACCCAGCAGGCACAGACAGGCAGTACCTGGACAGCAATAAATTTATTAAGTATTCAAAAAAAATAATAAGACACGAACCAGTAAAAAACGAAAAGGGGGGAGGTAGGAAGGGGGGGGCGAGGGGCCGAGCCGGCTCAGGGGGGAATGGGGTCAGGAGACACTGAGGGGACGGCGGGGGGAGCAGCACCTGGGGCTGCAGCAGCGCGAAGCCGGGGGGCCGCGGGCAGTGCCGGGCGCGGCGGGGGGCACTTTGCGCCCTGCGCCTCCGACTCCTCCTCGTCGTCCTCGTACATCTCGCCCTCCTCCTCGGCCGTGGCGTCCTGGTACTGCTGGTACTCGGACACCAGGTCGTTCATGTTGCTCTCGGCCTCGGTGAACTCCATCTCGTCCATGCCCTCGCCCGTGTACCAGTGCAGGAAGGCCTTGCGGCGGAACATGGCCGTGAACTGCTCCGAGATGCGCTTGAAGAGCTCCTGGATGGCCGTGCTGTTCCCGATGAAGGTGGAGGACATCTTCAGCCCCCGCGGCGGGATGTCGCATACGGCCACCTTGACGTTGTTGGGGATCCACTCCACAAAGTAGCTGCTGTTCTTGCTCTGGATGGCCAACATCTGTTCGTCCACCTCCTTCATGGACATGCGGCCACGGAAGACAGTGGCCACGGTGAGGTAGCGGCCGTGGCGGGGGTCGCAGGCGGCCATCATGTTCTTGGCGTCAAACATCTGCTGGGTGAGCTCGGGCACGGTGAGGGCGCGGTACTGCTGGCTGCCGCGCGCCGTCAGCGGCGCGAAGCCGGGCATGAAGAAGTGCAGCCGCGGGAAGGGCACCATGTTGACGGCCAGCTTGCGCAGGTCGGCGTTGAGCTGGCCGGGGAAGCGCAGGGAGGTGGTGACGCCGCTCATGGTGGCCGACACCAGGTGGTTGAGGTCGCCGTAGGTGGGGGTGGCCAGCTTGAGGGTGCGGAAGCAGATGTCGTAGAGCGCCTCGTTGTCGATGCAGTAGGTCTCGTCCGTGTTCTCCACCAGCTGGTGGATGGACAGCGTGGCGTTGTAGGGCTCCACCACCGTGTCGGACACCTTGGGGGACGGCACCACGCTGAAGGTGTTCATGATGCGGTCGGGGTACTCCTCCCGCACCTTGCTGATCAGCAGCGTGCCCATGCCCGAGCCGGTGCCGCCGCCCAGGGAATGGGTCAGCTGGAAGCCCTGCAGGCAGTCGCAGTTCTCGCACTCCTTCCGCACCACATCCAGCACCGAGTCCACCAGCTCGGCCCCCTCCGTGTAGTGCCCCTTGGCCCAGTTGTTCCCGGCACCGCTCTGCCCTGGGAAAAGAAAAGAGGCCCCGATGGCCGCTGGCCCCCCACGCCCACGGCCCGAGGGCACCGGGGAGAGGATCGGGGCTGGGACCAGCCGCTGCCGCCGGCAGCACCGGGGAGATCTGACGCCGGGGCGGGGTGGGAAGCAGGAACCGCAGAGGTTTGGCGGCGAGCCGGCAGCGCCGGGCCCCGCGGCGCAGGAGGGGTGTGCCCGCCGAGTGCCCCGGGGATGGCGACTGGCCGGGCGGGTCCGAGGATGCTGGGGCTGGGGAAACATCGGGGCACGGTGCATCCCTTCCTCCCTCCCTCCCTCCCTCCCCGGGGACCTACCGAAGATGAAGTTGTCAGGGCGGAAGAGGTGGCCGAAGGCACCCGAGCGCACGCTGTCCATCGTCCCCGGCTCCAGGTCCACCAGGATGGCGCGAGGCACGTACTTGTGAGCTGAGAGAGACCCCATGACGGGAGGGGACCTGCTGCCGTCCCCCCATCCCGCCCCAGAGGTGTTCCCTGCACCCTGCAGGGTTCTATGGGGCTGGATGCACAGGTTGTGTCCCCCCCCTAAATCCCAGATGTGGTGTGGGTGCATGTCTCGTGCCCCCCAAACAATGGGGGTGACATGGGGTGGGTGCACATGTCTGCCCCCATTCCCCGTGGGCTGGGGGGATGTTGGTGTTTTGTCCCTCCCACACCACAGGATGCTACAGGGCCGGTGCAGGTGTCCCTCTCTCCACAAACCCCAGGGTCCCGTGGGACTGGGTGCATGTGTGGTGTCCCCCCCACACCACAGTGTCCCATGGGGTGGGACACGTGTCATGCCCCCATCCAGCTACAGGGTCCCATGAACTTGGAGGAACATGTGCCCCCTGCCCCCCCACAGTGCAGGGTCTCAGGGGGTGGGTGCACATGTCTGCCCTCCCTGGGCCAACAGGGCTGGGGTGCAGGTGTTGTGTGCGACCCCTCCCAAATCGCAGGGTCCCATGGAACTGGGCGTGCACGATTTCCCCCTGCCCCGAACGAAATGGGGGTGCACGTGCCTGCCCACCCCACACCTCCACGGGGTGGGTCTGTCTATGTGCCCCCCTCCCCATCCCACCAGACCCAGCTCCTCCTGCACTGGGGGGTCAGACTGGGGCCCCACCCCAGCCCAGGGCGGGGGTGCCAGGCTGCCGTGCCAGGGAGGTGCCGAGGGGGGGTCGCTTACAAGAGGCCTCATTGTAGTAGACGCTGATGCGCTCAAGCTGCAGGTCCGAGTCCCCCACGTAGTTGCCGCTGGGGTCGATGCCGTGCTCGTCGCTGATCACCTCCCAGAACTGGGGAGGACGGGGAGCTCAGCAGGGTGGGAGGCATTGGAACACCCCCAGGCCCCCCGGCGAGGCACGGGGCACCGGGATCCTCCCATCCCTAGGCAGGGCTGGGTGGGGCAAAAGGCAGTGGGATACCCCAAACACTGAAATCCCCAGGCAGGGAGAGGCGGGGGGCACCGGGACTCCCCAAACGGCTGGGCAGGTCCCAGCGGGGCGGCGGGCACCGGGATCCCCCAAAATCCCGAGCAGGGCGGGGGGCATCAGGACTCCTCAAACCCCGGGACAGGGCTCAGCGGGGCGGGGGCAGGGGGATCCCGCAGACACCCAAAATCCCGAGCAGGGCGGGGGGCACCGGGACCCCCGGCGGGCGGGCGGGGCGCGGCGCGGGCGCTGTCCGCGGTGCTGACGGACAAAGGCGGGGGGCGGGGGGCGCCCGCCCGCGGCCACGCCCCGCCGCGGCGGAGCGGGGACACCGGCACCCGCGGGGGGCACGGCCGGGGGGGCGCCCCCGGCACCCACGGGGAGCGGGGACACCCCGGGAGCCGTGCGGGGACCCTGGGACCACCCGGCGGCGGCGGGAGCATCCCGGGGCGGCGGCGGCGGCGGCGGGGTGGGGGGACACACAGGGGACACCCCTCCCAGCCGCGTCCCGGGACGGGGAGGGGTAGGGACAGGGTACGGGAGAGCCACCTTGCGGGTCCCGGTTGCCGGTCTCCCCCGCGGGACCGGGGACGGTGCCGGTGCCGGTGCTGAGGTGGGCGGCGGCGGGCGCGGCCCGAGAACAAAGGCGACGGTGATGGGCCCTTTGTCCGGGGGCGGCCGGGACCACCCCGCGCGCAGGGTCCAGCCTCCCGCCGCCCAGCCGGTCCTTCCCGGTTCCCGCGGGGAGCAAGTGACCCTTGACCGAGCGGCGGGACCGGGAGGGACCTCTCCCCTCGGGGCTCCCCGGGGCCGCCCGATGCCAGTCACAGCGTCACTGCAAAGAGCCTTTATTGGGAACCGCGAGTCCCTCGCCCGGACCGGGCACCCCGCGGCTCGTCCTGTCCATCCGTCAGTCCGTCCATCCGTCCATTTCAGGTCGGGGGTGGCCGTGCCGGTACCGTGTCCCCCTGCCTACCAGGAGCACGTCACCACCTCCCGCAGCGTCCGCCGGAGCTCCTGGCTCCGGAAGGCGTAGATGAGAGGGTCAATCACCGAGTTACAGATGATGAGGATGAGGAAGAGGTTGAAGTAGCTGAAGAAGCAGGTGCAGAAAGGGTTGGTGGGACAGGTGACGATGAGGATGAGGTGGAAGAAGAAGGGCCCCCAGCAGATAAAGAAGACGCCCAGGAGGATGGTGAGGGTGACGGCGCCCTTCAGGCTGCCGCCACGGTGGGCGGTGGGTGGCTTCTGCTGGCTGGAGATGCTGTGGAGGTGGTGGCGGGCCAGGGCGAACATGTGGATGTAGAGCACCAGCATGAGGACCAGCATGAAGAGGAAGAAGCCGATGAGGCAGAGGAGGACGGTGTTGCTGCGGTAGTAGGTGATCAAGACGGTGCTGGAGACGGTGCTGGCCAGCCAGACGCTGGCCATGGTGACCACGGCGCGCTGCAGGGTCATGATGCTGTGGTAGCGCAGCGCGTAGAAGATGGTGATGTAGCGGTCAACGGCGATGACCCCCAGGAAGGAGAGGGACGAGACCACGGAGCTGCAGATGAGCGTGTCGATGACGCTGTCCATGTGGCGGACGATGCTGGGGCGCATCACCAGCACCCCGTGCTCCAGCAGCAGCATGAAGAGCATCTCCGCCAGGTTGCCGATGCTCACCAGCATGTCCGACACCGCCAGGCAGCAGATGAAGTAGTAGGTGGGCGAGTGCAGGTTCCTGTTCTTCAGGATGGCTGCCACCACCAGCAGGTTCTCCACCAGGCTCACCAGCCCCAGCGCCAGGAACAGCTCGTTGGGAATGTCCAGCCCCTGGCACCAGCCGCCGCTGGCCCCGACCGTGGCGTTGCTGTGGTTGCCCTCGCTGGCATTCGAGGGCTCGCGCAGCAGACGCAGGGGGGCCAGCGTCGACATGACCCCCTCCTCAGCCCCGGGGCCCCCCGTGGCACCCGCACAGCCCCCGAGCCCCCGTTGTGCCCCGCCAGTTCTCCCGCGGCGCCCGGCGGCGAGGCCGAGGGGATGCCGAGGAATTGGGGACGGGAGGCCTGGGATGTGCCGGGGGTGTCGTGTGCCCGCCGGGACCCTCCGGTGTGGCGGCCGCTCTCCGTGCCAGCGCTGCCCGGCGTCCCACGCCCGCCGGCCCAGGGTGCTGGGGAAGAAAGGGCCCTTTCTCTGCCCCACTTTAAAGCGGTCCCGCAGCTCCTCCTCCGAGGAGGGTGGGCACCTGCGTGAGGGAGGCACCCCGGCAGAGAGAGGGGCCGCTGCCGAGGCCAGGGCTGAGACACCCCCAGGATGGCCCTGGGAACCCCGGTTGCTTGGGATCACCGTGTGCCCAGGGGTCTCAAATGCCCTGGGGTGGTCCATACACCCCAGGGACGCTGCCATAGGGGTCCTCTGTGTCCTTTGGGACTGTGCACCTTAGGGTCCCCACACGTCCTGAGGTCCTGTGTCACTGGGGGGACCCCAGAACCCTGGAGGCCTGCATATCTTGAGAGGTCCCCCGTGCCCTGCAGGCCTGTGTCCTATGGAGGTCAGTGTGGGACTCTTGCCTTGAGGGGTCCCATCTGCTGTGGGGGTCATCCACACCCCCTGAGCTATCCACGAGCCTTAGGGACCCACGGGACCCTCTGCACTGCACGCTGTCCCACGCATTGGCACTGGGAGGGTGCCACGGCCACGGCCCCAGGGAAGACGTTGTACAACGGGGCGGGCATGGGACGCGATAGGAATCGTCAAAGGCACGGTTAAATGGGACGCTGCCGAGCCCGGCGCCGGAGGGAGCCCAGGCAGGCTGTGGGGACAGGGCCCATCTGACCGTCATGTGCCTTCGCTCCGTGTTGATGCCTGGAGCCGCGCGGCTGCCAAAGAGCCATTCACAGCTCCACGGGCAGGCTGATCCCACGGTTATCCACTTCCGCTGGGAAGCCCTTCCCTCTGGCAGGCATGAAAATGGCTCAGCTGCACACACTGGGCATGGGGTCCCAGGCTGCCCCAGTGCCGAATTATGGGGATGGGATCCCATGGGATTTGGATATACCAGTGGGGAATGGAGGCAGGGCGGGCTGGCTTGAGACTCGGGGTCTGCACACCGAGCCCAGCTACATCCCCCCGGGAGGCAATACAGCAGCAACAGGGATTTATTCCATGTATTCACCATTACTCAGCAAAAAAAGGGAAAAAAGCTTTACGGGAACAAGGATGAGTTAAGGTTTGACTGTGGCTTACCTCGCTCCTTGCTCTAGGTGAAGGTGAGAGAATAAAGGATAGACAAACAAAGAAGGGGGGAAAGATTTCTTCTCCAAACATAATTAAAAGCTGCTCCATGCACAATTCTAGTGGCACAGGGGACTCTCAGACCTTTGGAAGGCTCAGTGTAGTGAGGGTGCAGAGTGTTTTGTGGAGGGAAGGAAGCTCCAGGCTATGGGAAGCACAAAGGAGCTGAAGAAGAGGGCAGTAAAACCCCTCTGGGAATTAAGGACAAGGGCCAGGAGAACAGGGAGGGGAATAGGATGGAAATTGTGTGTAGAGGAGGCCAGAAGGGGACTAAGCTGCCATGGGGACAAGGGACAGCTGCTGTTGATTAGCTTGGACATGCTCAGACAGCCCCCGTTCCCTTTGAGAGAGGGGCCCTGGACAAGGCCCTTGGCTGTGGCTTCAGCCCCCCTCCCTGGATGGACACCATGCCACGGATGCAGCCCCCTGCTCAGAACAGCCCATTCCCACAGCGAGTCCATCTGTGTGACTTTATTGGAGTGCGACACAAACCGGGGGGTGACGCCGGAGGGGCTGGGGAGGGACACCCCGGCTCAATCCCAGTCGCCGTCGCCCTCGGGATTGTCCTCGCGGGGGGGCTCCTGGAACTGGATGTTGGCCAGCATGTCCCGCATGGCCGCCATCAGCCTGTTCACCCCCTGGTTGAGGTCCTGCGCCGCCCCGGCCTCGTCGTCCCCGTCGTGCCGGATGTCCCCCTAGGAGAGAGCAGCACTGTGGTGGCAGGGACGGGGACAGTGGTGCCAAACCAGCAGCAGGCTGTTGCCAGCAGCGGCTCCTGGAGCAGGAACACCACGGGGGAGCGGTGCACCCAAATCCCAGCGTGCACTCACCTGCAAGTTAAAATTTGGCAACAGCGAGCGGAAGAAGAGGGATAAAGTGCTTTCGTTGGAGGGATGGCTCGTCCTGCAAGACACAAGTGGCACCATGGTGAAGGTACAGCTCAGTTTGTGACTCCTCACTGGGATGTGGGCGGTGCTGGGAGAACCATGGTGCTGCTGGAACCAGCCCTGAGGGAGGGAACTGAATTCCAATGAATTCAGGCAACTCTGAGCAAACCAGTCACTAAGAGCACAACCAAGGGCAGGTTGGAAGGGGCTTGGAGCAGCCTGGTCTACTGGAAAAGGTCCCTGCCCATTGCAGGGGGTAGAATGAGATGAGCTTTAAGGTCTTTTGAACCCAAACCATTCCAGGATTCCATGATCCTACCAGCTCTGCTCTGAGTGGATTGGTGTGGAACACACACATGGCATCACCCCAACGTCAGGACTGGCTGTATTTAAATTTCCATTTACCCCCAACCCTCCCAGTCAGCCGTGGCCTGGGTTTTCCCTGGCTTTTGCCCTGTGGCTGGGAATGACCACTGTGGGAAGCAGCAGGACCAGTCCAGCCTGTAGCTGTGCCTGCCTGGAGCACCACAGCTCTTCCTCTGCCAAGGAGGAGGATGCCAGCACCGAGTGCCCGCGCGCAGCCTGGCCTGGGGCTGAGGGAACACGGCCGGCTGTGCCAGCGCAGGTGGTACCTTTCTGGTCGGGTGTAGGAAACAATGGAATCCAGAGGAGGGAGGGGGTCAAACCCCATCACTGGCTGGGAGGTCACCTCCTGCAGGGAGAAGAGAAAGGAGGGATGAGGGAGAAAGGAAGGAATGAAGGCTGTGCATCCAGCAGCAGCAAACATGGGCACCCACAGAAGCCATGGGTGACGGGCTTAGGACCAGCCCAGCAGGGACACAAATGCCACCACAACACGTGCAGCCACAGCCCCTGTGGCCCATCAGGCCCCTCACCAGAGGCAGGGCTGCCGTGGCCTCCTTCATCTCCGAGAGGATGATGTGCCTGTAGATGTTCCTGGGAGCGCTCTGGTACCGGATCTTCCTCCTGAGGCGGGGAGGGGACAGAGCAGTGAGCCCTGAGCAGGCACATTCCCATTTCTGCTGCTCCAGGCGCAGTGTCAGCAGCTTCCCTGGCTCTGGGGGACAAGGCCATATTGGATGGAGCTGGCTTAGAGCAAGCCAAAGGGGGTGGGAGCTGCTGAGCTCTGGAGAAAGAGCAGAGAGCTCAGGAATGAGCAGATTGACCTTGGTTTAGGACACCTGAGAGCTCTCTCCTGTTTCTCAGCACTGGGAAGTGTTTCTAAGCTCTCACCTGCCCTGTGTGGCTATCCCTGCCCTTCCAGGCCATCCCTCCACCCTCTCCAGGATGTTTCCAGGGTACAGGTGACAGCCAAGCCTGGGGAAGGCAGCGCAGGATATGCAGTGCAGGTTCAGCTCTACATTCCCATTTGTGAAAAGCATGGAAGAGCCACTGCCTTCCTGGCCCTATGCTGTGACCTTCAGCATCAGACCAGCAGCTGTGGGGTTCTGAGCCTGCCCCAGACACTGGAACTGCTGCTGCCCAGGACAGACCCTCTGTCCCATTTTGTCCCCTGTCCCTGGCACAGGAACCCTGCCCTCCACCCTCTGTGCTCACTTGTGCTCAGCCTCCTGCACCAGCGCGTCCTGGGCGTCCACCATGCGCAGAACCTCGTGGACGTGGGGCTCCAGCCAGGCCATGACAGCCGGGTCCTTCCACAGGGCGTGTGTCCTGCCCACGTACAGGGATGTCAGCTGGTTCAGGGCGGGCGACTGGCTACGGGAGATGGCTGTTACTCACGGCACCCTCCTCCTCCTCCTGCTCCTCACAGGATGGCGAGGGCTCAGCTCTGCGCCGGCCTTCGGCGTGGGAACACGAGAGGACTCGCAGGCTCCTGCCTGGATGTTGCCATCCACTTCACCATCCAGAACTTCTGCCTCCATCTATTTTTAGGCTAAGCAGAGCCATGAAATGAGGGAACGCTGCCCTGGCCCGAGGGAGAGCCTTCGCACGCTGAGGAAGACCACGTGTCAAGGGAACGCAGACTGGTTGGAGACAGCCTGCCCTGGCAGGACACGCAGGTCACTCTCCCTCCCTGCACACACCACCAGGCTCTGGGGTGAACTTCTGACCCGTCCACCTTGAGCTGAGGTGGGTCTGTCAGCCCCATCCAGAGGCCATTATGGAAATCCATTATCAAAAGGATTATCAAATGAGGCATTACCAAATGAGCCTACTCAGGGAACCCAAACAAGCTCCTCCATCAGCAGTCTGAGCATGCAAGATCCCCGCCGCCGGCAAAATCGATCCCTTCCCTTTGCTGAGAACATCTCCAGGCCTTACCTGATCTGGGCATTCAGCCCAAAGAAGGGGTGGGAGGCGACCCTGGCATCGGGCTGCACGCTGCAGTGATCCAACAGCGGCATCAGAACTGCAAGACAAAGGCAGAGAACTCGTCTGGAGCTGCAGTGAGGAGCAGTGTGGGATGAGGTCACCCTCCACTCCTCAGGGCCAGAACCCCCTGGGGCACCAACGAGGACACAAGGAGGGGGTGAGGACACTGCTGGTCCCTGTGCTCACAAGGGCATTATTTCAGTCACCCCAACGAGCAGCCTAAAAGGTGTTTCCAGCCCCCACAAGCTGAACCTCTGTTGGAGAGCTGGTTCTTCCTGCTGCACACACCCTCCCTTGGGCCTGAGGGCTGTGTGCTCCTTTCATGGACAGCAGCACCCACAGGATGAAAGGGAGAGTGATGGGCACCCATGGGGAGAGCACATCCAAAACAGAGCTGTGCCTTGGAGGGAGAGCCAAGGAGACTGGCTTGTCCTTGCTCTGGGCAGCCCTGAGGAGGTGAGACATCTCCCTGCTCCAATATTCCAGCTCTCACCCTCCCCCAGCCTGCTCACCCCTGACCATTGCTGGTGGAGGAGCATCAACTGCTCTGGGGAGGGAGGACAGAATCAGGGAATGACAGAACTGAAAGGTTGGAAAAGCCTTTAAGATCATTGATCCCAACCACTCCTGCAGCACTCCCAAGACCATCCCAACCCATGTCCTCAGGTGCCATGTCCACATGGCTTGTAAGTCCCTCCAGGGTTGGGGACTCCCAGCTGGACAACACTTCTGGGAAAGGAATTGTTCCAAATACCAAACTTTGAGGCTGTTTCCTTTTATCCTGTCCCTGCTCCCTGGGAGCAGAGCCTGCCCCCCTGGCTGTCCCCTCCTGTCAGGGAGCTGTGCAGGACCAGAAGGTTCCCCCTGAGCCTCCTTTTCTCCAGGCTGAGCCCCCCGGCTGTCTCAGCTGCTCCTGATGCTCCAGCCCCTTCCGCAGCTCCGTTCCCTGTCCCGGACACACTCCAGCCCCCCAGTGTCTGTGTTGGGGTGAGGAGCCAGAACTGCACTCTCCCCACCACCCTGGGCACTGCCGTTCTGCCCGACCGCTCCCGCTCTGACTCAGGGCTCCCTCCTCAAAGGCCCTTGGCAAATTCCTGCCTCTGCATCAGCCTGCCCGGAATCCAGTCCCGCCTGCCGGGAACACAGTCCCGGCTGTCCCAGAGGAGGACAGTGACAAAGCCCTCACCGAGGATGGCCTCACCGGAGGGGACAGACTCACCGCTTGGGAACATGATGAGCGCGAGCTGGATGAGCCGGGCCGCTCGCTCCCGGGCCTGGCTGCGCTCCAGCTCCGGGCGCTCTTCCTGCTGGCTCAGGAAGAAATAGGCCAGTGGCACCGAGAAGGCAAAATTGGGCAGCTGAGAGAGATTCCGGTGACTCTGCAGGATCGGGGAGAGAGGTACCGAGGAGTGATGCTGTGCAGCAGAGCTGGGCTGTGCGGGGTCGGGGCTCTGCCTGCTGGGGTTAAGTGAGCTCCCAGCCGCTGGCTCGGTGCCCCCACAGCTGAGTGAGCAATTTGGAGTTCTCACAACTATTTGCAGGACCCAAGGATTACAGGAACCAACAGCCCAGCCTTCATGGATCATTCCAATTCCGCTGGGATGGCAGCTGGGCTGTGAGATCCCCTCCAAGGGGCTCACCTGGTGGGGAGCACCCCAGGCACCCATCCCCTCACGTGCTGGCCACTCACCTCCCACTCCTGGAAGAGGCGGGTCAGGAAGGTGTATTCCCGGGCCCGCAGGGACAGGAAGTCAATCAGCAGCAGCACACAGAGTGGGTCATTCTCAGGATCAAGGCTTGGGAGCAGGGCGAGAGAACAAACTCGGTGTCACAACAGCTGAGAGAGCTGCCCTGATTTCTGAGTCAAGCAGCCTCTCCCTGTGACATCCAGTGACTCGGCAAGTGGAGAGAAAAGGAACACGGCTGCTCCCACATGGCCAGCGGGATGACACAGTGGTGCTCTGTGTCCCTAGAGAGGGGACAGTCCCCTGCCACCGCCCAGGAGGAGGATCAGTGGCCACAAACTGAGTGGGCTGAAGCCACTGCCATACTTTGCTCTGCTGAGCCTCCAAACTCAGCCACAGTTTGGCAGTGACAGGCCACGCAGGGCCTCTCCTCACCCATCACCGCTCCATGGGCACCAGCACATCCCCAGCACAGATCCATGCAGCTCTAAGGGGTGGGAATGAGCCCACACCAAGCCCAGGAGCAGCAGAACCTGTCTGTGGTGACTGTCCCCCCAAACCCAGACACTCCACCCTCGGAGGAGGCTCCTACCTCAGGATGAGCTTGCAGAACTCCAGGGCTGTGCGGGGACAGCCCCTCTTCTCCAGGAACATCAGGTGCTTGAAGAGAGCCAGGAAGAAAGCCCTGCATGGGAACAGCAGCAGGACTTAGAGGCCAGATTTGGAAAGTATTTTGTGCCACTCAAAATAGGGGACACAGTTCACCACGAGCTCCACATCCCTAAGCATCACACTGTGGTGTGGCATGGGGTGCCACAGACCCCCCATGCTCTCATGTCTTGTTTTTGTTATCTTTTTGTGCAAGAACAGGGACAGAAAACTCACAAACTGCTCTGGAGACTGGAACTAAGACAACTAAATCCCCCAAGTCCACATCCTGCCTTGTGCCAGGGGTGTGGGGTCAGTGACACAGAATGGGGAGGCCCAACACCTGAACTGGTGATACAGGTCACTGATGGCACAAAAGTATGTCAGCCAGAGGAGCTGAAATGTGAGCACCCTCCAGGTAGAGCAGTTTGGGAGAGATGGCTTGGGTCAGCTGACTGGAAAATTCCCAGAATAAAGTCACCTTTCCCAGCAGCTGCAGAGCTGGAGTTACATAAAGATCCAGGCTGGGAGGAGTGTGAGTGCTGGGGGTGATGGCTGGAAACACACAGCAAGGATTTTTGTGACCATTTTGGGCTAAGGGGTACTAATGGCAGGAGAAGGATATGACAGGGAGGGACAGTTCCTACTGCAGGAAGACATCCCTGGGGAAAAGGGATGCTTTGTGCAGAAGCTTCCATGCACGAGCTGTCTGTGCTCCAGCACCATCCCAGGAATCCCCAGCAGAAAGGGACACTCAGGGGGCTCCCTGGATGAGCAGCAGTGGTGACTCTGGGTGGCTGTGGCCAAAGGGGCTCCAGCTGAGCCCCCCTCACCCCCTCAGCCCTGCTCACCGGTTCTCTGGGCGCCGGTAGTCCAGCCTGCAGGTCCCGCTGGTGAGGCTGAACACGGGGTGGAAGGCGCACTCCAGGCTGTACAGTGCCCGCTCTGGGGACAGCAAGGTCAGTGTCAGGGACAGGACAGGGACACCAGCCCAGCACAGCACTGCCCAGCACTCGGTTTAGCCCAAAAGACAGGAAACCAGCTCATTCCCAGCCCAGGCAGACACCAAGTTACTTCACACTGTGGTGGCAACAGGTACCAGGGCAGCGAGCACTTCCACGTTAGATCACGCTCTGGGTGGGAAGAGGAACCATTCTGGGATTGAGGTGGGTCCAGGAAAAGCCAAGCTCCTGCCCCTGCCAGGGAAGGACTCCTCACCTCACGCTTACCTATGAGATCCCGGGCCATCTCCTGGTCCTCCTGCATGCGGCACACGTCGCTGAGCTGCAGGAGGGAGTCCACGTGGTAGGGGTTCATCTGGAGCAGCAGCTGCACAAGGGCATTGCAAAGACTCTGTGTCACCACCAGCGGCTCAGGAATTTGGTCACTGACCCAGGTACCTTCCAGCAGCCAGCTGTGTGACACACAATGCCAAGAGCTCCCTCAATCCCACCCTGCCAGATCCATCCCCAAGCTGGAAGGGCACAGGGAGTCCTGTCCCCACCACGTGCAGGATGGGAGCCCTCAAAGGCAGCCTCCCTTGGGCAGCTCCCTCCCAGCTTTTCCAGCAGAGGCCATGCCAGGCTTTGCTCATCTTCACTGTCCTCCTCCAGATCCCTCCCAGCTCCTCCATTTCCTTGGAAAGGAGAGAATGAAATGCAGGCACTGTTACAGGTTTGGGGCTTTTTATCTATCCCTCAACAGCTGTGAACATTCGATCAGGTTTTGCATTCTCTGGATACTGAGAGGACATTTGGACACATCTCTTACAAATCCAGGAATCAGCAATAGTCATGGGTAATAATAATAATAAATAAATATTTATTCCAGGTTTCAGAAGAGAAGTTTAATCTAAAAGGTTTCTCAATTCACTAATTATATTACAAATAGGCTTTTCTCAAGTACCTAAAACCTCAGTTCAACAAAAAATACTGAAGCTACAAATCTTCTCACAGTTTAGTTTGGGGATTTTTTTTCCTCCTGAAACCGAAAAAATAAAGCTTCCAAAGCTCCAAAAGTTTCCATCTGCAGGGTGGGGACCTGTGGGACCACCAACAGCACAAAGGCTGGATGTTCCAGGCTGGCCTAGCCCAGCCTGGAGCCACTTGCCTGATGCTTAACCTCTTCCTCAAGGGGTAAAACTCTTTAGCTCCTTTCCAGTCCATTTTTTTGGGGGGACATGGAGCACTGTGATGGGAAAAAGCCAAGAAAAGGTCACCAAGGGTGACCTTTGGACCTACCAGCAAGTGCAGAAAAAACACTCACTGAACAAGAGGCTCCCCAAAAGTAATGTTTTATGTGCTGAAACCACAGCAACAAGACAGAGCTGGGCTCCAGCTATGCCAGGACTGTGGTGGCCATGGACAAACTTTCTGGAATTGCCAAATCCACCTGTTAAATCTCACCTTGACAGAAAAAGGGAAGACTTCAACCTGTACAAATGTCCTCAAATTTAGCCTGATCCCCTAAGAGAGTCAGAGCTTTCAGATTAAAACACCATGGAAAGCCTGTCCTGTGTGTGGGGGACTGAGCTTGAGCTGTCCTTGGGACACTCACTGCTGCACAGGAATTACCTTGGCTCACTTAATCCAAATCCCTCAATCCAGGCAGAACTGCTGAGCTGGAGAGAGCCCCACGGCCCTGAGCCGAGGGTGGGAAAGCAGAAGGAAGTAAACTTTATTTAGCAGACAATGGGCTCTTTAAAGAACATCTCCAGGGCATGAATCCCAGCTCATGTGGCCAGACCTTTCAGAGAAACATCCCTCAGTTATGGTTTAGTTGGGTGCAGAGCAATTTTGCTGTTGCTTATCACTCCAAACTATAAATGTTACCATACAGCTTAATGAGCTCGGACACGCATGAAGGACTCCCAACACAAAAGCCTGCTTTGCTGAAATACCAAGAAAAGACACATTTTTCATCCTTGCAGGAGTTTATAAATAGAACAGCTGTTAGTTTGGATTGCCAGTTCACGATGGGTTTATACAATATTCCTCCTTTCCCAGCTAAGAGCTGAGACAAGGGGGCTTTGTTCCCACCCTTCCAGCCAAACGGACAGTTCCTGTGGGTTCCTCTCTCAGAAGGTGACCTGGCACGTGCTTGGCAGAGCCACCAAGGCCAGGCCACCAGCCACCAGACCCTCCTCTGCACCAAGGAGGGCACTGGTTAGCAAGGTGACAGCACAGCTCAGCACTCAGTGCTGCCTCACCCCACACAGAGGGACACAGGGCTCTACAGCCCAAACAAGACTGGAAATAAATAATCCAAGGCTCTGCAGAGGGATCTGGACAGGATGGATCAAGAGGATGAGGCCAGAGGGATGAAGGTCAACATGGTGACATGCTGGGTCCTGCCTGTGGGTCACACCAACCCCATGAATGAAACAGGCTGGGGGAAAAGTGGCTGGAAAAGAACCTGGGGGTGCAGGAGACAGTGGATGGACGTGATCCCTGGTGGGCACCTGGCCTGTGTCAGCAATGGTGTGGCCACAGCAGCAGGACAGTGCTCATCCCCTGTGCTGGCACTGCTGGGGCACTTCCAGCCCTGGGGTCAGTTCTGGGCCCCTCGCCCCAACACAAACATCAAGGGGCTGGAGCATCTCCAGGGAAGGGCAATGGAGCTGGAAAAGGGTCTGGAGCAGCAGAAACAGCAGAGGGAGCTGGGGTGGGGGCCTCAGCTTGGAGAAAAGGAGGCTCAGAGGGACCTTCTGGCTCTGCACAACTCCCTGACAGAAGGGGACAGCCATAGGGCAGGCTCTGCTCCCAGGGAACAGGGACAGGACAAGAGGAAACAGCTTCAAGCTGTGGCAGAGGAGATTCAGGTGGAATATTTGGGACAATTCCTTCCCCATAAGTGTTACCCAGCCCTGGCCCCAGTCTGCCCAGAGCAGGGGTGAATTCCCCATCCTTGAAGGGGATTTTAAAAGGCATGCAGATGTGGCACCTGGGGACAAGGGTTGGAGTGGCCTTGGCAGTGCTGGGGGAACAGCTGGCTTAGAGGCTTTTCCAACCCAAAGGATTCCACTGGAATGCACCAGCCCAGCTTCCCAGGGCAAGGGGCTGCAGGAGCACAGCAGGAACAGCACGACCAACCCAACGTACCACGATGTTGTTGGGGTCCATGGACTCCACAGCGTCCAGGAACTTGAACTGGACCTGCTGGTACTCACGGTGGTGCTCGAAGGTGAAGTGCTGCACCCCCCTCCGCGTGTCCAGCAGCTGCATGGTGATACCTGCAGGGTGCAGGGGAGACCTGGCTACCCAAGAGAACCTCCTCTGCTCTCCCACAGCAACACTGGGTTCAGAGACACACGTGTTTTTGGACACTCACAGAGAATTCCACTCTTTTCCCCCCCTCTCAGGAGTTCAAGTCTCAAACCCACCCAAAAAGCCCAGTCTGCTCATTCTTCTCAGGGATACTTCTCATTATCCAGCAATTCTGCTGCAAAGATGGAAGCACCCATGCCCTGCTACCTCCAAAAGAGGGGGAAACAAACCCAAATCATAAGGTACAACTCCACAGAGCTCTCTGTTGAGGCAGGAGGTGTATTTCCACCTGAGGAGCAGGTCCCTCTTAGATTCCATTCCCTGAGCAGCATCCATGTCACATGGGCCAAGGGCCAAGAGGGCAGGAGCAGCCCCAAAAGCCTCACCTGTCTTGCTGTAGCGTGGCCAGGTGTTCTTGGGAGCTGTCAGCCACATGCTGCGGACGTACTGCCGCTGCCTCTGCCTCGGCCTGGGGAGGGGAACACACAGCTCACAGCTTCTCTGCACTGACAGCACGAGGAGGATGAAACCATGCCAGAGGGAAAAATGAGATCCAATTTCTTCCCCACAGAGCTCTGTGCCCAGAGCTCTGTTTGCCTCCAAGACACAACACACCTGTGCTCAGGCTTTGCCTTATGTGCACCATCTAGGCCAGCCAGTGCCTCCAGCATCTCCACTTCCAGAGCTTCTCTCCCTGTTTTTATCCCTGCCAAACCCTTAGCTGCCTCTGTGCTTCAAACAGCTTCCCAGGTCCAATTAGGAGAGCCCCACTTCCCTCTGACTCATCTCTCTTCCCAGCAGGCCCTTCAAATGTCCACTGGATTAGTTTAAGTTGTACCCAAAAATGCAGTTTATTGGCTCAGGAGCAGCTCAGGATCAAGGCTCCTCTGAGGGAATCATGCCTCCTCAGAAAGGGATCACAGACTATCCTGAGGTGGAAAAGACCCCATGGATTATTAAGTCCAACGCCTGGCCCTGCACAGGACAATCCCAAGGGACTGCAGTTTCTTCCTCAAGTACCAAATGCTCTTCCACAGACTCTCTCCCTCCTTCCACCTGCACTGCTCCAAGCTCAGGCCATTCTTGGTTTTCCAAGCAGCTCATGGAAGTGGGGATTTTGTGGATGACAGTGAGCACGTGCAGTGGATAAATGCACACATCACACCCAGGGAGCAACAGGCTCCCTGGGCCCCTGGATACAAGGGGCACGAGATGCTGAAAGTATTCAGGGTTCACTTTCTGTTCAGAGGCTCTGGAATGGCAACAAGGGACAAACGGTGGAGAAACACACAAGATCTCTGTGCCTGCTCTCTGTGAACTTGAGTGAAAGGACTTTGAAGGGTGATTTGGAAATAAATGAGAGGGGAAGGGAGCAAAAGAAAAGGCAAATGCCAGTAAAAGCTTGGAGAAGTCTTTCCCCACCTTGTACATATCACAGAAAATATTCCTCTGTCCCAAGAAACAACTACTAAATGAGCAACACATCCTGAGCCTGGGATTACCTGTCCAGGTGTGGCACTGGAGACTCCATGAGCCCTGCCAAGTGCAGGATAGACACACCTCCTCAGATTTGGAAAGGGTTTAAAACCAAATTGTGGACTAACCTCTGGTCCCCGAGCACAGCACGAGCCCCAAAGTATCTCTTCAACTCATTCTCTGGATTCAAGTTTCTGAGAAGGTGGAAAGAAGAAAGAAAAGCCCCATCAGTTAAAAAGTGCCACACTCAAGTCTCTCCATCAACACCCAGCACACCAAAGTGCCTCTGGAAAACCCCCAAACTGTCAGCACTCCTCACTGATCAGACACAGCATGGAGAAAGGAGACTGAAACTGCCATCATTGGAAGGGAAAGCCCTGCTCCATGGACAGGCTTTCTTCCTGCCCCGCTCCAGAGCTGGGGAATACTGCTGCTGCCCTCTCCAGGGCAGCTGGAGCCTTAGCTGGGATCTTCCCGGGAGAAGCCAGGGCTTGGGAGCACAAGTGAATCCCATGGCAAGCTTTACACACCAGGGCTACTGGCACCTCTGCCGAGGTTCTGAGGCTGGAAGGTCCCTTTGGAATCTGGTCCTGCCACCACTGCAAGCAGGCCTGGCAGCAGAGAATCCCCGCCGGAAGCAAACACAGCTCCCAGAGGAGCAGAGGGGGCAGGGGTGTGCGCAACCATCCCAACCCTTTCAATCCAGGTGCAGAGCTCCTGGCCAGCTCACACTGGGAAGGCCCCAGGTCCGTTCCTCAGGGAGCAGCTATCCCCCAGAGCGAGGCCAGAGCCGGGGGGAGCCAGCAGTACCTGTGCTCCACGTAGAGCAGAGGCCGGCTGTCGGCGGGGACCCCGCCCTGGCTCTGCGGGGCCAGCCTGGGCTCCTCCATCCTCTCCAGGAGGCTCTCGATGTCCTCCAGGTCGTTGTCCTCCTTAAGAAAGGCAAAGCCAAGGCATCTGTTACAGGCTGAGTCACAGCAGCCTGCAGGTCACCCAGCACAGATCACGCCCGGCTGCCTCCCTCGGTGAGGGGCTGTGGCTCTTCAGAGAATCCCAGAATGGTTTAGGTTGGGAGGGACCTTAAAGCTCATCTCATTCCATGTCCCATGGGCAGGGACACCTCCCACTATCCCAGGGTGATCCAAGCCCTGTCCAGCCTGGCCTTGGACACTTCCAGGGATCCAGGGCCAGGCACAGCTGCTCTGGGCACCCTGTGCCAGGGCATCACCACTCTCCTCACAGGGAAGAATTTTGTCCCAATATTCCGTCTAACCCTGCCCTCTGCTAGTGGGAAGACATTTTCCCTTGTCCTGACACTTCAGGCCCTATTTAAATATCTAAAATATTTAAATAACCAGCCTTCACCCTCTACTGTCCATGGAAAAACCAAGTTACTAAGCTGTGAGCCTCATGATAAGGTCTCAAACACTCACATGACTTTAATCCAAGTCTCCCCTTCCCCATTTTCCAACCACCCCAGGAATCCATCCAGCTACTCACATCCAACAGTTATATAACACTTTAACCCTGATTTCCCTCCATTTTCCCCCAACAAACAACAAGTGACACATTTCTTACGTGCCTGTTTCACATCCTCCTCATGATGTCCATGGGTGGAACACAGAATTCCATTCAGGACACCCAAGCAGCACTGCCAGGCTGCCTTTTCAAGCTAAATTTAGTCCCTGTGCATGGAAGTGCTGGAACAGAGGCTGTATTATCCCTCTTTGGCAAACCCAACTGCCTGGGTCTGGGTGTCCCCCCAGCCTCCAGCTGGCACATGTCCCTCTGCTGCTCAGTATTCCTGGATTGGGACAGGAAACAGGCTCTCCAGGAGGGTTCTCCACCTCAGAAACTCACTCCTGAGTGGCATTCCCAGGGAGGAGGTGGCAGCTGGGTGCTGGCCCTGCTGTCATGGCTTAGCCATTCACTCCAGAATCCGGTGGCTCAGGATGCTGAGGAAAGAATCTCCCTGGAATGAACAGGAATGTTGGACTCCACAGTCTGGGAGGTCTTTTCCAACCTTGAGGATTCTGTAATTCCATGGACAGCTCAGACTCAAAGCTCAGCAGAAAACCAGCTGCCACCTGAACCTCACTCCTACTGAATTAAGGAGATCCACGACTTTAATCCATCTGCTACTTCCAGCTCTGGGGTCCCCAGCACTGGTCTCCCTACCCATGGCAGGGGATGGAATGAGGTGAGCTTTAAGGTCCCTTCCAATCTAAACCATTCCAGGATTCTACGATCCTAAAGAGGCTTCTTTAACTTTAAAATTTGAAATGGCTTTTTTTTTGCCTAGACACGATCCTAAAGAGGCTTCTTTAAAATTTGAAATGGCTTTTTTTTTGCCTAGAGTCTCTCTTACAGTCACCTCAGAATTCCCACTTTGCCAGCCCCACTGGAGGAACCAGCCTGGTTCCTGACCCAGGACACACACACAGACATACCATAGTCTCTCCTGCTGAATTTTTCTTGGTTTTCCTTTTCTTTTTTTTCTTCCGTGGCTTGTTACTTGTTGCCAACTGCAAAGACAAAAGGAAGAGCTGTCAGCATTCCCTGGGGTGCCAGCTCCATGGCAAGAAGAGCATTTCCCACAGGGATCAGCACACTGAGGGTCCTTAAAAGAAACCAAAATTCACCCTTGAGTGTTTGTTAGTGGGAGGAAATCAAGACACATGGAGAAAATGGAGGAAAACACCAAAGATTCACAAAGAGTTAAACCCCAGCTGACTTTCACATCAATGTCTGAGGCTAAAAAATCAGGAGAGAAACAACTTTAGCTGTGTATGGTGTGGAGGAAATGCTTCAGCCTCCCTCAGTCCCCAGGATAAGCTGCATTTCTGCTTTTCCAGGGTGCAGGACAGTTCCCAATTTCACTCCCATTTCCACAGAAATCAACACCTGACAAAGGCCCCAGTGCCAGGGTGCCTCTCCCCACAGATGCAGCTGCTTCAGCTCAGGATGTTGGCTGGGGGCATTCCCTACCCTGACTGGCACAGCTGGCAAGCACATTTCCAGGGTATAGCAAGGGATCACAGCATCATGGAATGGTTTGGGGTGGAAGTGAAATTTATCCAGTTCCTACCCCCTGTCTAAGCAGGGACACCTTCCACTAGACCAGGCTGCTCCAAGCCTTGTCCTGGCCCTACCCCAGGGCCAGGGGGTAGCAGCAGCTCCCTGCCCAGGGCTGCCATGTCCTACCTGGAGCTCTGGGAGCAGCCACAGGTGTGTCCTGCAGTGCTGGCACAGCAAACTCACCAGGTCAGGACCCCTGGAGCCACTGCTCACACAGGGACACATGACCCAGAGCACTCACAGCCCCTGGGCTGGCAGAGGCCACCGGCACAGCTGGAATGCACAGACAGTGGACTTTGCTCCTCTGCCACCCAAACCAGGGACACAAACCCCAAATGCACAGCAAACAAGTGAAACCGAGGGCCAACCCCCTGTTCTCCCCCAGCCCTCTTCTCTGGTGAGATCTGGGCAGGCCTTGCCATGGGAAATTGTTAATTAAATGCCCCTTTCCTTACAAAATCCTGCAAGGAGACACTTCTGGGCTGATACAGACCACAGGAGGAACCTTGACATCCAATGACAACAAATCACTAAAGGCAAGAAGTGGTTCAGTTCAGCTTCACTGCTGTTTCAGTGCTCAGCTCACACTGCTTGAAGTCCTCACATCCCCCGTTCCAAAACAAATGCCTCCCTGAGACCACTCCTCCCTGGCCTGACCTCAGTGCTCATGTGGACACAGCACAACACCTTCCTCAGGTGCCTCCTCTCTGCAGCTGGAAAATCCCTCTGGATCCCACACACAGCCCCCAGCACCAAGGTGCTCACCCTCCCCAGATGTGAGCTCCCAGGCTGAGGCTGTGTCCCTGCCCTGCATCCCTGGCAGCAGTTACCGTTCTGTCTGGCTGCTGGGCCTCCTGCCCCTCTCTGTGTCCATCACCATCTGCCTCCAAAGGGGTCACAGCCCCCTCCTTGCTCCTGTCCCTGCTCCCCTGGGGGCTCCCTGCCGCCGTGTCCTGCTCGCCGAGCCGGGTGTCTGGTCGCTCCTCTTCAGCCACCAGCTCATCCTCCGACTCCTCAGCTGGGATCTGCAAACACAGGCACAAGCTGCAGGCACAGAATGCCCCACGGATCTGCTCCAACGCTCCTCCTGCACACAGATGGAGGTTTGGACACCCCTCGTGTCCAGCGTGTCACCCAGCAGCTGCCCGGACAGTCCGGACAGGGAGGGGAGCACAGGACCCCCACGGTGTGTCCCCTCACCCCACGGACTCTGCTCTTCCCCTGGAAGAGCTTCCAAACCCAGCCTTGCCTCTGCTCACACAGCCAGGCCTTGGGGAAGGCCAGGGAATGGCTGGGGCTGCAGGAGGTGTCTGGAGAGCAGGACGGGGCTGTGCCACCCCAAGGACCCAGCAGTGCCACCAGGGCCCATGTGACATCCAGCACTGGGATCCTGCAGTGCTGGGAAGGTGGCAGGGATGTTGCTAAAAACATTTTCACCAGTCCAGCTCTGACGACACCCAAACCCAGCCTCCCCAGGCCTCTCTCCCATTTCCTCCCAGCCCAGCCCCAGTTGCTGCCCCCCACCCTTCCCACTCAGCACCCAGACCGATCACCCCCACCCCAAACACTGACCCCAAATCACTGCCGTGCACACTGTCACCTCTGCCACCCCCACTGTGAGCCCCCCTCCGTCACTGCCCCCCTCCAGTCACCCCCAAAGCCCGTCAGCCTCTGCCGCAGGTCACTGTCACTCCAGCCACGCCAGTGACTGTCACCTCAGCTGTCCCCCAAGCAGGTGTCCCCAGCAATGTCCCCGACTGCCCACCCAGCTGTCACCCCCAGTCACTGCGCCCCGGTTATCCGCCCAGGAACTGTCCCCCAGATGCCCCCCCAGTCACTGTCCCCCAGTCCCTGCCACCCCAGCCGTCCCCAGCCGCTGCACCCGGGGCCCCCCGGCTTTGCCCCCCTCACCAGCTCGAAGCGGTTGCTGACGCCGGCGCGGGACGTCCCGCGGAGCCCCTTCCCGGAAGCTGGCGGCGGCCCCCCTTCCCGGGCGTGCTCAGGGCCCGGGTCGAGGCCGAGGCCGAGCTCGCCCAGCCCCGGCCCCTCCTGGCCCCGCTGCTCCCCCCGCAGCCGCCTCAGGGCCCGGCGAGACATCGCCCCCGCCCGCTCCGCGCCTGCGCCCACACTGCGCCTGCGCGCCCGCCGCGCGCCGGCCCCGCCCACTCCCGCCGCGCACATCCATTGGCTGATGCTAAGCAGGCCACGCCCCTTCCGCGCCGCGATCTTTGTCGCGCTCCGCGCGTGAGATGTGTCCCGGAGCGGGGACGCGGAACGGGACACGGGGCACGGCCCCGGGACACGGCTGGGGACCGAGGGACGGGCTGGGAGCGCGCAGGGAGTGGGGAGCTGGGCGTGGGAATGGGGAGCTGGGCGTGGGAATGGGGAGCGGGGTGTTCCCGCGGTGCTGTGCGGGGTCACGGGTGGGCACAGCCCCGCGGGGAGGAGGGATGGCGGTGGGAGATGCGCACGCTGAAACGGAGTGTCCCCATCCCCGGTCCCCTCACAGCCCGCAGCACCCTTCACCCCGCTCCCCGTCCACTCAGGAGCAGCCACGCGGCCCCAGGGCAGCCCAGCGGTTTATTATGGAGGGGACGTACAGAACAGCCATGCCAGCCCAGGGCACCGGGCACCCCGGCACAGCCAGGGCTTGGCACAGAAGCGGGGCCGGGGGGCGAACGCAGGGGCTGCGGGTGTCCCACAGCAGGATCCATCCCCCAAGAGCTGCCCCGCAGCGGGATCCGTCCTCCCGGGGGCTGCGCGTGTCCCACAGCAGGATCCATCCCCTCGGGGGCCGGTGGCACAGAGGGATGATGGCAGGGACAGCGGGAGCGGCTCCTTTTGCCCCTCGGTCCATAATGTATATAAATATAGAAGCTGTGTGTATCCATCCTATGTATATATGTACATCGGGGCGCTGTGCCGGGGCAGCCCCGCGGGGACCGTCACTTGAGCCACGCGTCGCTGTAGAGGGAGCGCGCCTTGGCGTGGCGCCGGGACGCGGCGCTGGCGTTGAGCACGGCCACGCTGCGGCGGCTGGAGCTCACCACGTCCGTCACGAAGCCGGCGCAGTCGGAGCACACGTCGCGCAGCACCGAGCCCTGGGCGTAGATGTGGGGGAATTCCTCCTCCACCCGGCGCCAGCACGGCCCCGACAGCGAGCTGCGGCACAGGGCAACCCCGTCAGCCCCCGCCGGAGGAGGAGGAGGAGGAGGAGGGGAGCGGGAGGAAGGCTCGGGACTCACTGGAAGGGCTCCCTCCGGCGCAGCGGCGGGGCTTTGGGCAGCAGCGAGCCTGGCAGGCTCTCGAAGCCCAGCGCGTAGACGGGGATGTGAGCCAGCTTCTTGGAAGGCATCTTCATCTGCGGAATGCGGGAGTCAGGGCGGGACAGCGACAGGGACAGGGATGGGATAGGACACGGCTGGGATAGGGATAGGGCACACAGGCGTGGGGATGGCTCAGAGATAGGTACAGTGACAAGGCGGGACAGGAGTGGAGTGGGATGGGGCAGGGACAGGGAGAAGACGGGGCAGGAGAGGGGCAGGGACACAGTGGCACTGCCCAGAGCCTGTCCCTTACCTTTAGACTGCAGGAGCTACAGACAGACCTGGGGACACAGAGAGAGGTGGGTGAGAGGGCCCATTGTGGGGACCCTGCTGCTGCCCTCCCAGCCCCGTGACACGGCACAGCATGGCACAGCTTGGCACAGTTCGGCACAGTGCTCACCGCTTGCAGAAGAAACACGACGTGGGCCAGGAGAAGAGAGGAAACTTGGCCCTGCAGCAGCAGCAGACCTGTGGGCAGAGCAGGGTGAGCTGAGGGTGGGGACACGTGGCTCCCAGTCCGTCCAGCCCCCATCCCCATTCCCACCTTCCCTCTCCGCAGGCTGCTGTAGAGCTCCTTGCTCTGCAGGAACTTCTCCATCTCAGCCTTGACCAGCACCCTGCGCACGTTGATCATCTCCTCCACAGTCAGGGCCAGGCTCTCCACAGGGTGGCTGAACTCCTGTGGGACAGCAGGGCATGTCACACTGCACTGTGGCACAGGGCACGGTCCAGAGCACTCCTGTGCCAGGGCAGAGCCTCTGAACGTGGGCAGAGCACCCCTGGCACAGGCAGAGCATCCCAGAAGAGGCAGAGTATCTCTGGCACGAGGACCCACCCAGCCACCATGTGTCCTCGAGCCAGGCTGCCATGTGCCCACGGTCATGTTTGCCTGGTGTCCCCAGCCCCAGTGCTCCCAGCTGGTGTCCCCAGAACCCACCAGCCAGAGGTGCTTGGAGCTGCCGGCAGGGCCAGCGCTGGATCCATCCTCTGGCCTCTCCTCCACGGCGCCGAGGGCAGCCCGGGGCAGTGCTGGGCCATCTGGCAGCGGGTGGCAGCTGGCAGGGACGGAGCCTGCAGGGAGGGACAGGGAGGCCGTGGCAAGGACGTGTTGCCTGGTGCCACCACCGCTGACAGGCATGGCACAGACCCCCTGGAGACAGGCTCATGGGGACCCCCGGCAGTACCTGAGCGGGGCCGGGGCTCGGGCTGCAGTGGCTCTGGGTCCCTGGGCACAGCCTGGTCACCTCCCAGCTGGCTCTGCAGCTGCGCCAGGTCCTGCTCCGAGAAGGAGCGATCCCGCTTCAGCGCCACCTCCGTGGCCGGAGAGTCCTCGTCCTGCAAGGCCATGGGCACCGTGGCACCAAGGGCACGCCGGCACCCCCCGTGCGTCCCCACCTCTGCAGGTTCTCCCTTGCCTCGGAGAGGTTCATCTCCTCCATCTCGGCCAGGGTGGGCGCCTTGAGCAGGACGCGTGGCCGTGGGCGCGCAGGCACGGCGCTGGCCGGGCACCGGGACAGCTCGAGGCAGGAGCTGGAGCTCAGGCGGCCGGCGCAGGCGTGTGGGATGCAGGGCAAGGAGCTGTATCCTGCGGAGGGACAGGCTCAGCGCCGTGGGGATGGGCACACAGGTGACACAGCACAGCGGGGAGGGGACATCGGTACCTTTCTGCTCCACGGGCCGGAGCTTCCGCTCCTGCCTGATCTCCTCCAGGATCTTCTCGTGGAGCGTCCTCTGCTTCTGGGGCAGCGGCCGCAGCCGCCGCTCTGATGCCTGTGGGATGCACGGATGGGACCCCAGGCGTGGCCATGGCTCAGGAATGGCACTCATGGGACCCACCAACACTGTCATGCCAGGGAGGTGGCCCGGTGCTGGCACTCACCTGCTTCAGTGGGGGCCGGGAGCGGATGAAGTCCAGTATGAGCTCGTGGGCATCTTTCTTCACCCGGGGGGGGATGTCTCCATCCACCTGGGGAGGGCAGGGGGTCAGTGCTGGGCTGGAGAGTGGCAGGATGGAGGGTGAGGGGCTGGCACGGTGGCCACGCTCACCATGACCTTGCGGAGTTTGTAGTTGCGGGCGCGGATGTCCTGCATGAGCATCTCGAAGGGCGTGAGCTGGTACTCGGTGGGCAGAGGGTTGAACTGCTTCTCCTGCACCTTCTTCAGCTTCACACCGTGCCGCAGCTCCCGCATCAGCTGCACCCAGAGCCGGGCCTGGGGGGACACACGGACACGGGGTCAGCACCCAGCCCTGCCCAGCGCAGCCCCCGTGCCCTGCCACGCTGCCGCACCCAGTCTGTGTTGCGCAGGTTCCCCAGCTCCGCCGCCGGCCGCTCCTCCTCTTCCTCATCCTCCTTCAGCTTCTGCAGTAGCTGTTGAGGCACAAGATGCTGTCACCTTGTCCTGGTGGCGCTGAAGGTCCAGCCAGGACTGTGCCAAGGGGCTGCAGCACTGAGGTGCACCCCAATTCCTGATTCCCAGCCAGCATAGCAGTCTGGGAGAGCCTGCACGGCCAAACACCGGCACCAGCAGCCCTGGCTGGGATGGGCAGAGGGGGCACCGCAGCCTCCCCAGTCCATTGTCCCTGCTGGCAGTTTCCTGGGCAGGGCCGTGGTGGCGGCGGGCACCCTCGCTCACCTCCTTGGCGTCGCGGATCTTGGCGAGGAAGGCCATGAGCTCCACGGTCTCTGCGAAGAGGGCTCGGCACACAGCCTGGTAGTGCGCGGGGGCGCCGGCGGGGTCGGCCAGGCGGGCGGCGCAGCAGCGCATGGCCTGGCCGAAGGTGCGCACGGAGCGGGGCGGCCCCTCGCCCCCCTCCTCCTCCTCATCCTGCCCCCCATAGCCCTCGTCGGCCGTGGCGCAGCCGCTGTCCTCCGAGTCGCTGTTGGTCATCAGGTCGATGAGCTGCTCCAGGCGCGGGCTCAGCTCCCGCTCCTCGTTCTCGTCCAGTCCCCAGTCCAGCGCCCGGTACACGGCAAAGCCCAGCGACTGCACCATCTGCGGGGGACAGCAGGCTACCTGGCACCAGCTGTCCCCGGCCCCTCCTTGGTGCTGGGTCCCGTCCCAGTGACCCCCGGGTGAGGGGGCCAGGCGGCCGTGCCCAGCCCATAGCGGGCTGCGACGGCAGACGGGGCAGGTCACCGGCCCCCACGTACCTGGGCTTCGGCAGAGGGCGTCAGCAGCGCGGGCAGGTCTGGGGGAGGAGGGCAGAGTCACCACTGGTACCCACGGCCCCGTGCTGAGTACCCCACCCCGCATCACCCAGGGATGTGGTACCCACCCACTCCAGCCGTGGGACCCCCACCCTGAGCTGCTCACACCCCCTGCTGCTCCTCCCCCCTTCCCTGGCTCATCCTGTGCTCTCCCAGTCCCAGCGCGTGGCTTCAAGGGACAGTGGGCCCTGCACGTTGAGCCCTGCGATCACACCGTGCTGGCACAGCCCTCCCAAAGGGCACATTGAGGGGGCACAAGGACCCATGTACCCCTCACGGCGAGGGCTGGAGGGAGCTGAGAGCTCTGTGTGCATGAGGAGATGCCCCCTGCACCCCTGTGGGATGTGGGCACCGGCAGTGTGGGCACCAGGAGTGTGGGTACAGCAGCACAGGCACCAGCAGTGTGGGGACTGGCAGCCACAGCTGGAGCATGGCACACACGGGGAGCCCAGGACACGCTTGTGGGCAGCTTGAGCCCTCCTGGCAGCTGCAGGAAAAGGAACACAAGTGGCCTCTGCAGTGTCCCCAGGGCTCCCAGCTCCGCTTCCCTCATTAGCTCTGCACTGAGCTGATCAATGCGGCAGCCACCAGGATGTGCCAGTCGTGTGCCAGCCGTGTGCAAGCTAGGAATGGACAGGAAAGGCAGCACAAGTGCTGGCCCTACCGTGGTGCCACACACAAGCCATCAAAAAACCATCAAAAAACCATGTCCTGGACTGTGCCCGGCTCCCACTGCAGCACCAGCCCTTGGGATGCCACCTGGTGAGTCCCAGCAGCTCCTGCCAGTCACTGGGGCACAGCTGAGGGGGGAATTCCCATAGGATGGGGGACTGGAGCGGTTCCAGAGGGTGCTGCTGGCTCACCCAGCCCGGATCCAGCCCTGTGCCCTGGCAGAGCTGCACTGCCACCTGCAGTGGCACCCAGAGGCACCCGGAGCCCTCCCAGCCCCAGGCTTCACTGTGAAGGCTTCTCTGGTTCATCCCTGGGGAGATGGCTCAGGTTGGCACAGAAGCAACCCAGGAGCAGGAGGTGGCACAGTGGCACTGGCAGGTGACACCGGCTCCAGCCCTGCGGTGGCTCAGGGCAGGGCGTGGGGCCATCCCATGCAGGACCAGTGGAGCCGGTGTGGCCACGCCATGCCCGGCTGCCACGGGCACGTGCCATGCCTGTGCGTGTCCCTGCCCTGGGCATGGAGCCACCTGATGCTCCCCGGCGTCTGCTCCAGCCAGAGCCACCAGCACCGAGGACACACGGTGACCCAGTGTGGGCACAGAGCGACCCCGCCACACCAGGCGCCATCCCCGGTGGCCTCGCTGCGGGGCAGGACAGGTGGAGGCGCTGGCCGAGCTCCAAGTGCTCCTCGTGGCATCCGGCCACCCGGTGTCACTGCTGGCAGCCAGCCCGGTGACACCCGGAACCGTCACAGCCATACCTGGCAGGGCGAGCCACCTGTGGAAGGATGGCTGGGCGGGCAAAGGTCAGGGATGGGGCTGTCCCGTGTGCCACTCCCGGCGCCTGGAGTGGGGGACAAGGTCCCCTGCGGTGCAGATGGGGGTGACGGGGGCCGTGGATGTGCCGTGTGGGTGTCCATGTGTCCATCTGTCTGTCCTTGCTGTGTGTCCTGCAGCCCCGTGGTGGGTGCCAGGACCGCGAAAACACCCACACCTGGCTCCAGCCTCCCTGGGTCATCCAGTGCTAGTGACCTTGTTGGCGCCACTGCCAATACCAGTGCCACACCAGTCCAGACCCCCAAGTCACCAGCCCACCCCCGCCCCCAGACCCCAGGGCACCCCTGGCACCGATACCGGCAGTGCTGGTGCCAGTCCCCCTGCCAGGGCCGGGGCTTGGGGCTCACCCTCGTCCCTGCCGGTGCCACCTTCCCGCTCCCCGGTGCTGGGACCGACCCTTTTCCCTGTCCTCACAGTCTCTCTGGCGACCCCCTGCACTCTCCCCTGCTGCCGGTGCCTCGATGCCTGGCTTCCCCTCTCCGGTGCCACTTCGGCCCATCTGCCTCTCCGGTACCGGTTCTTCCCCGCCGGGGCCTCTGCGGGTGCCCCCCCGCTGCCGATACCCCCGGTCCCTCCGCGTCCCCGACGCCGCTGCAGCACCCCCTGCCGGTGCCGGTAAGTCCCGGTGCCGGTAAGTCCCAGGTCCCCGCTCTTTGTGCTGGTAAGTCCCGGTGCCCCGGGTCCCGGCGCCGAGAAGTCCCGGTGCCAGTAAGCACCGTAGGCTGCTCCCGGTGCCAGCAAGCACCGGTGCGGGTAAATCCCAGCGCCTCGCTCCTTGCACCAGCAAGCCCCGGTGCCCCGGTGCCGGTAAGTCCCGATATCCCGGATCCCGGTGCTAGTTAGCCCTGGTGCCGGTAAGTCCCAGTTTCCCGTTCCTTGTGCTGCTAAGCTCCGGAGCAGGAAAGCCCCGGTGCCGGATCCCAGCACCGGTAATCTCCGGTGCCCCGCTCCCGGTGCCTCGCTTTCGGTGCCGGTGAGCCCCGGTGCCCCGCTCCCAGCGTCGGTAAGCTCCGGTAAGCCCCAGCGCCAGTGCGTCCCGGTGTCGCGGGTGTCGGTGCCGGTAAGCTCCGCTAAACCTTGGTAAACCCCGGTGCTCCGCTCCCGCGGTGCCGATAATTCCCAGTACCGGCAAACCCTGGTGCCCCGCTCCCGCTGCCCGTAAGCCCCGGTGCCCCGGTGCGCCCCGGTAAGCCCCAGCAAGTCCCGGTGCCCGTAAGCCCCGGTAAACCCCGGTAAGCCCCGCTTGGCGGTGCCGTCCCGTCCCCCCCCCGCACGGGCACCGCCCGCTCCCGCCCCCCCCGGCGGCGGCGGCCCTCACCGTGCGGCGGGGCGGGCAGGCGGAGGGAGCCGTCGGCGCGGAGGCGGATGTCGGCGGTGCGGAGCGGCGCGGGGGCGACGGGGGCGGCGGCGGCGGCGCGGCAGCCCTGGAAGCAGAGCGCCCAGGCCTGCTCCTCGTTCAGCGGCTGCTCGTAGCACTTCAGCACCTCCTCCAGGGACAGCTCCCGCGGCGGCCCCGCGCCCGCCCGCGCCATCGCCCCATCCCGCACCGCCGAGCGCGGGCGGGGCGCGCCGGGCGGGGGAGACGGGGCGGGGCCGCGCGGGGCCACGCCCCTGAAAGCCACGCCCACGCCTCATCAGCACAGCTGGGCGCGCGGAGGGGGCGGAGCCAGGAATGGGAGGGGCGGGGCTGTGAGAGAGGCTCCGCCCCCCGCGCCGACACCGGTACCGGCACCGGCACCGGCCCCGCCGCAGGCGCCCGCCGGGAGGGGCCGCGGTGGCGCCGGGGGGCACCGGGCGGCTCGGGATGGCACCGTACAGTAACGGTACGGTACGGCGGGGCACGGCACGGCGCGGTGAGCTCGGTACGGCCTGGCATGGCACGGTATGGCATGGTGTGGGGCGGAACGTTACAGCACGGCTCGGTACGGTGTGACATGGCTCGGTGTTGTTTGGCCCAGCTTGGGACAGAATGGGATGGGGCAGCAGTGTGTGGCATGGTACAGTAGGGTGTGGCTCAGAATGGCACAGCTTGGCATGGCACGGCACAGCTTGGCTCCGCATGGCTCAGCAGGGCACATCAGAGCTCAGTGCCATGGCACAGCTCGGCACGGCATAGCTCAGAATAGCACAGAACAGCTCGGTACCGATAGCATGGCACGGCACGGCACAGCTCGGCACGGCATAGCTCAGAACAGCACAGAACAGCTCGGTACCAATGGCACGGCACGGCACAGCACAGCTCAGCACGGTGTGGCACGGCACGGCACTGCTCAGCACGGTGTGGCACGGCACGGCACAGCTCAGCACGGTGTGGCACGGCACGGCACTGCTCAGCACAGTGTGGCATGGCACAGCACAGCTCAGCACGGTGTGGCCCGGCACGGCACTGCTCAGCACGGTGTGGCACGGCACGGCACTGCTCGGCACGGTGTGGCACGGCACTGCACAGCTCAGCACGGTGTGGCACAGCACGGCACTGCTCAGCACGGTGTGGCACGGCACGGCACAGCTCAGCACGGTGTGGCACGGCACGGCACAGCTCGGCCGGCCCAGGCTGCAGGGCTGGGAGCAGGGAGCGGCCGCACTGGGCTAGCTGGGTGCAGGGTGCAGGGATCAGGGCACACAGCAGGGCACAGGGCACGGATTGTGGGACATGTGATGGGGGCAGTGCCCACGGGTGCAGAGCAGTGCTGGGTGACACCCCGAGGGACACGAGACCCCCCTGTGCCCCAGGAGGAGCAGGGTGGCCCTGGAGCGTGGCTCAACCCTAGCCCTGGCTCGTCCCCATTGAGCCCACGTGCCATGTGTGGGGCAGCACGTGCAGGGACACCATGGCCTTGGCACCAGGGTCACCTGGTGAGCAGGAATCAGGGCAGGAGCACAGGATGCCGGTGCCCCCGGGGACTCCTGACACAAGGTACCTGCCTTGTGGGGTGCTGGGGGAGCCCTGGGGCACTCGGCTGGGATGAGGAGCCGGCACAGGGAAGGGGGCAGGCTGGGACAGGAGAACTTCCTGGAGGGAAGGACAAGAGCTTCGGGTGCCAGAGCGTGGTTTGGGCACGGCCAGGAGCAGCAGGAGCTGGGTGAAGGTGCCAGGATGAGCTGCAGTCTCTAGGGAGACAATGCCCCATGGGAATATGGTGTGGGGTTGGCATCCCACAGCCACTGGGGAAGTCTGACACGAGAGCAGGATCACCTTTGGGCACCAGCTGGTCCCTTCAGACACACAGGGAGGGCAGGATTGTCCTGACAGAGCAGAAAGGACAACCAGTGCATGGGAAAGGTCAGAGGGAGCAAATGAACACTCTCGTCATGATGAGCTTCCCATTTCCATGATGGAAGGAGAATAAAACCCTGGCTCAGCTCCATTAACCAATGAGCACAAACTGGGATCAATCCCAGAGCTGTGCTGGCAGGGCTGGGACAGGGACAGAGCTGCCACACGGCCAAAGAGCTGCTCCAGGCCTGGAGATGTCTGTCAGAGAGCCTGGGATGGGGCAGAAAAGCCCTTCAGCGCCCATCCCAGAGAACATGAACACTGCCAGCTCCACCTTCGGGAAAGAAACTGAGGTGATGGAGCTGGGATACTGGGAAACACAGCCCTGCGTGGTGCCCAGGGCTTTGAGAAAGGGCAGAAGGGATGCGGGCGATCCAAGGTGTCCGTGCCTCTCCGGGAACGCTCAAATGCGCCGTGGGTGGGTGGCACCGTGCAGCAGGGAGTGAGGAGCGCGGTGCCAGCTGCATCTCCAGCCCGATCCGCGCGGGATCCTGCCCGGCTGCAGCGCCCGGAGCGGCTCCTGGCCCTGGATTGAGAGGCTAGGATGCCCGCTTTTCCCTGGAATCAGCCGCTTTGGAGCCGGCAACAAAGCCGTGCCGTGCCGTGCCGTGCCGTGCCAGCTTTCCAGCGCCTCCGGACACAGCCGGGGCGGCACCGTCGGGGATGGGAGCGGGAGGACGTGCGGCGTTTGAAGGAAAAGCCGCCCTGCAGGATTCATGGGAAGGCATTTGCATGATAAAGCACGGAGCCCTTTGCTTTGGGTAAATCTGTAATTAATACTGAATCGTTGTGTAATTAAAAGCTACCGGCGTGGAAAACTCAAACAGAAGCCAAGCGTGTGTGTGGAAGAGGGAAATAGAATCAAAGCCAAAAGAAATAGGGGGAAAAGAAAGATGAAGTGCTTGGGAAATGGTGTCGGAGCGCTATGGGAGGGTTGGAATTCCTGGCTCCTGCAGTGTGGAAGCAGGATAAGGTGGGGAGCTGGGATGGAGAGCAGGCAGAGCCCTTTCCCAGCCGCCTGCAGCAGGGCTGTGCCCCTGTTTCCTTGTGGATAATCCATCCCCGTGGGTCTCAGCTCTCATATGAAAAAAAAAAAAAAATCCTTACAAAGCCACAGGAACCTGGGATGTGCACACAGAGCACCTGTGGGGTGGATGTGCCTCTCCTGCTTTCCCTCCATGCTGCAATAAACTGGGAACATGGAAGGAGGGAGCATTTTTCTGGGCAGTCTGCTCCTGCTGTGTGCTGGCCTCGGATATGGCCAGAGTTTGAGGGGGGACACTGAGAGACACCTCGGGGACATTTGTGACCACCCTAGAGGCATTTTAAACACCTTTGGCACCTCAGGGACACCCTGGGGACACCATGAGGACCTTAAGGTCACCCTTGGAAACTCCCTGAAGACCCTGAAGGCGTTGCAAGGACCTTGGGAACACCCTTGGGGACGCTGGGAATGAACTCTGGGAGCACTCTGGAGAGCTGAGCTCCCAGTCAGATGCACGCTGGGGCCAGTCATGATGGGGGATCCCAAAATCTGGGGCTGACACAAGCTTGCAGATGGCATTGGGGGTTAAGGTGACTCGGGAAAGTGACCTGGCCAGGGTTCCTAGACTGGGTGGCATCCCATGGCACTGCCCATGCTGGATCCGTGCAGGATCTGCCGGCACTGCTGGGAAGTTCTCCCAGCTCCTGGCATCATGTGCTGCTGACTCACACCCAGCGCTGCAATAAACCATCCACGGCCAGCCCAGCAGGAGCTGCTTCCTGGTGCTGAACACACCCCGGGGACTTCATCTTTCCACAGGGAATCACCACTGCTTGCTCACATGGTGGCCAAGAGCAGCGGCTCATCGTCAGAAAGGATGAGATCCGAGGGAAAAATCCCTCTGGGAATTCTGCTCTGTGAAACTTTGTGGCCACTCAGGACCTAAAGAGATCTGAGGAAAAAGAGGGAGAGGGGTTTTGGACAAGGGATGGAGTGCCAGGACAACGAGAATGGCTTCCCATTGCCAGAGGGCAGGGATGGATGGGATATTGGGAAGGAATTCCTGGCTGTGAGGGGGGGCAGGCCCTGGCACAGGTGCCCAGAGCAGCTGTGGCTGCCCCTGGATCCCTGGCAGTGCCCAAGGCCAGGCTGGACAGGGCTGGGAGCACCTGGGACAGTGGGATGTGTCCCTGCCATGGCAGGGGTGGGATGAAATGAGCTTTAAGGTCCCTTGCAGCACAAGCCACTCCCTTCCAATCCAAACCATTCCGCAATCCCATTATTAATTCTCCCAGCAACGCTGGTGATTCATCTCTTTGGGAATTCCAGCCGATCTTGTCCCATTCCCTGCGTGGGATCGGGGTCAGCAGCATCCTCACGGCTCAGAACCGGCAGGATCGGAGCTCCCCACCGTGCCCACACGCCCCACCGCGGGGCGGAGCGGGTCCCTCACCGTGCCCACACGCTCCACAGCCGGGCGGAGCGGGTCCCTCACCGTGCCCACACGCTCCACAGCCGGGCGGAGCGGGTCCCTCACCGTGCCCACACGCTCCACAGCCGGGCGGAGCGGGTCCCTCACCGTGCCCACCGCCCGTGTTTCCCCACGCCCGCCGTGTCCCGCTCCCGCCGCCCTTCCCAATATGGCAGCGCCCGCCTCATTCACCTCAGAGAGGGCGGCAGGGGGCGGGGCCACGCCGCGCTTCCAACCAATGGGAAGAGGCGGCGGTGTGGGCGCGGCACGGCCTCTGCTCCCTTCCAGCCAATGGGCGAGGCGGGCTCGGCCGGCGGCAGCCAATGGCGGCGCGAGCTGGCGCGGCGGGAAGGACGGCCCGCGATGGCGGGCGCGGGCGGCAGGAGCTGGCGGGACCTGCTCGGTACGTGTGGGCTGAGGCGGGCCCGGGGACAGCGCAGGGGACGGGGGGGCGTGAATGTCCCCCCTCTGCCTTCGTACACCCCTTCTCTCTCCCTGCACACACCCCTCCCACTGCCCCCGTGTCCCGCTTCATGCACCCCGCTCTGCTTTCCTCAAAGCCGCCGCGCCCCGGGACACAACATCTGGCCTGGTACACCCCCCAGTCCCTGCCCTCATGGCCCCCGTGCCCCGGCACACATCTGCCCTCGTACACCTCCCAGTCCCTGCCCTCATGGCCCCCGTGCCCCGGGACACATCTGCCCTCGTAGATTCCCTTTCCTTGCCCTCAAAGCCGCCGTGCCCCGGGACACAACATCTGGCCTGGTACACCCCCCAGTCCCTGCCCTCACGTCCCCCATGTCCCAGTACACATCTGCCCTCGTACATTCCCTCTCCCTGCCCTCAAAGCCGCCGTGTCCCGGTACACATCTGCCCTCGTACATTCCCTCTCCCTGCCCTCACAGCCCCGTGTGTTTTCCTCACACCCCGCTGTGCCCTCACCCTCAGCAGCAGGAGCAGGAGGTGGTTTTGGGGTGCCCCGGGCCCACGCTGCTCATTGAACCCAAACTTCTCAGCAGGGAGAGCCAGGAAGAGGAGAAGCCCCTTCGGGAGCGGAGCGGAGCTCCAGGGAGCGGCTCTGCGGCTGCTGGACCAGCACCAGAACCTGGCTGACCTCCTCCTGGAGGTAGGAACGGGGCAGTTCAGGGGCTCCTGGCCCGGCTGGGGCAGCGGCAGAGCCCAGCTGGGCATGGGTGCCACCGCCTGTGGAGTCCATGTCCCAGGAGCACAGTGTTCCATGGTGGGTGGGGAGAAAAGCCAACAGCGCAGGAGTAAAGATGGAGCTGGAAGCTCTGTGTTGCAGAAATGGGATTGTTAGCCCTTCTGCATCAATGTTTTACAGACTAAAAATGGTTAAGCATGGTTTGGGTTTGGGACAAAGAGAAATCCAGCATGTTTTCCTTCGAGTCAGAACTGGCTTCTTGTGAATCTAGAGAAGACAATTCAGAAGAGACCTGGCTTTTCTCTGAATTACCAACCACGTCTGGCTGACGTGGCTGTCCTCATGGCAGCCTTATCTTGAGCCACTGTTGTGATTTAGCTTCATTCTCCCTCTCCTCACACACTGATTTTACAGTTACAACAGATAATGCAAATATCTCCCATAGTTCAGGATCTGTCTTTCTCTAGAGAATATTTCCCTTTATAAAAAGTAAAAGGGGATTTAACTAGAAAATGATCCAACATTTGAACATGTTTCATCAAATATTTATGGCCACATGGCTTCACAAAAGATAAGGATTATAAAAATTCTGTTCCTGGTGCTGCTGCTGAGCTGTTTGGTCCCTGGGGATGAGGAACTTTGACCTGTATCTCCTTTTTGTGCCTAAGCTGACAGTAACTAAACACACATCTCTTGTAAGGTGAAATCTGTGCTTTTCCCACGTGGGAGCTTGGCGTTAATTTCCCTTCAGTTGCTCCAGCAGTGCAGGGATAGGTTTGTAAACGTGTGTGACAGGCATCTGAGAGTTTTAAGGTTTTGTTTGGTTTCCAGGTGGGAGATTCAGCCAAGCCAGGTGTGCAGGATGGGGCAGAGCACCAGGGAGTGTCACCAGAGTCATTTCTAGGTGAGCATCTACCAGGCCAGATGTGGGGAAGAACCCTTCCTCAATGCTGAATCTTTGCCTTTATGTGCAACCCCAGTTCTACTTTTTTTTTCTTTGTTCTGCTCTTGTTTCTTGCTTGCCTGGTGATGAGAGTCTTGTGCTCTGCTGTTTTGTTTAGTGTCTGTTCTGCAGGAGCAGGCCTCAAAACTGGGTGTGCCCACAGCGACCTTGGCAGCCAAAAATGCCGTGGCCAACGTGGAGAGGATCTGCCAGGATTGTGCCAGCCCCTCAGGAGTCCCACTGCTGAACTCTGACCAGAGAGTAAGGGTTGAAAGCTTCATCTTCAATTTAGCAACAAAACAGCACTGTTAGGTTTCACTTTAAGCCCAGTTTATCTGCTCTGATTAAGCCCCAAACACCAGCAGTTATTCACTGAGGTGTTTGATTTGCTTGCAGAAGTACAAGATAAATAAGAAGAGAAGTTTAGTCCTTTCCCCTGAATTCCCTCCATCATTTGACCCTTTAAAAAGCAGCAAACAGGGCAAAACAACAGATTGCTTTTCTGAGAGTGTGTTGTTCACAAAGGGAATTATTTCTGCTTCATTTCCGGGGTGATGCCAGAAGAGGCTGACCTGCTTGCTTCAGACTGTGAAGGGTTTGCTGGCAAACAACATGTTCTGTCGCTCCCTCTTCTGCCAGGAAATGTGGAAAATGAAGGTGAGAGCTCATGGAGAAACACTGTGGTGTTACACACCATGAGGGTTCATCCATGGGATGTGGCATCCCTGCATTCCTGAGAATGGCTGGTTTTCCTGACCTTCCAAAAGCATGAGCTGAATTACACACGGTGGGATTTTTTTGGTTGTTCTCTTTATTTTAGGGCAAGTTCAGTGGGAACTTCCTTGTCTCTGCAGTGGGATTTGCTTTTTCAACTCAGTCGAGGTTTGGAATTATTTGAATTATTGGAAACTGCTGCAAAAGATCATTGACAGCTCTGTGGTGATCAGGTGCTGGTTTTGGGGTCCAGTGCAGGAACTCCCAGCTGAATGTGGGGTGACAGTCCCAGAGCCCTTCACATGCTTTGCCAGCAATATTCCAAGTGTCTTTGGCATCCTGGCTCTCCGCTTTGTTTACCTGGGAATGGTGATAAGACAAAGTGAGGTCACAGAGAAAGAAACCAGCTAGCAGATAACAGCTTGTGCTGCCTGACAAATGGGATGTCTTGGTTTCATTTGGGTGTATTTTGTGGAGACAAGGGGTGCTGTGAGTGGAGTCAAGGGCTTTTTGTGAGTGGGAGGGTTCTGATTCCTCACTGCTCCCATGGGGAAGGAGGAAAGGCTGATCTGCCCAGATGAAGGGCCCTGCTCTGGTCTCAGATATCCTCTGCTGAGCTGAAAATAGAACCTGTGTGTTTCACAGGCTGATTAGGATCTCCTGGTCCTGGGGCAGACATGGGGATAAGGGAGAGGTGACTGTAACTGAGGGTGTTACAGTGAGAATTAGGCTGTGAAGACAAAGTGTGTGGGTGAGTTTGGGGTCAGGGTGTGAGGGCAGCTGCTGCTCACGGCAGAAAGCTCCTGGGGCTTTGGCTTTGCCCTGTCCCCAAGGCTCCCAAATGCCTCTTCCTTCTCAGGGTGGGAAGGTTTTGTGGAGGTGTTGGTTCTGCCTGGAATGATCAGAAGCTGCTGCTGCTGCACCTTTCCCCTGCCAGGTGCACCCTGCAGTGCAGTTTTGCTGGCTCAGGGCTCCCCTGGACGTGCTGTTCTCTAAGGGATGTTACAGGGCAGCAAGCTGACCCACACAGGAGTGATCCCTGGTGCAGATTTTTGTTCATTTTTCCTTTGTGTCCATCAGCCTTTCTGCCTGGATGATTGCAGAGTCTCTCCCTGTAGTGTCCTGCAATCCCAGCTCTGTTGGGACACGGACTTGAGAGTGGCAACCTTGTTCCACAGGGACTAATAAACAGTTTATAGACTAAAAGACAATTCTCTAATCTGGATGTGGATCTGCATTAGCAAAACCTGAAACTCAGTCTTGTTACCTGTTTCCTGGGATATCCCTGCTCCTTTAAATCTGCAGAATCAACATTATTCCAGAGGGGAAAGATGAATATATTCATTACTTGTCCACAAAAATTTAAAGTTCTGATATGTCTACATCTCTAAACCACATAAAATTCCTAGGAAATATAACATTTAATCACCAGGTATTTCCTGCATTGTCAATTTTAAATTTTAACAACTGCTGGATGGTTGGAATAAACAGAATTCAGCTTTATTCCTCATGCATCATGTGCAACAGCCAAATGTTAAGCACCCAGGGCAGGCTGTGACCTGCTGGTGACATCTCCTCAGGAGCCCCCGGTGCTGGAGGCCGTGTGGCAGCTGCACAGCAGTGACATCGTGGGCCTGGCAGAGCTGCTGGAGAGGTGAGCAGGGCTCTGGGGGGCTGCAGAGGTAGCTGATCTCCTGAAGCCTATTAAACATAATCAGGGATTAGTCATGAGGATTCTGGGCTGAGGGCACGGTCAGGTGCTGGCAAGGGAGCAGATGAGCAGGATTTAGGAGCTGCTCTGGGCTTGGGGGGTTACTCTGGGCTAATTAGCCCAGTTTAGTGCAGTGGCTCCTTGGCACCAACTGGACTTGAGAAAAAGTCTTGCTCTGCAGAAGGTGGGTGCTTCCATCTTCACAAAATATTACACTTCTCTGGTCTGGCAGAGTTAATCTCCACAGAATTAGGATAAGAATTTTGAATTATGATAAGAATTAGGCTAAGAATTTTGGTTTTTTGTTTTTTTGCCTCCTAACAAGTGTCCAAGACCAAGCTGGGCAGGGCTTGCAGCAGCCTGCTCTAGTGAAAGGTGTCCCTGCCTAAGCAGGGGGTGAAACAAGATGAACATTAAGGTCCCTTTGAAGGATTATTCCATGAACAGAGCTAACAACTCGCCCGTTTGTGAGGTTCAGGTTGTCTCCTCATTGTGTCCCAGTGATTTTCTAGGCTTCTGATATTGGTTCACTTTTCTGTTCCCAATGAAAGCAATTTAAGGGAATCAAAGCCGTAGATTGAGGATTTAATTTCTTTTTTGAAGCCTTTTTATCTGAGTGTCTTAGAAATTGGAACTGAAATTCTTCTAGCAGAGGTTTCTCAATGGAAACTTTCACGTCAGGGATGAGGAAATACCTGGATGCACAATTTCACCCACATTTTTCCTTTGCATGTGTGTGTTGTGGGACCTTTTTATAAAGCAAATAATATAAAAAGCAACCGTTTGTAAAGCAAATGTGCTGGTGCAAATTGAATAAACGAAGTGGCACATTTAGGGCAGAGTGCCCAGCCTTGCAGAAAGCAGGAGGGGTTGAACTGAAGGTGATTTTGTGTTGCAGGAGCCCAGCAGGCCCAGCAGCAGTGGAGTGGCTCTGCAGCAGCCTCTGTGGCCTCTGTGAGCAGGCTGGGGACATCTCCTGTGGGGACACGGAGCTGGCACAGAGAATTCTCTCAGGCAAGGCCCTGGGCTGGGTGCAGGGCAGAACCTCAGAGGTGGAAGAGCACAGGCCTCACTTTGTGTTTCCTTACCTCATTTCTCTGGGGAATATATTTTTTTTATATGTTTGGCAAATTTAGCAAATTTTCTCCCTTCAAAAAATGATTGGTTTGAATTTTTCCATGCCTTGGAGTTATGGTAACTCAAGAAAGTGTAATTGTGAGGGGCGTGGTTCAGGGGTGATGCACTGGCACTGTGACACTCTGCAAAGTCCCAGAGAGATTTTGGGCCAGAAATATTTCAGAGTTCCATTTCCCACCTGTCCATTTTGTATTATTTATTTTCTTAGTTTAATTAAGAAAAAATCCCTCCAGTATCTGAGTGTGGACCATGAAACTGATCAAGTGCAGCCCCTCTGAGTCCTGCAGAGGTCGTGGAGCATAACTGCAAATTCTTTAGACTTTCTAATCCTTGAAGTTCTGGGTTCTTTTTCCTGGGAATAATTCTACTCCAGGACAGTCAGTGATTGCTCTGAGTGGAGGCTTTCCAGAGGTGGGAGGGGAAGGAGCAGGTGACCTGTGTGCAGAGGGGATGCTGGAACACCCCCTCCTTCTTGGTTTGCAGACTTTGCCATCGTGTTTCTTCAGAATGGCTTCGAGCAGGCTTCGGAGCTGGGAAGGAAGGTGGAACTCCAGAAGGTTGCCTACGTAAGGACAAAATGAACCTGGCTGCAAATGCTGCTTTAATAAAGCAATTCCATTGATCTCTAGCTCTTGCTGGGTACAAATAATTCGGGGCTTGGAGCTGCAAGGAGAGGGGGTGGTACAGGTGCTGGAGTGGGGGAAATGGTGAAACCAGAACTGAGACTTTTTGTATGGAGAATTGCTCCAAGGTGGCACATCAAGGGGTTTTTTAACTTCCTTTCACCTGGATTGCTTGGGTGTTGCATTTGAATGTGAGACATGGAATGCTGTAAGGTTGGAAAGTGCTGCCCTTCTGTCTATTTTATCTGTTCTGTTTCAGAGCCTAAGGTCAAAGTGAAGCTTTAAGAGGGACAAAACTCTTTGAGTCAATTTACTTTTTCTGCACTGAAGTGCAGCCCTTTAAAACTCTAAATCCATTAATTTGTCAATTTTGAACAGATCTGCCGTGCTGTCTTACAGAGAATGCTGGCATGTAAGTATTGCTGTGATCCCAGCTTTGTGCAGCCACTGCTGTTTCCAAGACTTCTGTTCCTTGCTCACTGCTGAATCCCTAAGGAGAAATCCTTTGCCTGGCTGCTTTGTCTGTGCTGTTGTGCATAATATTTATGTCACTGATTTTATTTGCCTCTGCTTTCCTTGTCGTTCTCCTGAAATGTCTCCAGACACTGCAGATAATTTTTTGCCTTTTATGCTACTTTTTTTTTTCTGCTCCCATCTGTAGCATCATATAGATACCTGACCCGCTTTCCTGATTTTTAACAGGTTTGCTTGGGAGCAGGTGGAGCACAGAGGTCAGGCCAGGATCAGCTTTGCTGCTTAGATCTCTTTTTTTCTGCCTAGTAAATTAAACTTGGAGTTGACAGTCTGCTGACTCACCCTTTGGATTTGCAGGCCACTGTTTTCTGAAACCTCTATTTTTATGCTGAGCCAAGACATCTGGTGTAGGTGTGTAGTCTTTAAAGAGCAGCACCGTGCCTGCCCTGGCCTGAGCTGCCCCGGCGCCTCCGCTGAGGGCTCAGCGCAGCAGCGCCTGATCTACCAGCAAATCCTGCTGCAGGAAGGCTAAACACACTCACACGGGGGATATTTGTGTCCCGTGTCACGGCTGATCCTCACGGGGAGATGCTGTAGCTGCCCCCGTGTGCCACAGCCCCGGCTGGTGTCGCCTGACGGTGCAGCCGCTGTCGCTGCTGTCTCCTTGGTGACAGCGCTGCTTCGAGCTCTCCTCGCTGGCACCTTTCCTGCTCCGTGCTGCTGCAGAGGCTGCTGCTTTCTCTGGGCTGTAAGGTGACCCCAGGCACCTCCCCTCCATCCCCGTGGGCACTGCCAGCCCCATGCCTTGCCCCAGCTCTGGCAGGGAGCGCTGTCTGTACGCTGAGATGCCTCAGTGAGCCCTTCTAAAAAGGGAAAGCTGCAAGAGAAATGCTTTATTATTTAATATGCATGAATCCCATCTCAGGTGGCCCTTTAACAGTCGAAAACCAGCCCTTCTCAGCAGAGGAGTAGTGATTTTGGAGGAGGAGGAGGAGCAGGCTGTTGGCAGTTAGACAGGAGTCTGCATCCTGCTCTTCATTTGCCCTTCCCGTTTGCGCAGCCTGCGTGCCTGCAAAATGCATTACAGGAGGTTTATGTAAGATATTTTATTAGCCCATACTTTTGGGTCATGTCTGAGGGGTCCCACTTCGTTAATCTTTGGAGACCATTAGGATTTTTAATGTAAAAAAATTTCCTATTACTGGGGACCTTCACAGGAGGAGAAGGACAGGCTGGGAGTAGCAAGGGAGCAATGTGCTCACTGTAATGATCTGGCAGTGTTGAACTGCTGTGCCTGAAGATAAGCTGAGTTTATCTCCTTTGCTTTATTCTCCCCTACTTAACCTTAAAGTATTCCTCAGCAGGAGAAGAGGCTGTTACATCCTAAAGCTGTTTTGGCATGTGAGGGATGTCTGGTTCGCTGCCCCTGCTCAGTACATTTTCTTTGCAGGGCTTTTTTCTTAACGAAGCCATTTGAATACACAAACCAAGCTCCTTTAAGAGTTGAAAGAGGAGGGTTTTCGAGGCAGGGTGGCACAGAGCAGAAGTGCTGCTGCAGCAGGCTGCAAAGCAGAGGCTTTCCCAGTCCGTGGGCTCAGAGAGGTGTGGGCTGAGCATCGTCAAGACAACGCGCTGCGCAAGCTTGCCAGCCTGTTCCATCTCTGCCCGTCCTTTTGGGGCACCTCGAGCTTCTGAAGGAATTCCTGCCGTGCAAATGGCACTTTACAAACTCGTGGTCCTCCCCCAGCCTGCCCTTTTGTCTGCACCGAGGTTTGCAGGGTGCCTAATTCAGCTTGTGCAGATCCCTGCCTGCAGCCAGGCTTCACGGTGCTCGCACTCACACAAGCATTAGGGCTGGCTTTGGGAATGAAATACTGGTTTACATGCGTCTTTAGATGGCTCATTATTAGCATGTTCTTGGGAGTGTTTCTTAATTGGTTCAAGGTCAGTGGTAATAGTTTCTGAGTCTCTGTGTCACTTTGGAGAAAATCTGGTAAGAATTTAGCACTGCTGAGTGGTTTCTGCACTTTTCCCTAGCGGGGTCACCTTTGTAAAGGGGCACAGATTGCTCATTCCTGTTAATTCCCCTGTGGGGTTTGTGTCACAGTTCTTTTCTCATTGGGTTTTTGTGTGTTTTGGGCTCCAGGGGTGCTTGATGCTGTTGGTAAAGAGAAGCAGGAAGATGTTTCCATGGTGCAAGCTGTGAGGTTCTGGTAAGGAACGTTCCAAACAGTGTCAGGAGGAGGTTTTTATCCACTGTTGCACTTCTTACTGAAATAGGAGCACTGCTGTGGGGGTGTTTTTTACTTATTTACACACCCCTCCACCTCTTCCAGTGCTATTTGTGCTTGGTATTCTCCTCTAATAAAATATGTGCAGACAAAAGTGCTTGTAAAAAAGGGCCAGGTAGGAAAGTGGATTCTGGCAGTGCTGGAGCCAACCCTGGAGCTCCCTCTTGTCATGCCAGAAATTCCCCATCAACTTTCCTCAGTGCTCCTGGGCAGAAACACCTGGAAGGTGAAATCATCTCCAATTCCAAGCTTGTTTTATTTAACTGCTTTGTACATGTCACCTTCAGCCCTGTGCAGGGATACCCCTGAGACTCACATTTGTAAATCTGATGGCTACACAGTGTTGAGTAACCCATTCATTGTTTTGGGGTGGTTTTTTTTTAATACATACCAAAAAGTGTATATTTGTGGCAATTTGAGAAGATGGATGTAGCATAAAAAATAAAAATTCCCCCTAAGCTGCACCTGGTTGTTCCTATCGCATCAGCAGTGGTAGATCACATTTTATCAGTGCCTGGCTGATCACCTGGCTGACACTTTCTGGTGTCTCCTTGTCCTTTGCAGGCTCAATGTGTTCAACGTGTCCCTCTATGGAAGCGTGGCTCACCCGGATTCCTTGAGGCAGTTTTTCAGACACACCCTCACCGAGGTTCTCACCTACAACCCCGTGCTGAAAGGTGGGAATGGGCAGGGATGGGGGTCTCCAGGTGTCTCCAGGTGTGTCCAGAGCTCTGTCCCACACTGAGTGGGGCCCAGCCTGGAGGAGCCAGAGCCACAGCAGCCTCCAGGCTTCTCAGCTCCTTCCTGGGGTCTGTAAGGAGCTGCTTAAGCAGTGTGCCAAATCAGGCAAAAAATGTCATCTGAGGGTCATAGTTCGGGAGAAAATTTTGGGCAGGAAGGTTCTAATGCCAGATCAGTGATTGTGAAGCTTGATGTTTTTAGGAAGAAATATGTTTGAGCTATGAAATCTGCTGTAAAGTCCCCAGGAGCTGTGATCTGGAGCTGCTTGTCTGTTGTGTGGGAGAGCTGTGTCAATGCTGGCTCCCAGATGAAAGAGGTTAATGAGGGAAAAGCTGATTCCTTGCTGATTCTCTGTGCATGTGCCTTGTCAGCCTATGCAGGTGGGATCACAAAAACAGCTCTGGGGTGACAGTGCCACAGTGGAATGGCCCAGTCCTTGTTCCAAAGACTGATGGGAGACAGAACTCCACTGGGCAGTTTTTAAAGGGAAACCTGTGTGTTTTGGGTGTGTTGTAAAACCTGCTGCTGAAGTTTTGTTTCTGTGGGTGCAGTGTCTGATGCCATCCAGATGCAGAAGGAGTGGAGCTTCACCAGGACTTCTCCCCTGCTCACGGCTCTGTATCGCAAGGTACGTCTGCCTGGTGCCACTCAGAGAACTGTGTTGTGTTGGGCTTGTGTCCACTGGAAAACCTGAAATCAGATTACTGGAAATTAGTGCAACATTATCCAGTTGCAGAATCCAAACCAAATGCCAGAAGCTCTGGGAGGAGGAAGCATGAAGGAAAGGAACAACAGAGGTTTTTGCTGGTGCAAAGCAGTTAATGAGAACAAAGATGCTGATTGGAGATGTGAATTTTCACTGGTACAGAGCAAGACATGAGTTCTGAAAGAATGGGAATTTTACTGTTTATTGTTGCTGGTGCTGGTTCCAGTCCAGGCTGATATTTGGGCCTGGGAAGCTGATCCAAAAGCTGCAGGGCAGCTTGCAGAAGTCACAGAGAAGCCTGTCAATCTTGTGTGCATTCCCCTCTTTCTCGTGGCTGTATGTCCTAGCTAACAGCAATTGCCATCACCCCTCCAGCTGTTGGTGGCATTCAGTGTGAAGGAATCCATCTGCCAGCTGCAGCAAGTCCTGGAGACCCACGAGGTGAACTGGCAGCACGTGCTGTCCTGTGTGTCCACGCTGGTGGTGTGCCAGGCTGAGGCTGAGCAGCTCTTCAAGGGTAGGTGGGCACTGCCAGCCTGGCGTGTGCTGGGTGGGCACAGGGCAGTCAGCTTTTCCACTCACACTTCCCATGTCCGTGGTGATGGGAATACCTCGTACCTGCCACTTCTCAAACTCTGTGTACAGCCCAGGGTGGTGGTTTGATAATTACCTTCATCATTAATTGGCATCGTGATTACTGAACCTTGGTTCTAGCTCACCTTTGCTAGCAGAGCTTGTTTGTGAGAATTCCTTACTAATTATCCCAGTGCTGGACTCCCTGCAGGGAATCCAAGTGTGTTTGACAGTCAAAAGTGCATAAAAAAATAAAATCAAACCCCAGGGGTCCTCCAGGCTGCAATGCATGTCCTGGTTCATGTTTTATCACAGATATTTGTCTTCATTTACTGCAGAATATACAGCACTGTTGTCAGACAGGGGCTCTCTGCTGTTCTGCATGGAAAAGAGCAGCAGGACAGGACAGCTGCTTTTCCACTCACACTTCCCATGTCTGGTGATGGGAATGCCTCGTGCCTGCCACTTCTCAAACTCTGTGTACAGCCCAGGGTGGTGGTTTGATAATTACCTTCATCATTAATTGGCATAGTGATTACTGAACCTTGGTTCTAGCTCACCTTTGCTAGCAGAGCTTGTTTGTGAGAATTCCTTACTAATTATCCCAGTGCTGGACTCCCTGCAGGGAATCCAAGTGTGTTTGACAGTCAAAAGTGCATAAAAAAATAAAATCAAACCCCAGGGGTCCTCCAGGCTGCAATGCATGTCCTGGTTCATGTTTTATCACAGATATTTGTCTTCATTTACTGCAGAATATACAGCACTGTTGTCAGGAGCAAAGCGTGAGGTTATTGTTTTATGTTCCTAGATCTACTGAGCCATCTCCTGCTAAAGGCCTTTGGGAATTATGACATGGAAAATATGATCACTGCCTTCCTGATCGCTCGTCAGGCTGCTCTGGAGGGCCCTGCTGTCTTCATGCCTTACTCTGAGTGGTTTAAGGTGAGACTGAGTGAGGCCTGACTGGTGAGCTTTGCTTTAATTGTGCATAAGGAATGTTCTGCTGCGTGGAGAAAGCCTTGTCCCAGACAGGATAACCAGGAACGAGAAAGGGGAAGAAAAATAAAAACCAAAAGTACAAGGGATTGTGTTGATATTAGGAATGATTGAATATTTATTACTGCCTTTGTGTCTGCAAAGAATAAATTTACTTGGTTTTCCCCAGTTTTCCCTCCTTTCATCTTTTAAGTCCACCTTGCCTGTTCTAGTTATTTGCTAGGAATGCAGACATGTAATTCCTGTTATTATCATCACCTTGGATGGATTTCAGTATCTTGATAAGCAGCACTGTTGTTATTGCATAAGGTGGGGGTTGTGGCAGAGGAAGCATTCCTGTTTCCTGGAGGTTTGCATGCAGCTGTAATTGCTGTGTTTGACCTTACAGATGATTGGTTGTTGCTTTTAACTGTAAACAGGTGGGTATTTTAGGGATGCAAATCTCCACGCAAATTCAACCTGGATACTCCTTTGTATGAGTTTGCAAATCTGAGCTCAGCTTTGGCTGATAGAGTGTCCAGGAGGTATCAGAAGGTAAACTGGTTGTGTTCTCTGTAGTCTCAGACTGGTTGTTTTCCTTAGAATGCCCAGATAAACCTGTGTAGAAACCTGCAGATTTGTGGTTCCCTCATGAATATCAATCTTTTGGTGTTCTCATGGCAGCAAACTGCCACAGAGACTTCTGTAAATCACCATGATCCAAGGGAGCCCCTCTGCTCTGGAGCCAGGCTGGGAGAGCTGGGGGAGCTCACCTGGAGAGGAGAAGGCTCCAGGGAGAGCTCCCAGCCCTGCCAGGGCGTGAAGGAGCTCCAGGAGAGCTGGAGAGGGACTGGGGACAAGGCATGGAGGGACAGGACACAGGGAATGGCTCCCATCGCCAGAGGGCAGGGATGGATGGAATGTTGGGTAGGAATTCCTGGCTGGGAGGGTGGTGAGACCCTGGCACAGGTACCCAGAGCAGCTGTGGCTGCCCCTGGATCCCTGGCAGTGCCCAAGGCCAGGCTGGACAGGGCTTGGAGCAGCCTGGGACAGTGGAAGGTGTGGCAGGGGATTGGATCTAGGCAGTCTTTAAGGTCCCAGCCAAACCATTCCATGATTCTATGAACTTTCTCTGGAGACTTTTCCCCAGATGTTTGGCATTGGTGTGCTTGGTTATCTCTCTGGAGACTTTTCCCCAGAAAGGTTCTCCTGACAGAAATGGGATGTTTGGCATTGGTGTGCTTGGTTATGGCACTGCTTGGATGAGGATTCTCTCCACACTGAAAGGCTGTCTTGCCATGTTCCCCTGTTTCAGGCTTCCTTTGGGAATGCTGGTGGCCACCACGGGAGCAGTAAGAAATCTCTGGTCTTCCTCTTGGAGTTCCTGTCAGAGCTGGTGCCCTTTGAAGCTGCTCCATACCTGAAGGTGAGAAGGTGCTGACAGAGATGGTTTTAGGTCCAGAACTGCCCCAGAGTCACTGCCCTTGTGCCTTTCAGTGGGTTCATTAGAAATGTTGTTATAGTAATTGCATTGCTTCTGGTTCATGATTCACACCCTTTTCTTTCTGCAATAAGGAAGGACAAGATTATTTTTTTGATGGGGAGAATACCTTTCATGGGATTAAGTTTGAGCACTTGGCTGATTTTATTTGTCTGTTGTTGGGAAAAATTATGTCAGTTGCCATGAAAAGGATCAATCCTTAACCAAGCAATAACACCTTCCTTGGGGAGTATTTGAGGTGAACATTTTCACTAGAGGACATGAGACGCAGACACGCTGCTGTTTTCAAGGCAGAAAAAAGGGAAGTTTATTTTCTGACTTCAACATTTACAGATTTCCAAAGGTGACAGTGGATGGGAGGGTGAAAGTGCCACCTCTTCAATGACACTGGACAAACCAACAGTTTATCAAACTTCTCTTCTTCCATGAAAGAATGCAAAACAATAAGTTGTTTACAGAAGGTGTGTGAGAAAGTTTGCCACAAGAATGCAAACATCAGAAGGCTTTAAAAAAATCTTAAAAAATCAGTCAGAACGAGTTAGAATTTTACCTGGGTTTCCTGTAACAATGGCAGACCTGGCTGTGGCTCTCACCTCTCAGGTGCACATCATGTTCCCACCCTTTGTGGCCGCCAAGCACCGCTCCCTGCTCCTGGACTACATCACCCTGGCCAAAACCCGGCTGGCCGACCTCAAGGTCAGGAAAGGTTGTCTTTTTTTTGGGAAGAGCTCCTTCTGGGCCTGTCAAGCCCTGCTGTGAGTGACCAGCTGCACCTCTGACCTCCCACAGGTGGCCATAGAGGACATGGGGCTCTATGAAGACCTCTCTGCCCCCGAGGAGGCCGTGCAGGTACTGCTGCTCTGTCTCCCTTCTCCCATCACCACATCCCTTTTCCTCTGGAAAAGCACTGAGGTTATCAACCTCTCTGCCACTCCAAAGCTCAGCGTGCTGCCAAGTCTCCAGCTTTAAGCCCCAGGTTTTGCTGGCCATAAATACAGGATCTCCCCAGTTTTCGTGAAAGCTGGAGTCACATTTTGTAGGTGTCTTGATTCTTTTTGGTGGAGCACTCCATCTCTGTGGTGTGGGACCAAAGTGTGGGTATTCAAAGGAGATTTGGAGGTGGAATCTACACTCTGCAGTGTCACACTGTGGTTCATGATCAATTTTGGGTAACAACAATAATTTATAAGGAAGTGTTTGACTTTATTATTCCTTCCTACATTCTGATCAGAGGAAGAGGCCTCGCTTACATGATTACATTAAATACAGGCTGGAGGCAGGGTAGCTGAATATAATACAAGAAACCCAGTCCTGTGATGAACTCACAGGCATAAGCGAGGATTTAATTTAATTTTTCCAAGTCTGGTCTGGTTGTCAGCTGAGAAACTTGTTGCAGCTTGAGGTGTCTTACAACTCAAACGAGAGAAACCCGGGGTGTCAGTGCCTCTGCCTGCAGGCACAGGCTGGAAGTGGGGATGGTGTGTCTTAATTCCACATCTACAACTGAAATGGAATCACAATAAAGCAAGTTCAGAACAGAAGAGGTAAGTTCATCATCAGCCTTGGTTTCTCACATCTCTCTCCCATTCCTGTGAGGCAGCCCGAGGCCCAGGCGCTCCGTGATGTTGAAAAGGCCCTTCAGATATTTGAAAACACCAGGAAGATCCCAACCTCTGTGATAGAAGCCAGGTACTGTGTGCTCCTCAGCTCCTCCTGGGCTTAGCTGGAAGAATAATAATAATAATATAGTAACAACAATAATTGTAGAAGCCAAGTCTGAATCAAAATAAGGACCCAAGAAAAATTGAGGATGTGAGCAAGGGAGGTTTGGGGAAGTTCTTCCCACTTCCTGAGGAGTCATCTTAATAGAGGGTGTTTGTGGGGAGAGTGAAAAGGCACATTCCCCTGTGCAAAAGAAGTCCAACATGATTACAATAAAAAGCAAAATGAAAGGAATTAAAAACCATTGGCTAATCTGAACCTGGTTTATTCACATGACCATGAACATGTTGTATTTGCAGGAGCCAAATGAACTCCTGAGGTGTGGAGGTGGCACTTTGGACCCTTGGCGTTGTTAACACTTTGCTCTGTTTATTTTCTCAGCATTTTCAGACGACCATATTACACTTCCTGGTTCCTTCCAGCTCTGCTCAGGCCCCGTGTGGTCAGTATTTGGTTTTTTCCCTGCCCCTGCCATCAGCTGTGTGTTTGTACACAGACAATTTGCCCCTGACCTGCCTTTTCCTCTCTTGCAGCTCCCTAAAACCCCAGATGGACGCATGGCTTTTATAGACTCCTTAAAGAGGTATTCATGCATCCCAGAGTTGTTTTCTGTGCTGCTGGGCTTTCTTTTTGGGACATTTGGTATCAGATTATCAGAGGCTTTGACACCTGGGTTACAACCAAGCTCTTGGCAGGGCTTGGTGGCCCAGGTCCGTGGCTTGCAGGGGTGCATGGAGGAGCTTATCTGTGTGGTCTTCAGGAGTGTAATTAGTCCTGTGGCCACTGTGAAATCATTATTTAGGAGGCACTCTGGTTCCAGGCCAGGTACATTTTTATGCAAATCTTGAAGGACGCAGCTGAATATAAAATTTCCTCAGGAATAGGAGCTCCCTCTGTGGAAGGCTCTTTGGGAGGGGAGTGAAAGATGAGACTGAAATGTCTGCTAATGCTCAAGGGGCACCAGGGTGATGCCTCAGGAGGACACAGCTCCTCTCAGGACTCCAGCTTGCCCTGCATGCATGTTTAAAAGTGCTTTTCTGCACTGCAGGAGCAGCTTTAGTTTACATCCAGTAGTTCCTCTGTAACCTCTCATGAAGGAAGAATGTTTGCAACACTGCCTGCAAATGAGGTGCTCGGCCCTGCCTTGTCATTCCAGTCTGGCTCTAAAATTAAAGGCTGGATCATTTAGTGAAATTAAAGCTGTGAGGGAAGCAGCTGAGTTCTGGGAGCCTCGTGGGACGTGCTCTGCCCTGCAGAGAGAGGTCACACCTCGCTCTCAGCACGTTCATGTTGTACATCTGTGAATGCTGCATCTCACAGCTCGCTCTCTTACGGGATCTTGGACATCAACTAGACATGAAACAGGCACTGAAAGATTAATTAGTGACATGTACAGTGTTGGGTTTGTGTGTGCTACACGTGTGCAGTGCTTGCTGTGAAAGCCCTGGGTAGAAATCTCTGCCCCTCATGTCAGATGATTAAAAAATGCTTCAGATGCTCTTTATGCTTCAGAGTCCCTCTAATTACATTTCATAGAAGGGCTGTTGTTTGTGCTTATTTAATAAAGGCAGTTTGTGGTTATGCAGGGTAATAAATCTCTTCTTTTTCACAGAGCTGACAAAATACCTTCAAACCTGTACTCCACATATCTGCAAGCCTGTCATGCTATGAAAGAGAAGGTGTTACAAGGTAAAAAAATACAACATTTACTTGTGGATCAATGTGAAATGTTAATTTTTCCCCTGCTGCCCTCCTGAATTGAAAATATTCAAAGATTTATGGCTGAATAGGTATTTAATCCATACAAATAAGTGCTAAGCCCTTTATGTTGTAGTGAGGTGTTAAATTCTTACTCCTGCAGTGACTTTTTCTGCCAGCCCTGCCTGGGTGGGATTTTTGCAGTGCCTGGGAGCCCTGTGCTGTGCTGAGGCTGCAGATGATGCCTGAGCCTGAGCTGGCTGAATTCCACCTCCAAGACCTTTCCATGAATCAGCGTTTGCAGCCTGAGCCCGGGCTGGGAATTGCTGTGCTGGGAGCCTGCTGTGCTGATCCCTTGTGCAATGACACTTGTGCTGTCCTGGCATCCTCTTTTAAGAGGGGATTAGGGAGATCTGGGGGGGCAGGAGGGGCTGGGAAAGGGATTGCAGCTCCTGCTTTGTAGATGTTTGGGTGGGAGGTGAGCTCGTGTCCCATGGCTGCAGCTTTACTGGGCAGGATTATGGATATTTAATGAGGGTATTTAATGAGCTTGCTGTTCCTGGCAGCGAGTGGGTGCTTCACACACCCCCTCCAAAGGTTTGCACACAAGGCAAAGGTCAGGCTGGGCAGCAGAGACGGCTCCCAGAGCGTGGTGGGGAGAAGCTGCAGATCCCTGCTCCATGAGATCAGTGTGCAGCCAAGCCCTGCTCCTGCCCAGGGCCTTTGGGGCTTCCTGGATCCCTGAGGGATGGGATGGATCTATCAGGATGGGATGGATCCTTGAGGGATGGGATGGATCTATCAGGATGGGATGGATCCTTGAGGGATGGGATGGATCTATCAGGATGGGATGGATCCTTGAGGGATGGATGGATCCCTGAGGGATGGGATGGATCTCTCAGGATGGGATGGATTTATCAGGATGGGATGGATCCCTGGGGGATGGGATGGATCCCTGGGGGATGGGATGGATCCCTGATGTCCAGGATGGGATGGATCCCTGAGGGATGGGATGGATCCCTGTGGGATGGGATGGATCTCTGATGGCCGGGATGGATCCCTGATGGCTGGGATGGATCTCTCAGGATGGGATGGATCCCTGAGGAATGGATGGGTCCCTGGGGGATGGGATGGATCCCTGGGGGATGGGATGGATCCCTGGGGGATGGATGGATCCCTGGGGGATGGGATGGATCCCTGATGGCCGGGATGGATCCCTGATGGCCGGGATGCACCCGCAGGATCCCGGCAGCCCCGCGGGGTCCCTGTGCTGCCGCCGGGCTCTGTGGCGCTGCCCGCGCCCTCCTGAGCAGCCTGAGCCATGTCCCCTCCTGTCCCTGTGCTCTGATCCCGTCCCTGTTCCCTGCCCATCCCCGGGCAATCAGGGCAGGACTGAGCCCGGGGCTGCCCCAAACCCCATTGTCAGCGCTCGCTCCTGCACGGGTGACTCAGTGGGCTCCCTACACCTTATTTTACACCCAGCATCAATGTCAACCTTTGTTTTTTGCTGCTCTTGCTGCTGGGTGGTTTACTCCTGGCCCCTGTACAAGAAGCTGTTCCTGCCTAATGAACTCTGGGGGGTTTGGGGCTGTGGCAGTCGCTGGTGGCATCTCTTTCTAGTGGGAAAAGGAATTTCCTTTAATTCCTTCTCTCAAACAAAAAGCCAGAGTAGCCTGGGTCATCTGGAGGAGCTGATGATGTATCCATGCTGTAATGTCTGTCTGCATTCTGAGCCTGACTCCAGTCCTGAGGACAGCAAATGTTTCTGTGAGAGCTAAAGGAAGTGGGAAGAAAACTCTGAAAACAAAACTTTTTTGCCTCTCATCTTTAAAAACTGGACTTTTTTTACAACTAGGCATAAACCATAAATTATTAATTAAATAGCACATTCTGAGTGTAAAAACAAAGCTCTGTGTGTGGCAGACTGACAGTTTGGGGTTTTGTTAGAGCTTCAGGAAAACTAAATTCTGCTTCTGCAGAAAGTGCTTGCAGAGATTGCTGAATGCATTTCCTCTCCTCCTTGCCTAGATGACTCCACAGCAGAGCCCAGCCATTCCAAAGAACCTTTTGAGCAGCTGAAGGCTGAACTAGCTGAGCTCAGGACTCTGGTTGTGGACCAGGCTCAGTGGGAAGGTACGAGGGAGTGCTTCTCATGGACTGTCCCAAAAGCTGCCTGAATAAAGAGTGCCTGGTGCTGGCCAAAGGCACAGCAGGAGTCACTGCCCCTGGCACCTGCAGCTGGTAATCCTTCAGAGCCAATCCTTCCAGCCATGAACATGTACATTTGCATGTCTGATGTATTCCCGTGCCTCACTGGGGTTTGTCTTGGTGGCAGTCACACCAACCTCTGCTGCCCCACTCCCGGGGCTCACCTGGTGACTCTGCCCCTTTGGAAAGCATTTCCCCCTCTGCTGTGAGAGCTGCTCCTCAGGTGTGTTGCTGATAATACTGGCAAAAAATAATGCTGAGGATGCTGATCCACTGTGTCCCAGCCAACACTTTGTGCTTGTTACAGCTTTTCCTAACACACATTTGACTGTGTCTGATTAAAGTTTGTGTTTTGCTCGTTCTCGCTGCTGTGGGGGGCTGTGAACTCTTCACGCCTGCTGTCCTGGTCCCCGTGCCCATGTCCCCGCAGAGGTGGCAGCTCAGCTGGCCGTGGTTTCAGACGGACTGCGGGCTGTGCTGGCTGACAGCAGCCAGGAGGAGGAGGCTGCTCCCTTCAGCTGCCCGCTGCAGGTGGCAGCCCCTGCCCCCGGGCTGGCACCGTGCCACCCCAGCGTGAGTACCAGCTGGCCTGGGTGGGCTGGGCAGGGCAATCATCCGGCTGGAAGGTGTGAAAGGCTGCTTTGTCTGCGGGAAATGCACTTCTCTGCTCTCCCTACCCTGCCCTGCTCACACTGCTCCTGTGTTTTATCCACCTGCAAGTTGCTGGATGGTGGGATCTGGGGGTATTTTCTACCAGAGCAGTCCTGTGATGAGCAAGGCTTTCCTCAACAGCCTTGCCTGGGTGTTTGTTATGTGTTGGGGTCATTCCTGGGCTGTTATGGGCTTAAATTTCCATCCTTAGTGGCAGTGGGTCTGTACAGCTTGTAGTGAATCTCATTGAGCAATTTGTTTCCTTGTTTTAATGTCAGGAAATGTAATAAACACAAAGCAGAAAACTAGGTTTGGGTATCCAGCCTGACAAGCAGGAATTGGCAGTGTGGGTTTTATTCCTGGTGCTTTTTATTTCAGGTTGTTGATCTTCTGCTGACATCATTCTGCCAAACCCTGCTGGCTGCTTCCTCTTTCAACCCTCCTGACAGGTAAGACAGCAGTCCAAGAGCAGGAGAACCCAAACTGGGTGACAACCAGAATTCCAGCACCTGTGCAGGGCTGAGGGGGGACTCTGGGTGTTCCCAGCCCTGGTGCCAGGCTGGCAGCTGCAGTGGAGTGTCTGCACTGCAGGAACCAGTGCACTGAATGAGGCACATGAGTGAATGAACCGAGTTTCTCCTCTGCTGTCACAGCTCCCTTCAGCCAAGTGGCCTCTGGCTCTGCCCTGTGCCCTGTGCCAGGGCTGGGACACCCCCAAGCACTGCTGGGTGCTTCAGCCCAGGGTGGGGGATGGCAGTGAGGCCAGTCCCTGTGCCCTGGAATCCCTTCCCTGGCAGGGCAGGGAGCTGTGGGAGAAGCTGTGTGTCCCAGGGGATCTGGGCTGGCTGGTCAGTGCCTGCCCCTGGAGCTGCAGCTCAGCTCCTCCTCCAGCAGAGCCTGTAAACATCACGGGCAGCATGTCAGTGGAAAATCACTTTGTTGGGCAACAAGGAGGAGCTGGCTGGGATCCCAGCTGCCCTCCCTGTGCCTTGGCAGCCAGGGCATCCTTCCCTCTCCTGCTCTGCTCTGCCCTGGAGCAGATGAATCACTGCTCAGGACCTGACTGAAAACTCCCTGCGACAAACAAGAGTCCCAGGAAATGGTGTCTGAACACAGCTCCCACCTGGCCTCCTCTGAGGATGGGAAAATCCCTCCCTGCCCCTGCTTTACAGCAGGGCCTTGAGATAGCAATTCCTTCTTTATTTGTGTTTTAATCCTGTTTATTGCTGTGCCTCTTTGCCCCATGCCCCAGGCAGCCCCTCCTGTCCTTATTGTCCCCTCAGAGGCCACCTTGGCCATGAGAGGTGCCAACGAGGGTGTGAGATGCCATCCAGTGTGTGAGGTGGGGGTCTGCAGGTGCCCCTGAGCCGAGGCTGGGATGATAATTGTGGGATGATAATTGTGGGATGATGATAATTGTGCTGTGTTTACAGAGGAGCCTGGGTCAGCCCCAGGCTCTTTGGGCATTCCTAATTACCTGTTCCTGTGCTGGGGAGGAATTTCATGAGCTTGTGGTTTCCTGTGCTGCAGGCAGGGCCCGTGCCTCTCCCTGCTGGTGAGGATGATGTGTGGACACAGGAATCTCCTGCCTGCACTCCTGGGCAGGCTCTGCCAGCTCATTCATCACCAGGTCAGTTTTCCAGCCTGCACAATTCCATCCTGCTCCATTTCCTGAGCTGGGGGGCATGGACCTGTCTGGGCTGCACTGTGGGGGCACTTCACTGCCCTCCAGGCTTCCAAAAATACAAAAACACCCTCTTTTGGTCAGAGGAGGCTGCCCTCAGGAACGTGAGGAGAATTTTCCCCTACAGAAATTCTGCTTGTGGAAGGTTAATGCATTCTGAGAGATTTGAACAGGAGCTAAAATAGGCAAGTTTAGGAAAGAGACAAAAGAAAAATGGTAGAATGCTTCATTCCTAAGCCTCCACGTTGAATAATTCAGTTGTAAAAATGTAAAAATAAAACTAAGATACCCCTGTCTGGGCTGCAGCAGTGCATGGTTTTGTTATTAAAGAATTGCTTGGTTTGTTTCCTCTACCCTGTGATATTGCAAGGGTGAAAATAATCGGCTGATAGATGAAATTAGCTGTCAGAGAGGCTAAAAAGCCTTGAGCATCCCCAAATCTGAATTTGCAGTGAATTATTTCCAGTTGCTGTATTACAGAAAGCTCCAGTTCTGCTGTGGGTTGTCTCTCATCTGCTCAATTTTTGCTGCACTACTGTGATCAGAAACAATGTTCTGCTCCTTCACTGAGTCTGAGTATTGTCAGAAAGGTGTTTTGGTACAAAAAAAAGGTATTTCAGAAAGGTGTTTTGGTACAAAAAAAGGTATTTCAGAAAGGTGTTTTGGTACAAAAAAAGATATTTCAGAAAGGTGTTTTGGTACAAAAAAGTTACAATAATATACAAGTGAAGTATTACAGTGTCAAATAAAAGAAATTTAAATGTTACAATGAGACAAAAGGCAAGAATTTTTACCAATGAAATGCTACAAAGTTACTAAAAATATCTTTCCTGCGCTTCACTTTTTTTACCTTCCAGGGTCCTTCCCTCGGTGCTGCTCATATTTTAGGACTGGCAGCTTTTGTGATCCACTTAAATGAATGCAGAGCTTTAATTCCTGGAGTGGAAACCGATTTTGGGGCCTCTCAGGCTGTTCCTGGAAAGGCCCTTTCTGTTTCAGAGTACTGCAGCTCCTTGCTGGTGTGCAGGACACAAGAGTCATTTGCCTTCTGTTTGAGGTGAGCCAGGGCATCCACCCCCTCCTGCTCCCCCGGGATTTTGGGATGCTGGGAAGGCTCCTGTGGAGGATTTTCAGAGCTTGTGGAGGTGGTTGAGCCAAGCAGGCAATGGAGTTCTTTCCTTTTCTCTCTCAGGTTTTGCACTGCAGCAGCAGCTTACCTGATGTGCAAGTTTTCATCCTGCTCTCGTGAAGACTTTTGTGCCTTGGTTCCTCCTGGCCTGATTAAAAAGGTAAAAGGGAAAAAGTTTTGCTGTAACTTGTGAGAAAGTTCAGTCTCAGCCCAACTTCCTGCTGCAGCTCCCTGTGCAAATGTCACCAAGAAAACAGTGTAGAAACACATCTGTGTGCCCTCTCCTCTTGGCCCTGGGTGCCTCTGCTCCCTGGGCAGCTGCACACGAGCACAGGTGGCCCTGGGGCTGCTTCTGGGGCAGCCACTGGGGTTTAATTCCAGCTGCAGCCCCTCCTGCAGGGTGTGCTGGTTTAATTCCAGCTGCAGCCCCTCCTGGTTTAATTCCAGCTGCAGCCCCTCCTGTTTTTATTCCAGCTACAGCCCCTCCTGGTTTTATTCCAGCTGCAGTCCCTCCTGCAGGATGTGCTGGTTTAATTCCAGCTGCAGCCCCTCCTGTTTTTATTCCAGCTGCAGGATGTGCTGGTATTCTTTTAGCTGCAGCCCCTCCTGTTTTTATTCCAGCTACAGCCCCTCCTGGTTTTATTCCAGCTGCAGTCCCTCCTGCAGGATGTGCTGGTTTAATTCCAGCTGCAGCCCCTCCTGGTTTTATTCCAGCTGCAGCCCCTCCTGCAGGATGTGCTGGTTTAATTCCAGCTGCAGCCCCTCCTGTTTTTATTCCAGCTGCAGCACCTGGTGCCACGGCTGAGCTTGGAGGCTCGGGGAGTCCAGTGTGAGGAGGCCAAAGGTGCCCTGAGCTGGAGTTCCCTGTCCTGCCCCTCTCTGAACTACAGGAGAGCCAGCCTGTGCTTATGGAGGCAAGCAGGCTTCCAGGAGCTCTTGAAGGAAAAGGCATTCCAGGTATAAATCTTTTCCATCGCACAAATTCACCCTCTAATTCTCACTTTTTCAGATCTGCCCTTTGCAGTTTCCTTATTGGTGATCAAAAGCTTCTTGTAAGAACTTAATGCCTGAAAGTAAGAACTAAATGCCTGGAAAGTTGTCTGACAGCTGAGTCATGTGGGCTGGGATGGGTGCTGGCTGTTGTTTGATGGGGATGATAAGGTAGAAAGAGAAAACCAGAGGTAAAACTTTTGTGTCCTACTTCTTGGAAAGGCAGGGAGCTTGGCAAGCTGTGGAAGCTCAGGAGCGGCAGAGCAAAGGCCTGTCCATCACCCTGGCTCCCTGCTGTGCTCTCTGGGAAGTGGTGGAGAGGCAAACAAGTGGAAATCCTTGCTTTTCTAGTGCTTTGTGTAAATGGCAACGCTCCCCTGAGCCAGCCTGGCTCAGACCATCTCAGCTTTTCCCTTTGTACCAGCCCTCAAGGTCTCTGATTTGACAGACTCTCCTTTTGTAACCCACTTCCTCTCAAAGCAGTTTGTGCAGAGGGGTTTGTGTGTTCCTAGAAGGACTCCTTGTGCTTGGCTCAGCCTGCAGGGCTGGCACACCTGTGTCACAACCTCTCTTTGCTGCTCACACTGTCTGACTGAGCTGCTTGGCTCGTTTTGCCTTTATTTCTGATAACACACCTTCAGCCTGGTACCTGGCCTTGGAGGTGCTGAGCGTGTTTGGAAGTGTCAGGCCTGTGAGACAGGCTTTATGGGCTTTCCATCAATTTTTGAAGGCCAGCAGGGTTTTAGCTTGAGGTTTTTTAAAAAGAGAAACAGCACAGGAACTTCCTTGGGTTGATGCCTCTTGTTTCTTGTCTCTTAATCCACATGGGATTGTTCATGGAGATGAAGTGAAGTGGGCTTTCTGCAGGGCAGCAGGTGGCTGTTCTGCACAAGTTCTTTCCCTTGCTGTTTGTTCTTCCCTGCTCCTAAATCCTGGCTTTTCCCAGCTGTCTTTCAGAGAGTGGCTGCTGATGGAGCTGGAGGTGTGCCCTGAACAGGACATTCTCTCTGCCTCAGAGAGGTAAGGGCCAAGGGGCTCTGCTGGAGAGGGAACAGTCCAAGAGTGTCCCATCAAAATTAGGGAAAAGCACTGAAGATCAGGAAGTCAGTAAACAGTTGCTGCAGGATACAAATGCCTGCTGTGGTTTGTCCTGAGTTCCAGCACTGCTGGAATGAGGGGTGTGTGTGTTTTCACCTGAGCTTGGAGCAGCCTGGCCTGTCCATGGCAGGGGGTTTGAGCTTGGAGCAGCCTGGCCTGGTGGAAGCTGTCCCTGCCCGTGGCAGGGGGTGGCACTGGATGGCCTTTAAGGCCATTTCCAACCCAAACCATCCCATGGTTCTGTGGGGCTCAGCCTGTGTGTGCAGCCCTTCCAAAACACTTGTCACAAACCCTCCCTGGTTCTGGAAGCTGGGTGGGGTCTGCTGGAGCACTCCTCATGTCTGTACTCACCTGGAGCTTTTATCTGAGCTCACATCACTCACCACTCTTGATGTGTGAGCTTCCCTTTACATCAAGGCAAGGGCACCATTCCAGCAGATTTCCTCCTTTTCCACACTGCAGACAGGATTTCCATTACTGGGCCATCTATCAGAGGTACCTTCCTGCACCTTCTGCTGCTGGTGGCTGTGATGGAGACCTGGAGAAGGCGTGTGGAGTCCTCCTCAATGCCATCCTGGATTCCTCACACAGGTACTCAGGGCCATGAGTGCCCTGTCTGGTGGTGGCCCTGAGGCTGTGCACTGGAAGCTTGTCCCTCCGTGGGGCTGGGGAGCCATTCCCTGCTGGTCTGGCTGGAAGGGACACTGGGAGGTGGCCCTGTGTGACTCACCAGCCTGTGCATAAGCATCTGCTGTGGGTGGCAGAGGTCTGGGGCTGCAGCCACAGAGAGGCCCTGTCTGGCTGTCTTTTAAAAGTTGACTTTGTACTCAGCTTTGTGTGGCCAAACAAGCACCAGTGCCCCGGGGGGTGGCTGGAGCTGGAAAATGAGGAGGGAGCTCAGAGGACAGCCACTGTCTCAGCTACAGCTAATTTAAGGCACAGTGTTTGAGCCCTGTGTTGGTCTGAAGCATCTGACTGTACTTGAACTGTGCTTTCCCCTGGGCTAGCAGGGTGAGTGCCTCGTGTGTCCCCTAATTTCAGGCTGGACCTGGGTGGCTGTGGCCAGTCGAAGACGTCGGTCAGCCCCGAGATTCTCTGCAGGCTGCAGGTGATTTCAGACTGTGGGGTGATGTTTAGTCCTTGAACTTGACCAAAGTGTTCCCTAATTCCTCCCTGTTGGCGAGGCTCTGACCTGTGAGCTGAGCTGTGGGGACTGAGAGGTTTTTGTTGTTGATCTCTGGTTGCTTGAGAGAAGCAGAGGGGGTTTGGGAGCAGGCTGGTGTGTGGCCCTCACTGCTTTCCCCACCACCCTGCTCAGGAGCTGGTGCTGGAGCTGAGGTGCAGGCCAAAGCTGCTTCCAGGCTGCTCAGCTGCCCAGAGACACTTCCTGCTTGGGATCCTCCAGGGAAGGCTGACGGGCAGGCAGCAGGGATCTGCTCTGGGAGAGCAGCTGTGGAGGCAGCAGGAGCTGCTGCTGCACAGGAGGTGAGTGCAGGCCATGCCTCCAGCAGCACTGCTGCTCAGGGCAGCTGCTGTCTGCAGTGTCCTCCCCTCTGATTGCACAGCAAGTGACAGGGACACTGCATGTGCTGGGGACAGCTGTGCAAGGGATACTTATCCCCTGGCACCCACTGGAATTAGCTGTGTTTCCATCTTGGGCTTCCAGTTGCCCTGGATGGGACACATCTTCCTGGGGAGGCTGATTCTCTCCCTGACAGTAACGTGAGTTTTCCTTCCTCCCTGCCCAAGGATTCTGGTCGGGCTCCCTGCATCCACCCTGATCACCACGTGCTGGAAAGGGAGCAAAGCAGTGCTGGACTGTGACAGCTTCTTTTGTTTTGTGAACTCTGAGCTGGTAGGTGTTGTGAACCAAATGGTGATTGCTGATTGGTAAATGCTCTAGATAAAGACCTTAACTTTGGATTTGGGGAAGGAGTTTGCATAAAACTACCCAGAAAAGGTGTGGCTCTTGGAGCAGCCTGGTCTGTGGGAGGTGTTCCTGCCCATGGCCCGTTCCAGCCCAAATCATTTCATGATTCTGTGAATTTGAATTTGGGGAAGGAGGTCGCATCCAAACTACCCAGAAAAGGTGTGGCTTTTGGAGCATCCTGGTCTGTGGGAGGTGTTCCTGCCCATGGCCCGTTCCAGCCCAAATCATTTCATGATTCTGTGACTTTTAGGTTCATTTATTCAGAATTGTGGTGGTATTTGACACTATTAACAGCAAATCCTTGGGAGTCACTTTGTTTAGTGAAGTGGGTACAGACAATCTCAGAGTGTTTCTGAGGAGGCCTGGAAGGGGCTGAGCATCAGCCCTTCTCCAATCCCTCTCTCATGCCAGGGCCTTGAACTGTTTTGCTGTAGACTGAGAGCCTCCTCATCCTCCTGAGAAACATCCAGGGACATCCCTTTCTAGGAGGAGGTCATTTGACTTGCAGGTCCCTCAGGACCCTGCTTTGTGCTCCGTGGAGAGCTGATTTCTACTTACTCATCCTGCCTGGCCTTTGCAGGCCCTCCTGTGCTGTCCTGTTAGGCACAGCCAGAAGCCTCTGTTCCCCCAGGACTGTGACTCCATCTGCTCTGCCCCCGGGCTGGGGCAGGGGCTGTGCAGCTCAGCTCCGCGCCAGTGCCCCGCACACAAACCACCTTCCCCCAGCTGAGCTGCTGCTCAGCACTCACAGGGTGGCTCTGTGCTGGCTGAGCCCCGAAATGCTCTTAGGAAATGCTGCTCCAAAGGGAAGGAGTGATGGTTTTGCTGGTGTTGTTTCTCCTGCAGAAGAACGTCAGTTCCAGGGGGTACGCGCTCTCCTATGACATCACCGCTCACTTCTTCAGGGTAACGCTGCTTTTGGCCCTGCCTCGCTGCTCAGAGGGGCAGGAGGAGCTCTCCTCCTCTGCACCCTCCTTCTGAGAACTCCTGATGTAATTCCGAGGAGAGCAGTAACCGGGAGAATGAGGGGGAGCAGCAGGAGGGGGTGGTGGTGGAGGTGAATTTCAATACAATGCAGCAAAGCCGCTGCGGGGAGGAGCTGTTGGTGGATGTTTCTTTTGCTGAGCCGTGCTGACCCCTACAGTTGTCTCTGATTAGTTTCCACGTCTCAGCGAGGCACTGGAGCAGCAGAGAGGGATGTGTGGAGCCATCCTGTCACTTGTCCTCTTCCAGGGCCTGCTGAGTGCCAGCCAGGACTGTGAGGATGCAGCAGAAGGGGTCAACGAGGCTCTGGCCGCCTGTCAGACCAAGTGCCCCGTGGTGCTCCTCTCTGCAGCGGTGACTGATCTCATTTTGCTGCTCTGACTCTGGGGGAAAGCCAGCTCCAGCTCAGAGAGCTTGTGTTAAACACTCTCCAAGTGTGTGAGGTCCAACAGAAACTCTCAAAGCCTTTGGAAACTGGCAGGGTGTTTTGGAGCCCTGGGTACCACTGATCCCAGCCCTGGTCTCCTGGGGTGATTCCACAGGGGCTGTGTCACAGTGGGAGCTGGGAGGGCTGGTTGTTACATCACAAGCAACAAAAATGCCCCAAAATCCCAGGTTTTGTTCTCTGTCCTGCGTGTAACTCCCTGTGTGCAGTTTTACACAGGATTTGGTGCATGTGTTGAGCGTGGCCATCACCTCTGTGGAGCAGTCCTTTCTTTCTGGCTGCTCCTGCCAGAGGAGTCCCAGGGCACTGCGGTGTGAGCACGGTCACAGCTGACCCTCTGCTTTTCCAGGATGGGAAGTTTCTCCCATTTCTGATGTGTGCATGTGCAGCTTGGGCTTTTTCACTAAGGATAGGGGAAGAACCCCTTTCTCTGAGCTCCTGCAGAGCCTGACTGCAGTCACTGAGCACTAATGCTGCTGGTTTCCATCTTTGTCCCCAGCTGTGGTGGCCGAGGCTGGAGCCAGTGCTTTGCTCTCAGTGGAAGAGACTCTTTGGGGCTCCCCTGGCAGAAGAACTGGACAGGCTGAGGGGCTGGCACAGCTCAGGTACCAGGTGTGTGCCAGGGGTGGAGCAGGGAGCTGCTCTCCTGGAGGGTGGAATGCTCCCGTGGGCTGGGGCTTGCAGGACAGCTCCAGACAGACTCCTCTGGAGGGCTTCACTCAGAATGGGTTGTGACAATGGCTGAGTCTGGCCCTGTGTGTGATGTGGGTCAGAGTGCTTCCCACAAGGACCAGGGAGTCTCTGCAGAGGAGGCTGGAGGGCAGAGCCCTGCTTAGGCAAAGCCTTAGCAGGGTTTTCAGTCATTCCCAGGAGCTGGCACACCCTTTGCTCCCTGGATTTGGGCAGTCTGGGCTCCTGAAGATGCTCACTGGCTGCTTGCTTCCTTTACCTCTCCTTACACTGTCTGTCAGTGCCCTGCAGCTTTTCTCCAGAAGCTGGGAATTTATGTAAGAATCTCCTTGCAGGTTGTGGCAGGTGATGATCACATGCTTCTGTAGTACAGAGTTACTGCCTGCCCAACTGCTGATAAAAGAGGTTTGAGAATGCCTCTGTCTGCTTCTAGACTTTGGCTTTTTTACCACTGTCTCCATGTAGCATCATTCTCCAAAATGAAGAGAATTATTTATTTTCTTGTCCCAGTCACAATTTGCACCTTTGCCCAAGTCCCAGATTTCCTCCTCATCCACAGCAGCACTTTTCCCCCTTTTTTACCTGCAAAGCCATGAGATGTTTGTTCTGTTTCCCAGGTTCCTTTGCTCAGGAGCAGCTTTCCCTGTCTCTGACCCCCCTTGGCTCTCAGCTGCCTTCCTCCACGGGGCCATCCTGCAGCAGTCACCACGAGGACAAGGGACAGAGGCCCTGCAGAGGCTGGGGACTGATGCAGAGCAGGCAAGGCTGGGTGCATTCCATGTGTCTGCTCTTCCCTACACCTGAAAACCAGAAAGAGGAGGTCTCTAACTGGGAGGAGTGGTCCTGAGATAGTGCTGCATCCCTGGTAATCCCTGCTGGGAAATCTTGCTGGTGGATAGTTGATAAAAAGTGGCTGTAAATTGCCAGTTGCTAAATTCTTATCCTCAAGGCAGAGTTGTTCCAGGCTTAAACTTTTACCTCAGACTCTGGGAGGGCTGTTCAACAGCTGCTTTAAAATCTAGAGCTGGAGAGAGCCCTGCAGAGAGGGAGAGCTCAATCCATGGCGTGCCAGGTTCCCTGTCCCTCCAACAACAGCACTCCTTGTGGATTTTAGCTCGGGCAGCTCGGCTGGAAAGTTAAGGAGGTGCAGGAAGTTTGTGAGACAGCAGTGCAGGCATTTTAAGGCTCTGGGAAGTTGTGCTGGGATTCCCAGAGACAGATTTCCTGAGGGTTTTCCCAGGTCTGGTGCAGGAAATGGCTCAGGCTGTCACCTCAGTGCAAGGGGAATTCTCTGGAGGAAGCTGGGCTGCTGCCCTGCAGGTCTGGCTGCCGGTTTTCCAGGGTCAGAGCTCAGCCTGGGGAGTGTCCCTGTGCCAGAGGGACACAGGTGACAGTGCTGAAGCAGAACCTGGGCCTTGAGTTCACTCTGGTGGTTTTATTGCTGCAGGCAGCAGCTCCTCTTCCTGTGGGATTGGCTCCTCCACTGATTGTACTGGGCTGGAGCCAGAAGCTGCCAGTCAGAACTGGTGCCACTGGGTACACTTGGCACACAGGGAATTACTGCAGCTTTCACCTCAGAACTCCTGGAGGGTGCCAGGGGGAGTGAGAGCCATGGGGGGGCTGGGGGTAGCTGGTCCCAGCAGGTGAAACACTCCCTGGTTCATCCAGGTCCAGGCAGGGAAGGCACCTGGTGAAATGTTGTTATTCCCTGACTGGAAAGGCCAAGTTCTATGTCACCACCACAGGCACAACTGACAGGCAGCCTCTTCTCCTTGCAGCTCCTTGTTGCTCTGCTGTTCTTCTCACTCCTGGATCTCATCTCAGCCAGAATAGCACCAAAGGTGAGCTCAGCCCCAGGGAACTCTCATGGCACTGGATGTGTCTGATCAGCTTGGTTTGCTGCCCAAAAATGCTTTGCAGCAGCACTGGGAAGGCTGGGAGCTGGTTCTGCCAGGAGGAAGGGAGCAGCACCACCCCAGACAAGCCTGCTGAAAGCCCTTCTGTTCCCATCAGATTAAACCTGTGTTTTCCTCTCACTGACGTTATCTCCCCTCTCACTACTTTTATTTCTCCTCCTGGATGATTTATTATTTCCAGTTTGCTGCTCAGACTTTACACCTCCCAGGTAGTGCAAGAACCTCGTGTCTCACTCAGCTTTTGTGTAGCATCTCACATCTGTCAGTGATGTTTTTCCTCAGGCTGGAATGTGGTGCTTCGTGGGAGAAGGGCTGCCCAGGAAGGAGGAACATTAGTTTCCAAATGGTTTAATGCTATTTAGTGAAGGAGCAAAGATGACAGGCTGCTTCCAGCAGCTGCCTGCCCTGAGCACCCTGCTGCCTGTGAAGGCTTGTTTCTGTCCCTTTGCTGTCACCTCAGCTTTGAAGTGCAGCCATGTGGGGAGTCACCTCACAGATGGGATCAGGGAGCAGATTCAAAGCAAAAATAACCATCTGGTCTCAGTCTGCCCGTGGGAGAGTCTGGGGGATGAGCCAGGGAGGAGAGAAACATCCTGAGCAGACAGAGCTGGGAGGTTAATCCGTGTGAAATGAGTAATGAAAAAAGAAACCCCACAATAATCCCAAGACATGTTGTCACTAGAAAGGTCAGAGGGAATGGAAGCTGCTCCAGTGGGGTGGGTGCAGGATGTGCAGGGGTCTCTTGGTTAATCCAGGTAGGATGGGGCTTGGAGCAGCCTGGTCTAGTGGGAGGTGTCCCTGCCCAGGGCAGAGGAGTGGAATTGGATGATCTTTAAGGTCCCTTCCAACCCAGACCAGCCCACGGTGCAGCCCTGTCTCGGTGGAGCCCTGGGCTGGCCTGGTTTGGTGAGGAAGGCACTGCCTTGCTCTGGTGCCCAATTCCCCTGGGGGAATCCGGGCTGCCAGGTGAGGGGAAAGACTTGGGATGAATTCCTCAGGTCCTTTAGCAGAGCACTTCATGTGCAGTCTCTTGTGGGGGCTCCTTCCTGCTTTGCTGCAACCACAGCCCCAGAGCAACGAGACCTCTCCTTTCTGACTCCCAGGAAGGAGTGGATTTCCAGACGTCTCTGGGATGGTCCCTGCAGCTCCTGCAGTCCCTGGAAGGGAGGGGCACATCCTGGCCACTGCTCTTCCATTCAGCAGAGGGAGGTGAGTCCTGTCCCCGGGGCTGGAAGTGCACAGTGCTCTCCCTTTCCTCCAGCATGAGGCTGGAGTGCTGCTGGGGTGACCCATCCCTTGGGTTGGGGTGTCCCTGGGAGAAGGGGCTGCTGGGCCTTTGGAAGCAGCACAAAAACCACTTGTGTGCAAGCTGAGAGCATCCTGCTCCTACCCCAGAGCGTGGCAGACCCAGCTGGTGGTGAGGAATGACCAGCAGGTGAGGTGAGGGCTCTGCTCAGTGCTTCTCCCTTCCCTGCAGAGCCCGGCCGGTGCCGCGTCCTGCGCCGCGCGGCCTCGCAGCGCCACACCCGCCTCCTGCCCCTGGCCTTCTTCAGGTACCCGCCGGGCTGGGGGGAGCCCTGGGGGCATGGGGGTGCTGCCTGGCACCCACAGCAGCTGGCACGGGGGTAACAGCACTGCTGGCCTGTAGCTGAGCACAGTTACCTCTTCCCTGAGCCGCAGAACACCGCACCAGGCACGATGCTCTTTGAGGAGCCCTGCACCTTTGGCTAAAGAGCTGTGCCACGGGAGTCCCTTCAGCCCTGTGCTCCAAACACAAGGTTTTTTGGAGCTGACTTTGCTTCCTGGGGTGGCCCTGCGTGCCATGGGACTCACAGCAGACAGGGCAGAGCAGCAGCTGTGTTTGCCTCGTGCCTGTGTGTGTCCCAGAGCTAACAGAGGCCATGTGTGACCCCTCAGCCTCACCCCCAGCTTCCACCGGGAGCTGCTCCAGCAGGAGCCCACCTTCCTCAGCGTGGCACTCCAGATGTACATCCAGCTGCTCCAGCTCTTTGTGGAAGGGGAGGTCCTGCCACAGTCTGATCAAGACCCCACAGAGCACGTAAGCAAAGCCTGGACTCCTTTTTTCTCCTGTCACGGACTCTCAGAATGGTTTGGGTTGGAAATGACCTTAAACCTCATCCTGTTCCACCTCCTGCCCTGGGCAGGGACACCTTCCACTACCCCAGGTTGCTCCAAGCCCTGTCCAACCTGGCCTTGGATGCTTCCAGGGATGAGGCAGCCACAGCTGCTCTGGGCACCGTGTGCCAGGGCTTCCCCACCCTCACAGAGAAAAATTTCTTCCTAACATCCAGTCAAAATCTACCCCTTGCCAGCTTAAAATCTCTTGTAACTGATCCTGTTCTTTAGCTCTTCCTCTTTAGCAGTACTTGCAGCAACTCTCTTGTTCCCACCTTCCCGTGCAGAGCAGAGGGAGCTCGTGCAGGTTCCTCATCCCCTGGGACAGAGAGAACTGCCAGGGCTGCTGCCAAACCCCAAACACCCCTGCCCTCTGAGCTGTGACAGCCCCGGGTGTGGGGTTGTGGCTTCTGCTTCTCTTCTGAAGCAGGGGCTGGGCTGAGGGTGACGTTTTGCCTCCTTCGTCTCTCCCGTGTCGTGCAGGACCCCTTGGAGCTGATCTCTGCAGCCCGGCAGTTCCTGCTGGGAGCCATCCCACGCTGCCCTGCCCAGAGCCTTGGGAACATCCAGCCGGTAGGTGCAGTGCTCTCCCTTTCCTCCCAGTGCGAGCTGGAGTGCTCCCTGGGGCACTGATCCCCTGCCTGTGCCAAGCCCCGTGCCTCCCTGACCCACCTGGGGCTGCCCCTGCTGCTCTGACCCACCTGGGGATGCCTGGTGCTGCTCTGACCCACCTGGGGATGCCCGGTGCTGCCCTGACCCACCTGGGGCTGCCCTGTGCTGCTCTGACCCACCTGGGGCTGCCCCTGCTGCTCTGACCCACCTGGGGCTGCCCCTGCTGCTCTGACCCACCGGGAGCAGGGGCACTCTGCTGCCCAGCCGTGCCACGGCCACACCTTCCACGGTTCCCAGCGCATCCGACCCTGCCCTCGTGTGGCCGTTCCCGCTCGGTCCGAGGGAATAGTCTGGCACAGCCACGGCCAGGAGTGGAAGTTTCCTCCCCCTCTGCCCGTGCTTTCCTGAGAAGGCAGCAAAACGCCCCGGTGTGGCTGGAACTGGCTTTGAGGAAGCTCGAGCAGATCTAAACCGGCTCGCTGCCCTCTCCCCAGCTCCTCAGCACCTGTGAAGAACTCGACCCGGAGCTGGGAGCCACCCTTCTGCACTTCTCACGGCCTGCTGTGGACGTGGAGCTGGAGGAAGAGCTGGAATTCTTCTGAGGAATGGGCTCAGCCCGACACCTCACCTACACCTGACACAAGGAGCCGCCTTTCTCACCTGGGCCATTTTTTTCAAATTACTTTGTAAATAATTTATTACAAGCATAACCATGAAGCTCTTGTTACAATAAAAAGTAGGTTACAAATTTTCAGTTTAGACTTGCTTTGGGACTCATAATTACGTTGTTGGTTGGGTTTTTTTTCCTTCTTTTCCAAAACAAAATGTCTCCTCAAAGTTGTCCCACTGTCCTCCGTCCCCCTCGAGCCCCCAGGGGCACCTCTGTGCAGGCAGGGAACAGTTGTGGCCAACTTGGTTTCTACAGCGTGCGCGTGGGGCTGGGGACACGGAGGGCACTGCCAACGTCCCTCCCCCGGGATTAGACACTCTTAGTACAACACTGCCGAATCAGACGTGAGCATGGAAATCACTGCATGGGAACAAGCCTTTTCTGAGCAAGCTGAAGCTAATTCCACGGGGTTCTTTGGGAGACTAAAACGTAGATTTAAAAACCTCCAGTGCCGTAAGGGCTCCTACGGGGCTGGCAGCGCGTCCCCGTCCCCTCAGGTGGGCTCGGGCTCCGCAGTCACTTCTGGCTTCACGGCCTGGCCTTCCGCAGTCCCTGCAGGAGCGAGGAGCAGCAGGGGCTCTGGCTCCAGCGCCTTGCCTTTGTCCTGAGTCTGGGTCAGGGGGTGCACCATGGACATGTGGACGTTGAGGTTGTGGGCCTTCTCGAAGCGCTTCCCGCACTGGTCGCAGGCGAACTCCAGCTCGGCCTCGGCTTTGTGCTTGGTCATGTGGTACTTGAGGGAGGCGCGCTGGCGGCACTGGAAGCCGCAGATCTCACACCTGCCGGGGCAAAGGGGGCTCAGCACCCGCCGGGGCGCTGGGGCTCAGCAGGGCTTGGGAATGGACGTTTCACTGGATCGCAGAATCCTGCCGTGGTTTGGGTGGGAAGGGTAAAGCACATCCCAGCCCACCCCCTGGCACTATCCACATCCCCCACACCTTCCACCATCCCGGGTGGCTCCAAGCCTCGTCCAACTTGGCCTTGAACACTTCCAGGGATGGGGAATCCGCAACTTGTGCCAGGGCCTCATCATCCTCACAGGAAAGAGGATCTTTCCAACATCTCTTCTAACCCTGACCTTTGGCAGTGGGAAGCCATTCCCCTTTGTCCTGTTACTCCAGGACCTTGTCCCAAACCCCTCTCCAGCTCTCCTGGAGTCACTTTAGGCCCTGCAAGGTTCTTTAAAGTGTCCCTGGAATCTTCTCCAGCCTCAACACACCCAGCACTCTGAGCCTTCCCTCACAGCAGAGGTGCTCCATTCCAATATCCCATTTAACCCTGCCCTTCAGCAGTAGGAAGCCATTCCCCTTTGTCCTGTTACTCCAGGACCTTGTCCCAAACCCCTCTCCAGCTCTCCTGGAGTCACTTCAGGCCCTGCAAGGTTCTTTAAAGTGTCCCTGGAATCTTCTCCAGCCTCAACACACCCAGCACTCTGAGCCTTCCCTCACAGCAGAGGTGCTCCATGACCCTCATTCATTCCATCTAAAGTGATCCAGCCAGCATGCTGCCAGCTCCAGGCAGGGTTTGCATCCCACAGTTACTGTGCCAGGGTCAGTGACTGACCCCTCTGATCCCCGCTGGAATCACTTACTGCAGGGGCTTCGCTCCCGAGTGCCGCATCTGATGGACCGAGAGGTGCTTGCGTTGCTTGAAGGTCTGCCCACACTCGTCACAGATGTAGTTCCGTACCTCTGCCACGGGGGAGGAAACAGGGAGTCATGGCTTCTGCCGAGCTCCTGGGGTGTGCCCTGCGGCTGCCACGCGCCCTGGAGGAGTCTGAACCCCTCCCCTGCCCCCTGCACGACAGCTTGCTCCGCGTTCACAGGCACACAGAGCCCCGTCCCCGCTGCCCCCAGGGCCTGAGCAGCTCCTAGCAGGGCGCCACGGGGCACTGGTGTCTGTGCCCTGGCAGCTGCTGGCACTCACCCGTGTGGATGAGCTTGACGTGCCGCTGCAGGTAGCGGTCGATCATGAACACCTTGTTGCAGCCAGGGTGAGGGCAGGGCCTCTCCCGCACCTCCTCGTGGTGCTCTTTGATGTGTTTCTGCAAAGCGAGGACAGAGCTTCTGACAGGGAACAACCTGGATCCCCAAACACCGAGACCACCGTGTGCAAAACCAGGATTTCATCCCAATCCACCCCTGGCAGAAGGGGCTTCAGCTGGACACAGAGCAGCCTGTTCCAAGGGCTGCTGTGAGCCAGTGGCAGGCTTCCAGGACAGGAGACACAGAGAGCCAGAGCCTGGAAAAGGCCAGGACTCCCAGCAGGATGCTTTTAGTGGCTCACTGCCTCCCGCAGAGCAGGGTGGGGAATTAAATCCATCAGGGATCCTCTGCTCACATGGAAGTGGCTCCAGAGTACTGGGAGCCACCAGTGTGGGTGGAGCAGAGCCCGAGCTCACCTTCATGCCATCAGCCCCTCGGTAGACAGCGGTGCAGCCCTGGTAAGGACACTTGTAGATGGTGGGCAGCTCCTCCCTGCAAGCAGAGGTGTGTGAGGTGTTGTGGGCGTGGGGCTGCAGCCCAGCCCAGCCCTGATGGACCCTCCTTACCGTTCACATTTGATTTTTTTTTTCCAGCCTGGCTTAGGACCTGGCTTCTTCCTTATTTTGGGCTCTTCCGCCTTCTTTGCTTCTTTACTGTCACTTTTCTTGCCAGAAACCCTCCAAGAAAGAACCAGGACAGTAGTTTAAGACTTGATCTTGGTTTTAGACCCACCAAAGTGTCCCCAGCTGTTACAACTGCCTGTGACCTGGCAGAACAGGAACACACACAAGCCCAAGGCTGTGCCAGGCTGGGGATGAGGGCCCAGCCAGTTTAACCCAGTGGGGAGCTTGGGGGCATCTCTGTGACCCCCAGGCAGGAATGTGTAGGGAACAGAGCCCTAAGGAAAGGCACGTTGGCCCCATGGGGGTGGGCACCAGCCCCCCACCCACCCTGAGAGCCCCTTACTTCTTCTCGGGGTAAGGCTCGAAGGAGTCGTCTGAAGATTGCACGTTTCTCTTCTCGCTTTCATCGTCGCTCAAGAAGTCCCTGAGAGAGAGAAGCTGCCCTTTACCAACGTGACCTGGGGCTGACCCTCAGCACCAGCAGTTCCCCATTCCCAGCACATCCATCTCCCCCACGGCACGTGTTCTCCTCCCCATCCTCTCCCCAGGCAAACGCGGCGCCGGTGAACACAGCAAGGACCCAAACCAGGTCCTTTTAGGGCTAAATCTCTGCAAGAATAATCAAACCACTGTCAGGAGAACAAAAAACCAGCTGTTACTGAAAGGATCTATTCATGGGTGAGGGATGTGGCTGCTGCTTCCTCTACTAGGAAAAGGAATTTTGTGGAGCAAGAATGTCACGTAATTGTCTGGCCCAGGTTAATGAAGCTGCGGGTCATTCTGTATTCCCTCAAATATAACAGCCACATTGGGACTTTTCTTTTTCCTCCTTTTAGGCCTTAAGCCATACAAGAAGCAATTAATTCCTGAAGACAGGAAATAGGCAATAAATCGTTGCAGCCCTTTGAATGTGACAGCTGACAGGCCCAGCTGACACTGGAGTCACTCTGCACTTGGCCCTTTAGACTCGCAGTGCCTGGACTGGTGTGTTTACAGCCCCATTCCAAACCCCTGTGTTGGACTGAGCCACATCCTTGCCCACAACAGACTGCAGAGCTGCCAGGTCCCTCCCTCTCCCGTTTCCCAGTTAAAGGCTCTCCCCAGGAGCAAACAGGGTGGTTTCTCCACGTGCCACCCCGTGCCTGCATTCCCACTCCCACTGCTCTCCTGCAGCACCCCCTGGGGCCGGAGCAGCAGCTCCCGGCACGGCTCCTTCCCCAGCAGAGAGGGGACAAAGAAAGGCCAGGATTGCTGGGAGCAGCCCACAAACACGCAGCACACGTGTGTGCAAACCCCCCAGAGCAGAGGAGGGAGCTCAGAGCCCCAGTGCCACGAGCTCTGTGACAGCTGCAGCAGAGCCACCGCTCCGAGCCCCCGGCGCTGGTGGAGAAAGAGCTCCCCGGGCTGGGGAGTTCCCACTGGCAAAGAAGACATTTAGGCTAATTTAAACCCACTCTTCTCTCACCCCTCAGAAAGGTCACTGAACTCGTCTTTTACCCGCTCATCCGACGTTGCAGACAGAACCTGCTTCCCACTCAACTGTCCTAGGGAATGAAGGAGAACACGGTGTGTTACAAGGAAAAGCAGCAGACCCACGGCGGCCGAGGAGGAGCCGACTGCTCCGGCTGCACTGGCACAGTCACACCGTGGGGAACACGAGCTCCATGGCCATCAGTGATTGTTAGAACCAAACTGTCCCCTCTGCCCAGAAACGGCTCTCCCTTGTGCTCCACCCTGACCCTGCAGCTCCCAGGAGCAGTCTGGGTTTCCTCCTGTGACACCTGTAACTGAAAGAATTGTCACCAGGCAAATCCCAGCTGACATTCTTGTGTCCAGCAGCAGACATCTCCTGTGGGTGCTGCAGCTAAACACAGCCCCGCTTCTGCAGCTCAAAATGGGTGTTAATTCCTCGCTTCTGGAAGTGGTGTTTGGGGCAGTGCACCCAGCCCAAACCCATTCAGCAGTTTTCCTTTAGGGGCAGAAGGGCTTCCTGGGATTCAGCACCAGCTGCTGTGCAGCAGGGAAACCCAGCTCCAGGGTCGAGCCGAAAGAAACATCTGACAAACATGGTGCTGAGGAACCAGCGACCACTCCATATCCCCAGGAAGAGCCTGGCAGCAGGCTCTCCCCTCTATCAGAACAGGAACAGCACACGGAACCAGGAGCATGACCCCGTGTTCCCCTGTCCCTTCTGCACGGCTCAGCATCCTCCTCCCCAGTCAGACGCCAATCTCTGAGCACTTCCCAGAAGGATCTGCACCCTCCCTGAGGAACAGCAGTCTCCAAGGAGAGGGCCCAGCCCCTTGTCGCTCCCTGGGCCACCTCTCCAGCTCCCCGTCCTTCCCCTGAGGCCGGGCCAGAGATCAGGAAGCAAACCCCTTACCTGTGGCAGCGCTCAGAGGGGAGACGGGCCGCGGCAGGGCCTGCTCCCGGACGGAGGCCGCGCCGTCCAGCTGCGAGGGAGACGGATCCCTGTCCTGCGGCGGCTCGTGCTCCACACTCAGCGGCACCGCCGTGGTGCCTTTGTTGGCGGGCCGCTGGCAAGGAGCTGTCCTTACTGGAGCATGCTGGGCTTTGGGAGCAGGAACAGCCTCGGCATTGTCCGCCCCGGCCCCGTTGTCAGTCAGGCGCCGCTGCGCCGAGCCCTTGCTCCGCTCCCGCTTGGCGGCCAAGGCGTTGTCGAGCAGCGCGGAGCTGCAGTCCGAGTCCGTGTCCATGACGTAGTCGTGGCCGTCCCCGCAGCCCCAGACGGCGCGGATGATGCCGCAGTACTCGGAGGAGAGCACGCTGCGCAGCGCGGGCACCGAGGCGCAGCCGCCGGCGTGCGCGTGCGTCCAGGCCACCAGGCTGTGCAGGCACTGCGGGCTCGACGTGATCAGGTCAACTGCCCGGGGGAGAGGCAGCACGGTCAGCCCGGGCACCAGGGACACAGGGAGGGGACAGGGATGTGCATCTGCTCCCCCCTGGGCTGCCCCACAAGGCAGGTGGGAGCACCCCAGAGGGCTGCAGCAGGGCAGTGCCAGCGCCTGCCGGGGTGACAGAACCACTGAGGAGGGAAATGACCTCTGAGACCACCGAGGCCAACCCGTGTCCCTGCCAGCCACACCAGAGCACTGACTGCCACGTCCAGTCTTTCCCTAAACACCTCCAGGGACAGTGGCTGCATCACCTCCCTCCATCATTCACTGAAAGGGTATTTCCAATTGTCCCAAGTGTCCAACATCATCTGCGACAGGCCTGGCACTGCCACCCAAATCTGCTCTGCCTGCTCTTCCCACCCCCAGGTGAGCCTCTGCCCATTTGGCCCAGCTCAGGAAGGTGAAAATTCTCCTGTGAAGCCAGAGGGAGGAAGGAGAACCACAACCAGCTGCGCCAAAGGAACCAGAACCTCCCCAGACGTGGTCATTTCTCACCACCCACCATCCCAGCCCTTCACTGGCAGCGGGGCAGAAGGAAAAGGGGAGTGGGCACTCACCCAGGCAGGAGGCACCTCCTTCCATACCCGGCTGCGCCTGGACCCCGCTGCTCCTGCAAAAACCAGAGGGGCACAGTGGGATTTGGGGGTCATGGAGGGACCACGGGGGAGCACGGGGCAGCACGGGGCAGCACAGCACGGCGCTGCTCCCCGGAGGCGAGGAAGGCCACATACTTTCCTTTGGACTTGGCGTGGCCCGTGGGCGAGGCGTTCACCCTCTGGATGAAGGTGCGGAGGACGCTGCGGCACTTGTAGAACTGGGCATGGCATTTCTTGCAGACGAACTGCGGCAGCGCGGGGTCCTGCCGCACCGCCACGCCCACCAGCCGCTGGAAGTCGGCGAAGAACACCTGGTCCAGGCGCCGCTGCTTCTCCGAGTTCTCCCCCAGCACGGGCACCTTCCCGAAGGCATTGCGCAGGCTCCGCGAGGAGAACTTGCCGTGGCACAGGCGGCAGTAGCCGGTGCTCAGGGCTCTGCCGGTTCCTGCCCGGGAGGAGCAAGCGAGGCTGCTGAGAGGTGGAAGCGAGGAGCCCAAAGGTGCTGCCTCCCCTTCATCCCAGCTGCCTCCTTAGCCCTGCCCTTCAGCAAAGCACGGGAAATCCAGGCAGGACGAGACCCTTCTGACAGCAGCTGACCCAAAATCAGCCCTTCTGGCCCCACTGTCGCAGCGGCAGAGCCTCCTCTGCGCTGTGGGGTTCCCGGGATTGTGCCAATGCCATCCCTCGGTTTCAGCAGCTCTTCCCCGGTGTTCACCTCCCAAGTATTTACAGCTGGCATTGTGTCCCTCGGCTGCCCCAGCGCTGGCTGTCCCTTTCCTCAGCTCCCCGGCAGTGCCCTGGAGTGGGGCAGTGTCACCCGGCAGTGTCACCTGCGGCACCCCTGCGCTGTGGGATAATCTCCATCCCTCCAGTGCGCCCCGGGTGTGAAGGGAACCCCCAGCACAGCCTCCTCCCGGCCCTGATCCCACCGAACCGCGGGGTGGGAGCGGCTCCCAGGGCTGCCCGGGGAGCGATGGGGGTCTCACCACAGGGCAGCACCTCCCGGAGGAGTGTCGTGGGGGGCTGAACCCCCCGTTAGAGAGTGGCCGCTGTCCCGGGGCAGCGCCGGTGTCCCAGCACCCACCGGAGCCGTTAGAGATCCCGCTTATCTCCTGCCCCAGCTGCAACGCACCCGGCTAGCAGCCACCCCAAACCGGGATGGCGGGAGGGTCCCAGGCACCCCAAACCCCAAACCGGGATGGCGGGAGGGTCCCAGGCACCCCAAACCCCAAAAAGGATGGCGGGAGGATCCCGACCGCGCTCAAACCGTGACGGAGGGAGGGTCCCGGTCACCGCCTAACCGGAGCAGGCAGCGGCCGAGCACCCCGAGATAGCGGGAGCTTTCCCCGCTCTCCCTCCCCGTGTGCCGAGCTCCTCCTTACCTCGCCGTTACCGGCACCGGCATGTTCCGTGTTTCAGGGGGAAGAAACTCCACACAAACGGGTAAATTCTGACCTGCCGCCCGCTCGGTACCGAGCCCCGGGACGGGGGCTCTGACCCCGGCCGGGCGGAGGGACCCCGCCACACCGAGGGCTCGCCCGTACCCGGTCCTCGCAGCCCGTCCCGGTGGCGGCCGGTCCCGCCGGTGGCCCCGCAGCGGCTCCGGCCCCGGGGAAGCGACTCCGGCCGTGCCCCCGCTCCCCCCGCCCCGCTCCCCGCGCTCGGGCCTCACCTGCCTCCGGTGCGCAGGCGGTGGCCGCGGGGGGCTCGGCGGGCTCGGAGCCGCGGGCGGCCGTGCCGGGGGTGCGGCGGGGTGCAGGGAGCCATGAGGGCGGCGAGCGGCGCCCTGGGCATGGACAGCGCCGGGCGGACCAGGGTGAGCGCGGGGACGGCCGGGGAGGGACCCCCGGCTTCGGCCGCATCCCCGGGACTGCACCCCCGGGGCTCCCCCCGCATCCCCGGGCTCAACCCCCGTTCCCGGGGCTGCATCGCCGGCCTCCTCCTGCATCCCTGGGCTCCCCCCGCATCCCCGGCTTCTCCTGCATCCCTGAGCTCCCCCTGCATCCCTCGGCTCCGTCCCCCGGCCTCATCCCCAGCCGCGGGGCAGCACCCCCGGTCCCATCCGGCACCCCGGGGCTCACCCGCGGCCCCGGCCTCACGCCCCACTGGCGGGGCCGCATCCCCGGTGTGTCCCCGCATCCCGGTGTGTCCCCGCATCCCCGGTGTGTCCCCGCATCCCCGGGCTCCCTCCATCTCCCGTTCGGAGCCGCAGCTGCGATCCCCCGAGGCCGGGGGGGTCCCGGCTCAGCCCGCGCCTTGGCAGGAGGCCTACGCGGAGTACCTGAGGAGCATCACCCTCATCGCCCAGGCCCTGCAGGAGGAGGCGGCCGCCACAGGTAGGGCAGGACCCCGCGTCCCCCCGCGGAACCGGGGCGGGGGTGGAAGTCCTGCAGCGCCCTCAACACAGCCACCCCACAGAGAACAGCGAGGGGCTCACCCCGGACACCCCGAAACTGCTGAAGCTGGCGGAGCAGTGCCTGGAGAGGGTCAAATCCATCGCAGCGGCGCTGGGTGAGTCGGGGTGGGGGTCCCGGCTCTGGGGAGCCGGGTGCCCCCGCAGGGCCAGGCTGGTGGTGGGGCACAGCCCGCCTGTCCTGCCCCCTCCCCAGGGAAAGCCCAGGTGAAAGCGGCTGCACAGGAGCGGGGCGGGGGCCCTGCGCCTCTCCCCCGGCACCGCCGCGTCTGCTCGGACGAGGGGGGCAAGCTCTCGCCGTTCCTGCCCCCGGAGATCTTCCAGAAGCTGCAGATCGCTGAGGCACAGAGCTCACGGAAGTACGGGGGGCTCGGAGCTGGGACATGGGGACTGGGTCACGGGGCTGGGACAGGGAGCGGTGGAGCATGGGGGCTGATGTGGGCTGAGATACAGGGGCTGGGATGTGGGAGGCTCAAACACAGCAGGTAGGACATGGGGGTTCAAACACCAGGGGATTGGGACACAGGGTCTGGCAAGAACAGTGACACAAGGACTGCTGGTGGCCACATGCCTGCCTGTGGGGTCACGGAGCAGGATGTGGTCCTGGCACATGTCCTGTGGCCTGTGGAGAGTGCTCAGGCCGTTCCTACAGGGAGCTGACCCCGCTGGAGGAGGCCTCCCTGCAGAACCAGAAGCTGAAGGCGGCCTACGAGGCACGGGTGGCACGGCTGAACCCAAACCAGGCTGTGCAGAAAACATCCCTGGCAAGTGGGGGCTGGGGAGGAGCTGGGAGCTGGATAGAACTGGCTGCCAGGCAGGGAGAGGGTCCTTGGGGGACCCCTGCTCCCCACTGATGGCCATGGGGTGTGGGTGGATGTTCCCAACTCCCCTCCTGCTCCGCAGACGCTGTCCCTGCAGCGGCAGATGATGGAGAACCTGGTGATCGCCAAGGCCCGAGAGGAGACTGTATCCTTCCCAGAGGGATTGCTCCAAGAGCCTCTGCCCTGTCCTGGCTGTCACCGACCCCACGCAGGCCTTTGGGGTCCCAGCTGGGGCATGGAGGAGGGTGAAGGGCAGGGGGTGAGCACGCTGGTGGCTCTGCTCCCTTAACTGTGCCTGGCCCAGCTGCAGCGCAAGATGGAAGAGCGGCGGCTGCGGCTGCAGGAGGCGGCCAACCGGTGAGTGGGGATGTCACTCAGGGACCCTGAGCTCTGGGGACACCCAGCAGTGCCCTCACTGGCCCGGGGTGTCCCCAGGAGGTTCTCCAGCAGCGTGGCACTCACCCCCGAGGAGCAAGAGCAGCGAGCACTCTACGCTGCCATCCTTGAGTATGAGCAGGACAATGTGAGTGTGTGCCAGGGGCTGCTGGCAGGGCTGGGGGCTGTGCCACGGGGCTGGGGGCTGTGCCATGGGGCAGGGGGCTGTGCCGTGGGGCAGGGTGCTGCACCATCCCCATGCCCAGCCCTGGACACTCCCCAGGACTGGCCAAGGCAGTGGAAGGCGCAGCTGAAGCGGAGCCCGGCGGATCTCTCAGTGGTGTCAGGGCTCTTCTCCTGCCTCCTGAGGTACTGCTGAGGTGGGCACGGCCCTGCCAGAGCGAGGGGGCTGCAGCTGCTGCCGGTGCCCCCCGCCCACCCCACCCCTCTGCCCACAGCTGCCCCGAGCACCCCATCACGCAGCTGCTGCGGCGGCTGCAGTGCGCGGTGTACGCCCGGCTCTACCCCGCTGTCAGCCGCGGCCCCGCCGACGCCTCCCCCGCCTCCCCCTCGGCTCTGTCCTTCCTCTCGCTGGACGCGGGGGGCTCCTCGCTGCCCACCGAGCCGGGGGGCCGCCGGCTCCGGGCGTCCCGCAGCCTGCACTGCATGTTCTCGGTGCCCGAGCACGGCCCGGCGCTGCGGCACAGCCAGTCCAGCACCCCCCTGGCTGACAGCGGCGCCCCGGGGCCCGCCGAGCCCCCCGAGCCCCCCCGGGAAAGCTCCTTCGAGGACCTGGAGCGGTTCCTGGCGTCCCCCGAGGGCTGGGCCCCCGCAGAGCCCCCGGCCAGCTGCGGGCAGGACACGGCGCTGCCGGAGCTGCTGAAGGGCGTCGTGAGGGACATCCACAACGCCATCGGTGAGGGACGGCCGAGGGAGCAGGGGGTGGTTGGGGGGCTCTCCTGCGCCCCACTTTGACTCGGGGCACAGGGTGGGCAGGATGGAGGGTCCCACTGTGGGTAGGGCAGGGGGTCCCAGCGTGCTGTGTGCCTCACCCTTCCCAGACAGGCTGCTGGCTCTGACTCTGCTGGCCTTCGAGGGGCTCGGCACCGCCGCCGGCAAGGACCAGTGCCTGGCCTGCCTGGAGGAGGCTTTCTTCCCCCCGCTCTGGGCCCCACTCCTGGCCCTCTACAGGTACCACGACCCGCTTTGGGGGGGGTCCGAGACCCACTGACCCCTTCCTGGCACCCCCGCGTCACCTCCGTGCCCGCAGGACCGTGCAGCAGCCCCGCGAGGCGGCCCTGGCGCGCAGCATGGAGCGGCACCGGCACGCCAGCCCCGCCGACATGGGGCTGGCCTCGCGCCTCTTCCCGCCCGGCCCCGGCCGCCCCGCGTACGCCTCGGCCGTGCAGGACCTGCGCCTCATCCCGCTGGAGACCTGTCCCCGCAGGAAGCTGGAGTGCCTCGGTGAGCGGCGCGGGGGACGCGGGGGCGGGGGCCCGGGGGTGGCGGCGGCCCTGACGCCCGCCCTGTGCCGCAGTGCGGGCCCTGCGCGGCATCTGCGAGTGCGCCGAGGAGTACTGCGGCACCCGGGACGCCCGGAGCCTCGCCACGGCCGCCATGTGAGTGCAGGAACGACGGAGCAGGACGGGAGGGAGAGAGGGAGGGCGGCTGTGGGGCCTGCGCCCGGTGTTGGGCCGCCATTCCAATGTGGCCACCGTGGCTGACGGTCCCTGTTGTCACAGCGGCGCAGACGACCTGCTGCCCATCCTGTCCTACGTGGTGCTGCAGACGGGGCTGCCCCAGCTGCTCTCCGAGTGTGCGGCGCTGGAGGAGTTCATCCATGAGGGGTACGTGCCGGGCTGTGGGCCATGCAGGCACCCCTGGGCTCGGGACACCCTCCTGGGACGGGGCTGTGGGGCAGGAGGTGGGCTGGAATAGCAGCAGGGCTTGAGGGGTGGTGGGTGGGATGGTGTCCTGGTCACGGCAGTGTCCCAGCCATGATGGTGTGGCACCCATAGTGGTGTCCTGGTCACGGCAGTGTCCCAGCCATGATGGTGTGGCGCCCATGGTGGTGTCCTGGTCACCACAGTGTCCCAGCCATGATGGTGTGGCACCCGTGGTGGTGTCCCGGTGGTGACAGTGCCATGGCTGTGGGCACAGGTACCTGATCGGGGAGGAGGGGTACTGCCTGACGTCCCTGCAGAGCGCCTTGTCCTACGTGGAGTCGCTGCAGTGAGGAGGGGGCGGCGCGGGACCCCCAAACCCCCGGGCAGGTGCTGCCGCCCCTCCGCGGGTCCTCCCGCCCAGCAGGGGGAGCTGTGGCGCGGGCTCAGCCCCGCCCCGGGGGCGGAGCTACGGGCGGCACGTGCGTTCCGGCCCGGTGCGCGCGGAAGGGGAGCGGGAAGGGAGCGCGAGCGGCCGGGAGCGGCAGGTGCGGGGGGAGCCGGGACCGGGGCGGAACACCGGGAGGCCTCGGTGGGGAGAAACGGGAGGAACCGGGGCCGGGGAGGGACACCGGGGGGACTGGGGTCAGGGAGGTGCCGGGGAGGCCTCGGGGGAGCGGAGTTCCGGAGCTGGGGCTTTGGCGGGGGATCCCCACAGGTTCGGTGGGGGGTTCCGGGGCTGGGGGTCTGACGGGTCCCGGGGTCCCTGGGTGGGGTCTCACGCTGCTGTCCCCGCAGGATGTGTGCAGGCTCGGCGCTGCGGCAGGAGCACCGGCAGGACTACGGGCAGGAATTCCGGCAGGAGTTCCACCAGGAGTACCGCCGCTCTCTGGAGCGGGAGCTCGGCCCCGCCGGGACCTACCCCGGCCCCGCCGTGGCGGAGCGGCTGCGGCAGCGGCTGCAGCAGGAGCCGGAGCTGCTGGAGGCCCTGCAGGAGGACGCCCTTGCACTGCTGGCCCGGGGGCTGCGGGACCACCCCGACCCCGGGCTGGCGCTGCGAGACCTGGCCAGCGCCTTCCGGCTGCTGGAGCTGGCGGCCGTCAACCTCTACCTCTTCCCGTGGCGCCGGGAGTTCGGCACCATCCCGGTGAGGCCCTGAGGTGGTGTGGGGATGGTGTGGGGGGTACCCAGACACCTCCAGCCACGCTCCCCGCTCTCTTTGCAGACCTTCTCCGGCGCCTACGTGCACCTGCTGCGCCCGGCGCTCCCCGAAGCCGACCTGGTGCGGAGTTTGGGCCGACTGGGCTACGAGCGGCAGGACCGGCACCGCCTGGCCGTGGAACGGCTGCCCCCGGGGCCCGCGCTGATCGCTGCTGCTGTCGGCTTCCTGGCCTGCCGCCTGGAGTGCGAGATCCTGGCGGAGCTGGCACCACGGCTGCGGTGCCCCCGCGCCGAGGAGCTGCTGGAGGCGCGGCGTCGGGCCGGGGGTGCCGAGGGGCGCCTGGAGATGCTGCAGGACCTGGGGACGCGGCCCAGGGCGGCTGCCGACTGCGGTGACGGCGTGGATCTCTACCGGGAGAGTCCAGACAGCCCTGAGGACACAGGGAGCAAGGACACAGCCCCCCCAGCGCCGTGGAGGGACCCTCAGGATGTGCTCACGAGGGGCTGGGGACGCTGCGACAGCACGCTTGCGCCAGAGCCCGTGGGCAGCGCCGATCCGGACACCTCCTCTCGCCTCTTCCCGGAGCGGGAGCTGGGAGAGCCCCGGGGTTGCCCCCAGGCCACGCCAGAGCTGCCCTGCTACCAGCTGCACTCGTGCCTGCAGCGGGGCATGCTGCCCTCGTACTGCTGCAGCACCTGCCGGCAGCTGCACGGCGGCGGCTGCGCCCTGGGGCGCGCCTGCCGCAGCCGGCACCGCGGCCAGGAGCTGCGCGGGGAGCGGCAGCAGCGCCTCTGGCTGCAGCGCACCGAGCTGGACATGCTGCTGGCCAAGGGCCCTGTGCCCCGCTGCTGACACGGCTCTGCTGCCCCTGCGGAGGGCAGGGCACGGATGCTGCTTGGCACAAGGACCCGGACTCGTCAGCCGTGCCAGGCCCGGCCCGGGCACTGCTGCTGTAAATTATTCAGTGCATCAGTAAAGTGGCTGTCTCGGCGTGGGGTGTTCTGTCCTGGTGAGGGGGACAAGAGGCCTGGTGCAGGGGATGCAGTGAGACCTGACAGCACAGCACCCTGTAGGAGCAGCTCCTGTTTCCCTGAGAGTGGGGGCCAGGATCCACTTAAAGGGGGGCAGCAGCTGGATTGTCATGGAGGTATCCTTGTCCCCAGGGTGACACAGAGGAAGGAGAGCAGAGTCACAGCTTGTCACACTCCTGCTGGAACCAAAGAATGAAGTCACTCAGCACAATGTTGTCACTGCCAGATACTTTTATTGATGGCAGTGACTTATTGATTTATTTATTTTATTGTGGGTTCCCCCCACAGACAGCACAAACCAGGACCCGCCTGGGACAGGACTGACCCTGCCAAGCCTGGGCATCCCTGCACCCCACCTCTCCTCTCTCCTGGCTCTGTGGCCACGCTTGCCCAGCCACACACTGCAGCCTGCCCCGTCCCACACGGGCAGATGGATGGAGGAGCTGTCCCCATGGCGCTGGGACTGCTGGGCTGAGGGAATCCACCTCAGCCAGGACACATCAGGGCTGTTCCCAGGGCACAGCTCAGGGCTTGCTGCGCTTGGCCTGGCTCTCCGTCGCCGTGCTGGCCGCCCGCTTGTTCCGGTGGTGTGGGAAGGTGGGCATCAGCTCTGGCTCACAGGCTGTGGGGCACAGAGAAGGGTCAGCAGGGCCCAAAGCCTCCCAGTCCTTCCCTGCCCCAGGATGGGGAGTACTTACGCAAGGGCTTCTCTTTGAAGTAGGAGCTCTCCAGGCAGTCCTTGGCTGTGGCCCTGTGGGGACAAGGGTAAGTAGCAGGGACCACCCCAGCCTAGGGGACAGCAGGTTCCTGCCCTACCCACCCTGCATCCTGCCTGGCTCTTACCTTTTCTTGGGGTCATACATGAAGAGGAAGTTGAGCAGTCGCAGCCCAGCCTCCGAGAGCCAGGGAAACCTGTGCTTCAGGTTGTTGTAGGGCTGTTTCCGCAGGGTGTACTGGGTGGCCAGCGGCAGCTTGGAGAAACCCTGGGGGAAACTGAGTGTGAGGAGGGGCCTTGGAGCAGCCAGGGAGAAAGGACAATGGGAAAATGGGCAGGGAGCTCTCACCGGCCAGATGTTCTCGTTGGGTGTCCCCAGGAGCTGCACGATGAGGTCGATCTGGTGGATCTCAGAGGTGCCTGGCAGCAGTGGTTTGTGTGCCAGCAGCTCGGCCAGGATGCAGCCAGCAGCCCTGCAGAGCAGAGTAGCCTCTGGAGTTATCCCCCTGCAGTGTGCAGCCCCCCAGCCCCCTGCAGGCAGCCTCAGCCCCTCTCCCTTACCACATGTCGATGCTGGTGGTCTGGGTGGTCATGCCCAGCAGCAGCTCCGGTGCGCGGTACCTGCGCAGGAGACACTCGGTGTCAGAGCTGGCACCAGCCCATCCCACTGGGGGAGCCCACCCTGGCACTGCCACTCACCAGAGAGTCACCACTTTGGGGGTCATGGGCTTAGGGGGCATCCCGTAGGTGCGTGCCAGGCCGAAATCAGCTGCAGCAGAGAGCGAGAGTCAGGAGGAGCCCAGCTCTGACTGCGGGCACGGCCCAGAGCAGCCACGGCCGGGTGCAGCTGCCAGGACTCACCTATCTTCACACAGCCCTTGTCGGTCATCAGCAGGTTGGAGACCTTCAGGTCCCTGTGGGAAACAGCAGCTGGAGGTGAGAGACCACACAGAAAATCCAATCCCATCGTTCCACGCCTCCCTGCCCTGCCGGTGCTCCCAGGGCGTGGGAGGTGTCCCCAGATACCCCTCTGTCCCCCCAGCTCCATCCTGCCACTCCTACCTGTGGATGATGTAGTTCTCATGGAGGTACTGCAGGCCCTTGAGCACCTGCAGGATGATGCACTTCACCTGGGGACAGAGGACAGGAGCGGTCACCTCTGAGGGAGCAGCACTGACTGGACAAACCCACACAGCCCAAACCCACTGGGGTGTCCTGCAGTCTCTCCATCCCTGTGTCCTCACAGGGGGTTCTGGGTGGGTATTTTCTCCCAGCTCTGTTTCCCTGACTGTTCTAGTTCCAAACCCAGCCTGGAAAGTCCCTGAAGGTGTCACTGAGAGTCAACAAAGCCCAGCTCCATCAGAATCCCTAGAATCTCCCAGCTCAAGGTCTGGGGAGCCCGTCACAGTGCCCACGTGTTTTGGCAGGAATGGCATCACCCTCTCAGGGGTGCCCTCCATCCCTGTGTCCTCCCAGGAGGTTCTGGGTGGGCATTTTCTCCCAGCTCTGTTTCCCTGACTGTTCTAGTTCCAAACCCAGCCTGGAAAGTCCCTGAAGGTGTCACTGAGAGTCAACAAAGCCCAGCTCCATCAGAATCCCTAGAATCTCCCAGCTCAAGGTCTGGGGAGCCCGTCACAGTGCCCACGTGTTTTGGCAGGAATGGCATCACCCTCTCAGGGGTGCTGGACCCAAATCGTGCCCCACCCCGTACCTGAGCCTCCGAGAAGGGTGTTTGCATGTTCTCCAGGAGACTGGCCAGGTCCTGCTCACAGTATCCCATCACCAGGAAAATGCTGTTGGAGACAAAGTAAGGTCAGAGCCTCCCCCAGGACAGCTGGAGAGCTCAGGGCTCCAGGGGAGGTTTGGAAGGCAGAGGCAGGACAGAGAGGGGACTCTCACCTCTCCAGGTGGTTTCCCACAACCACGTCCTTCAGCTCCACGATGTTGGGGTGCTGGAGCTGCAGGAGCAGGGTGATCTCCCGCAGGCTGCTGATGGGCATTCCTGGGGGAGGGAGGAACACTGCTTCAGAACAGGCCTGGAGACAGAGCCAGGACAGAACCCCATTCCCCCATGCTCCTCCATTACCGTCCTTCTCGTTGTCCATCCGCACCTTCTTCAGCGCCACTGTCTCGTTGGTCACAGTGTCCCGGGCACGGTCTGGGGACAGCACAGGCCACGTTGGCACCAGGACACACACCTGGCTTTGTCCCGACCTCACCTCGGCCCCCCCCGGCTCAGCCTCAGGGTGAACTGCGTGAGCTTCAGGCGCCTCCCGGCCCAAACCGCGCTGGGATTCTACACGGGGGAAAGGCTTCCCCCTGGCAGAGGGCAGGGATGGACGGGATATCCATGAGGAACATTCCCTGGGAGGCTGGGCAGGCCCCGGCACAGGGTGCCCAGAGCAGCTGTGCTGCCCCCGGACCCCTGGCAGTGCCCAAGGCCAGGCTGCACGGAGCAGCGCGACATCGTGGAAGGCATCTGGTGGCAGTGCCATCCCTACCCAGGGCAGGGGCTGGGGCGGAATGAACTCAGGCCCCTTCCCGGTCCCGCACGCCCCGGGAGGCAGTGCCCGCACTCACACACGATGCCGTACGTGCCCTCTCCGATCCGATTCAGCTTCTCAAACTCCTTCACGCTGCGGCACCGTCCCAGCTGAAACCAGAGAGCCGCGTTCAGCCGGGGCCGCCTCGAGGGCTCCTCACCGGGACCCCCCGCGGGCCCCCAAGCCCTCCCACACCCCGGGACCCGCTGCACTCACCCGATCGGCCGCCGGAACCTCGAAGAAGCCGTCTCCGCACAGTCGCCGCAGCCGCAGGGGCTCCAGCTCAGGCTCGGCCGGTGCCGTGGCCGATCCCGGTGCCGCCGCTCCCGCCTCAGGCGCCGCCATGTCCACAATTGCGAGTTCCGCCCTGCGCGCTCGGTATTATCCTGCCTCAGGCTCCGCCCACCCTCAAGCCCCGCCCACACGCATTAAGCCTCTGGAAACAGTCGTTAGCGAGGGACCAATAGCGACCCCGGGCCGGGATAGCCCCGCCCTCCATTGACCCCTCCTCATCGGGGCCCCGCCCTCAGCACCGCCCCGTACCGGATTTTTGGCCCCGCCCCTTCGCCATCCCTCTGACCCCAACGCTTTCCCGCTGACCACGTGACCTCCCCCTCCCCTCCGGCCGCCCCGTCGCTCTCGCGAGACTCAGCGCGCGCACCCCGGAAGCGGCGGCGGCGTCACCCGGAAGCGGCGGCGGAACCCGGAAGCGGCGGCGGGCAGGATGGACGGTACCGGGGGGATTGGGCGGTACCGGCGCCTCCCGGTGGGGCTGGGGCGGGTCGTGAGGGGTGGGGCCAGGGGTGAGGGTCGGGGCCGGTACTGGGACTGGTGGCCGGGACGTGTGGGCGGGGTCGCCGGTCACCCGATGCCGGTACCGGCCCCGTCGCTGAGACCGTGCTCTCCTTCCTTTCCAGACACGCTCTTCCAGCTGAAGGTGAGAGCAGCGGAGGCCCTTCCGCTTCCGTCCCGTCCCGCCGGTGCCGGGGGCGTCCCGGGCGCGGTTCCGCCGGCTCGGCCTCCCCGGGGCCGTGAGAGGAGGAGGCCCCGGCTGAGCGGAGAGCGGCGGCGCCGCGGGCAGAGCGTCGGGCAGGGTGCCCACTGCGGGGCGGCGGGGGTGGGCCAGGTGGGCACGGGCCCGGGGGCACAAAGGGGAGCGGCTGCCCCGAGCCGGGGGCAGGGTGGGACACTGGGAATTGGGAATGGGGAATTGTTCCCTGGGAGGGCGGGCAGGCCCTGGCACAGAGCCCGGAGCAGCTGGGGCTGCCCCTGGATCCCTGGCAGTGCCCCCGGCCAGGCTGGCGGGGCTGGGAGCAGCGGCAGTGTCGCTGCCGGGCAGGGGCACCGGAGGCTCCGGGGTGCCCCCGCCCGAGCAGCCCGTGCCCGTCCCGCTCCGTCCCGCTCCGTCCCGCAGTTCACAGCCAAGCCCATCAAGAGGCTCTCCAAGAAAGCAGAGAAGGACTCCAAGGCCGAGCAGGCCAAAGTCAAGAAGGTGCGTGGGGCTCCCCGTGCGGTGCCCGGCGCCGCGGGCAGCCGGGAGCACACCGGGGCGGGCCCGGGGCACACTCAGCCGGGGGGGGGCTGGCCGCTGCTCGGCTCACCGGGGTGGGCACGGGGCACAGTCAGCCCCGGGGGGGCTGGGCGCTGCTCGGCTCACCGGGGCGGGCCCGGGGCACACGCAGCCCCGGGGGATGGCCGCTGCTCGGCTCACCGGGGCCGTGCCCTGCCGGGACGCCCCCCGGCGCTGTCTGAGCGGGCTGTGGCGGGGCAGGCGCTGCAGCAGAAGAACGTGGAGTGCGCACGGGTGTACGCCGAGAACGCCATCCGCAAGAGGAACGAGGGGCTGCACTGGCTGCGCATGGCCTCCCGCCTGGACGCCGTGGCCGCCAAGGTGCAGACCGCCGTCACCATGAAGGGGGTGAGTGCGGGAACGGGGCCGGGGGGCACGGGAGTGCTGGCTCCGTGTGCCAGAGGGCTGCTTCGGTGTATTATGTATAGTACTTTTCATATATATATAGGGATATATATATATATATAGGGAGATATATATATATATATGTAGGGATATATATATAGGGATATATATATATATAGGGATATATATATATATAATTTATACAATATAAATGCTATATAATGTATATTATATTATTTTAATCATTATTATTTATATAGTAGTAATTTAGATAATTTATGATATTTTATGGTATTATTTTATATTTATTTATATAATAGATAAATAATATTTTGTAGAACCGTACTAAAAAGAATAGAGAGAAAAGGATCCATCAGAAAGCTAGAAAAGAATAGAAGGATAAGAAAAGAATAAGGAAAAGAATAGAATGATAATAAAATCTTGTGACTGCTCAGAGCCTCGACACGGGTGGCTGTCACTGGTCACCAAGCAAAAACAATTCCACGTGCTGGGTAAACAATGCTCCAAATCACATTCCACAGCAGCAGAACACGGAGAAGCTGCTGGAGCCTCCCAGCTTCTCAGGAGAAAAGATCCTGGCAAAAGGACTTTTCCTAAAATACCTCTGTGCCAGGAAAGAGCCCCCAGCCGGGACTTGGGAGCTCCATCCCCACATGCAGCTTCCCCTCTCACTGCCCCCAACCAGCCCCGGTGCCCCCGTGTCCCAAAACGACCCCAGCAGGGCTCCTGGGGGTCTCAGACCCCTCAGACAGGCTCATCCTGCCTGCGACGGCGCCAGGACAGTGCAGGATTGGTCTGGAACCCCCAGGGCATTCCTGAAGGAATCTCCTCTTGCAGGTGACGAAAAACATGGCTCAGGTGACCAAGGCTCTGGACAAGGCCCTGAGCTCCATGGACCTGCAGAAGGTGTCGGCAGTGATGGATAAATTCGAGCAGCAAGTGCAGAATTTGGATGTGCACACGTCGGTGAGTGCCGGCCAGGAGAGAGAGGGTGGGATGGAGAGGGATCCCTGCAGTCTGTGGCCGGGCAGGGGGACAGGGCTGTGTCTGTCCCAGGTCATGGAGGACTCCATGAGCTCGGCCACCACGCTGAGCACGCCGCAGGAGCAGGTGGACAGCCTGATCGTCCAGATCGCCGAGGAGAACGGGCTGGAGATCATGGACCAGCTGAGCCAGCTGCCCGAGGGCGCCGCCGCCCTGGGGGAGAGCTCCGTGCGCTCCCAGGAGGACCAGCTCTCCCGGAGGTTGGTTCTCTCCCGGCCCCTGGGCACTTCCACTGCTTCCCAGATCCCCCCCTGGCCTGCAGGGGAGGAGTTGGCCCTTCCTGGGGGCTCACAGGGGTCCCTGGCCGTGCTGGCCCTGACCTGGCTCCCCTCTGCTGCTCTCCCTCCAGGCTGGCTGCCCTGCGGAACTGAGCTCTCCCTGGGCCTGTGGATGGCACTGCTGGAGCAGGACCCCCTCCTGCAGCCCCCCCTGCCTCGGGACTCTTCTCGGGGGGTGACAGCCCTTCCCTGAGCCTGCGGCCATCCCGGTGGGAATCCTGTGCTGGATCGTGGGGGGGCTTCGTTTGGGGGTGCTGCTGGTGGCAGAGCCCCACGTGCTGACTAAAGGGAACACTAAGGGGATTTCCCTGCTCTCGGGATGCTGCTCCCCAACTCCTCTGTTGTTCCCTGTCCCTGCCCAGAGCTGAGCTGTGGGCTGAGTTCCTCAGGAGCTGGCTGGGAGGAGCAGGAGAGCCCACGGGGGTCCCCATCTCGGGGAAGGGCCCCGTGCCCGGCTGTGGAGCTGGGGAGGTCGGTGCCTTGCAGGAAGGGGCGGTGACAGCGGGGTGTCCCCTCCCTCGCTGTCGCTGTCCCCGTGCCCTTTGCTGCTCCGTGTCCCGCCGGCCGACACCCCCAGCCCCATACCACGAAGTGCCCTTTGGAACACCCTCCCCTGCCAGCCCCGTGCGTGTCAATCCACAGATTCCCCAGGCACTGCCAGCTGGAAGTGGTTATCCCGGCCCTGACTGCCAGTGAGGACCCTTGTCCAGCACTGGGAGCGGATTGCAGCGCTGTGGTGGCTGCAGACACGTCCCCAAATGTCCCCCTGCTGGATGGGTGTGACAGGGAGTGCAGAATCATCCCGGGAGCAGCTCTGCCTCGATCCCTGCACCTCGTCCCTGGATGTCCTCTGTCCCTTTGCTGCTGGCACCAGGCCGGGGGCGGGGGCTGCTCTCCGTGTCCCCTCCCACTGCTCGACCCTGTCCCTTGTCACCTTCCCCCGGGCTGGAGCTGTTTGTGCCCCTCCCCGCGGCACTGCGGAGCTGCTGGATTGCTGGAAGCCCTCCAGGAAGGAAGCGCTGTTTCCTTTGGGTCTCCCAGGAGGAACTGTCACCTCTGGGGGATGTCATGGGGCCACCTCCCGGCACAAACACTTCCCGCTGCGTTGATTGTTTTTCCTGAGTTCAGTGGCCTTGGAGCGTGTGGCTGGTGACACAGAGCCTTCCTCGCCACCGAGGAGGAGGAGGAGGAGGCAGCTTTGGGCTACAGCAGAGCACTGGATCTTGTCCCACCTCCCACTGGGCTGGGTGGGAAGCTGGGGGACCCTGGAGATTTGTGCCTGGCTCCTGGCTCCCTGCACGGTGTCCCCGCAGCACTGGGGGCTCCAGACCTGCCCCCTGTCCCTCTCCCGAGCTGTCTCTCTGTGGTTTCATTGGTGGTTTTTTTTTTAAGCTTGTCTTATTTGCCTTCTTTTTGCCCAAACCGTGTCCGTGCCCTTCTGTGGGTTTAAATAAACAATCTCTGAACGCCCCAGGGTGTGTTGGGGGTGTGGATGCACACGGGGCATGGTGGTCCCCCTTGTCTCATCGTGTCCCCTGTCCTGTGCCAGGACCTGCTGCCAGGGGCTGCCCTGGAGCTGAGGAGGAGGAAGGGACTGCTCTTCTTCCCAGAGCCTCTGCCCATCCAGGAGCTGGGAGGTGGCTCGGGGATTCTGGAGGGTGAGGACACCCCCCTTTCCCCACTGCAGGGACCTGTCTCCTTCATGTGGCCAAACAGGGGGACCAGAGTGAGCAGGAGCAGCTGGAACCCAGCTCCCTTCCCCATTAGGGTTGGGCCAGCCCAGCTCCCCGCCCTGTTCCCCAGCCCTCGAGGGCTTGTCACCGCACCGAGGTGGCACCGCACCCATCCTGCCATCAGCACCTGCCCACAGCAGCCTCGCTGCCCGGGACGGGCTGCGGGGGTGAGGGTGCAGCCTTCCCTTCCCTGCTCCCGTCCCTTCCCCATCCCTTGCCACCCCCATCCCTTCCCTGTCCCCCCTCCCTGCCCCGTGCCCGGCTGGCAGACGGCCGCTGCGCCTCAGCCAAATCCCGAGCGCCACAGGAAGATGGCTCTCCTTCTCCTGCCTGTTCTCCCGCCTCCGCTCCGAAGACAGGCTGTTCCTGAATGTGAGAGGAAATTGCTAAGGAGATAATTAAGTAGCCAATTAATTAGCTAATGATTAATGGAAGCATCCTGCGGAGGCAGCTCCGCAGCCGCCCTGGCCAGGTGTTGCCGGGATGTGTCACTCCCGGTGCGGTTACAGCTTCCCGGTGTGCCGGGGCGGGCACGGCGGGGACCCCGCTGCTCTGCCCCGCCGGTGGCATGCCGGGTGGCCGGTGGCATGCCGGGGTGGCCGGTGACATGCCGGGAGTCCCAGCATCTCCAGGCAGGAGCCGGCGGGCCGTGGCGCGGGGTCCCGCAGAGCCGCACACAGACGCTCGCTGCCGGCACTGCTCGAGCCACGGTTTTATTTTGCCAGCAGGTTTGGCAGAAAGGAGCGCAGGATCGTGCCCCGCCCGGCGGCCCTGGGCACGGTGCCAGGGCCACGGTGGCAGCCGGGTGCTAGGAGAGCACGGCGAGGAGCGGGGCAAGTGCCAGCACCAGCGCCAGGGCTGCCGGCGGGCCCCGGGCAGTGCCGGCGCCGTTGGAGTACCCGTAGCTGGTTCTGCACGGCCCCTCCAGCTCCTCGAAGGCGATGGGCGTCTCGTGGGGAGCCGTGCCCTGCAGGCTCCTCTTCACCTGCCGTGGGGACAGGGGGGGTCCCGCTGTGAGGGGCAGTGCCCGTCCGCACGGAGCCCCTGCCACCCTGCACGTCCCTGTGCCACCCGGAACCTCCCTGTGCCACCCCGCACCTCCCTGTGCCACTCAGTACGTCCCTATGCCACCCCACACCTTCCTGTGCCACGCCACGCCTCCCTGTGCCACCCCGCACATCCCTGTGCCACCCCGCACCTCCCTGTGCCACCCCACGCCTCCCTGTGCCACCCAGCACCTCCCTGTGCCACCCGGAACCTCTCTGTGCCACCCAGCACCTCCCTGTGCCACCCCTCACATCCCTGTGCCACCCAGCATGTCCCTATGCCACCCTGCATTTCCCTGTTCCACTCTGCACGTCCCTGTGCCACTCTACATGTCCCTGTGCCACCCCGCACCGTTCCATGCATATCCCGGTGTCCCACATGTCCCCGTGCCTCCCTGTGTCCCCACAGATTCCCGAGTGCCACATGCCCTGATGTTCCACCTGCGTCTGCTGCCCCAAGTGTCCCCGTGCCACGTGTCCCCATGTCCCATATGTCCCCACTCCCGATGCTCCCAGTGCCACTTGTGTCCCCTGCCCTGTACCCCCCCGTGCCCCGTGCTTCCCGTGCCCTGCTCACCTCCTCCACTCTGCTGAAGACCCGCAGCAGGTTCTCAGCCAGGGCTCCCTTCACCTCCTCCTCCGTCCAGTTCCTCGCCAGCAGCTCGGCCACCAGCGCGGGGTACTTGGAGACGTCCTCCAGGCCAGTGGGGACCCTGTGCCACCCCGCAGCTCACAGCTGGGCCACCCCCAGCTGCCCGCACAGGGTGCAAGGGGGGACACCCCCAGCCCTCAGGAAGTCCCCGTGGTGGGGACTGTCCCATCCCATCCTGGTGGGATGCACCATCACCCCTTACCCTGGGACCCCGTCGTAGTCCCCCCCGAAGCCGACAGCCTGGGCACCGGCCACCTTCTTCACGTAGTCCAGGTGGTCTGGGGGGGACACCGGGGTGAGCAGGGCAGGGGGGTCACTGCCACCCCCTCCCACCTGGGCACCCCCTCACCTGCGACGTCGGACAGCTTGGCCTTGTCACTGCAGGTCACGTAGGCATTGTAGAAGTTGACCATCACCAAGCTGCCCGTGGAGGCCTGGGGGGAACAGCCCTGAGCCCCCAGCCCCCCAGAGCCCCCCGCTGTCCCTGCCCCGTGCCCCCACGCTCACCACCAGCTGCAGCACGTCGTCGGGCACGTTGCGGCGGTGCTGGCAGAGGCTGAAGGCAGAGGAGTGGCTGAAGATGACGGGGGCTTTGGAGATGTTCAGCACGACCTTCATCGTGTCCACTGAGACGTGGGCCAGGTCCACGATCATGCCCAGGCGGTTCATCTCCTCCACCACCATCTACAGGGACAGGGGACAGGGCTGGGGGGTGCAGGGGAGGGGTCCCCTATGGGGATGTCTGAAGCTGCTTGGGTGGATTTTGGCTGGTGGGACAGAGGGATGCATGGATGGATGGATGGATGGATGGATGGAACACTGCACCCAGCATGGGGCCAGTGGGTGCCAGTACCACATCCCTCCAATGCCACTGCTCCTGGACACCACCGCTGATGCTATCCTCACCTTCCCAAAGGGTGAGAGGCCGTGGTGCACAGGATTTTCATCGTTGGTGTCCACCAGCCAGTTGTCAGCCCTGCAGAGCAGCGAGAGCATCAGAGTGGCCACACCTGTGACCACACCCCCCATGCCAGCGCTGCCACCCTCCGTGCCCCCGGGGTCCTACCAGGGGGTGTTGCAGCTGTGGGTGAGGGTCATGTAGCGGGCACCCAGGCGGTAGAGGGTGCGCAGGACGCCCAGGCTGCTGTCGATGGAGTGGCCGCCCTCCACCCCGATGAGGCTGGCCACCTTCCCGTTCCGGAACGCCTCCCGGACACCTGCGGGAGAGCAGGGACGTCAGCCGGGGGGGGCAGGCCCGTAGCCCCCAGCCCGGTGCCTGGTCCCCGTGCTCACCGCTGCTGTCGGTGACGCAGGTGAAGGTCTCGGGGTACGTGTCGCACATGCGCTGCACCACGTCCATCTGCTCCAGCGTGCGCCTCACCGCGTCCTTGTTCTGCGTGTCGCAGGGCACGTACACCGACCAGAACTGCCACGGGCACCCCGTCAGCACGGGTACCCCGTCAGCACGGGCACCCCATCAGCACGGGCATCCCATCAGCACGGGCATCCCATCAGCACGGGCACCCCGCCAGCACGGGCACCCCATCAGCATGGGCACCCCGTCAGCATGGGCATCCCATTAGCACGGGCACCCCGTCAGCACGGGCACCCCATCAGCACGGGCACCCCCTCAGCATGGGCACCCCGCCAGCATGGGCACCCCGTCAGCATGGGCACCCCGTCAGCACGGGCACCCCATCAGCACGGGCACCCCGCCAGCATGGGCACCCCGTCAGCATGGGCACCCCGTCAGCATGGGCATCCCATCAGCACGAGCACCCCATCAGCATGGGTATCCCGTCAGCGTCGGCACTGCCCACCCTGCTGCCCACCCTGCTGCCCACCCCCACGTCTCTGACAGTCCTGCTGTCCCAAGAGCCCCAATGCTCACCCTGGTGCCCTCCCTGGTGTCCCTGCCCACCCCAGAGCCCACCCCGGTGCTCCCACCTGCCCGCCCACGTGGCCCTGGCGCAGTTTGGGGATGTTGGTGTGGGTGTCGTTCAGCACTGTCAGGTTGGCTGCTGGCAGCCTCAGCTGGTTGTTGAACTTCCGGAGGAGCTGCCAGGGCAGATCGTTGTGCCTGGGTGGGGACAGGGTGGGCACTGAGGAGTGGCCTGACCCTCTGCCCTCTCGCCCTCAGGCTGCCCACCCCCCTGGCTGACCACACACAGTCCCCTCATCTGGCTGTCATTCCTTCCAATCATCCATCCATCCATCCATCCATCCATCCATCCATCCATCCATCCTCCACCCTCCTCAGTCCATCTGTGCACCCTCCTGTCCCCTCAGCCAAAAGCCACCCAAGCAGTTCCAGCCCAGAACTGGAGACAGGCCACTGCCAGGGGACAGTGCCATGTGGGACCCCCCGGAGGACCCTCCCCAGCACCTTTCCAACACACCATCACCCTCACACCCAGGGGAGCCAGCCCAACATCCCTTCGACAGGGATGTCACCGCAGGGACATCCTGGCACGCACATCCCACACCCAGCCGTGCCACTGGGGAAGTGGCAGGTCGGGGCTGGGTGCCGTTTCCTGCTCCTGTCACGGTCCCACATTCCCCAGCTCCCCTGCCCTCTCCCTGTTCCAGGGGCACAGCACTCCTCCTCCAGGGAATGCTGCAGGGGACCGGAGCCTCCTGAGGGTCCCGAGAAGGAACCAGGGACATCACTCAGGACCGAGCAGGAACTTCCCCCAGCGCAGCCTAACCCCGGCTTCCCGGTACCCTGCCCACTCCCGATCGGTGCCGGGGATCCCCTCGGTGCACTGACGGTCCCACGGGATCCCCGGGAAAGCTGGGCCCCGTTCCTGCACAGCCCTGGGGTGCCCGGCACGGGGATCCCCTGGGAAACTTGCTCCCTGTTCCCGCACAGCCCTGGGGTGCCTGGCACGGGGATCCCCTGGGAAAGTTGCTCCCTGTTCCCGCACAGCCCTGGGGTGCCCGGCCCCGGAATCCCCCAGCGGGCTGTCCCAGCAGGGTTTCCCAGCTGGGGTTTTCCCACAGAGAGGGAGCAGCCGCGGGGCCGGGTGACCTTTGCTCACCCATCGATGACCGGTGTGGTTCTCATGATGCGCTCGGCCTCCTCCAGGTGCTGCTGTCCGGTGCTGGGCAGCGCCAGCGCCAGCACCAGCGCCCACACGCTCCCGCCTGGCATCTTCTCCTGCTGGGTGCTGCTGGGGACAAGGGGGGACCTTTCACCACCGTGAGAGCACACGCACTGGGATGGCTGCCCCGCGCTGCTCCGTCCCCTCCCGCCGTCAATGAATAACCAGCAGAGCCGCGTTACCCCTCCCTGGGTGCCCTGTGCCCGCTTGGCAGTGCCAGGGCTCCGCGGCCTCCCCCAGCCCGGCCCCGGTGGCTCTGCCGTGCCTCGGCCTCTGCTCCGAGCCGCGGGGACGCTCCCAATCCGTCTAATGAAGCCCAGATTTTTTTGGGTTGGGAAAGCGCCAGTCCCATCCTCTCCTCAGCCTCCCCGGCACCCCCAGTTCAGCACTGGCACCCGCAGCATCCCCGGCACCCCTGGCCCCGCTCACCCCGGCCCCGGGACTCTCGGGCAGTCCCTGTCTGCGACGGCTGTGAATTAACTTTTCCGGCTTGCGTGCGGTGACGGGGCTGGGATGGGCTCCAGCCACCCCAGAGCCCCCCCTGCATGGCGCCGGAGCAGCCACATGCCCGGGGGCGAGCAGCCGGGGTGGCACGGCCGCGGTGTGGGGCTGCTGCTGGTCCTCCGTGCGCGCTTGGGTCCCCCACGCTCCGGTCCCGCTGCAGCGTCCCGAGGGGAAACTGAGGCACCGCTGTCCTGCGGATGATGCGCATCCCTGCTGGCTCCAGCTGTGGTGTCCTTCCCAGCAAGGGCCTTGGTGGGGCTTCTGGGAATGCATGGAGCCGCGTCCAGCTGGGAATGGCATGGAGATGGCCGGTCCGGCTGGACACCTCATCCTAGGCTGTGCTGGGACGGGAACCCCTGCTCCGGTGCCAGCCTTGGGGAGCTCGGGGTGGGCACGGTGTGGGGCAGCATCGCTCGGCATCCTGGCCCCCGGCCCGAGGTGACGCGGCCCCCACGTTTCTCCCGGCTGCGGCGGTAGGTCAGGGACGGGAGGACTCCCACCGCACCCATCCCACCCATCCCATCCCAACCCCTCCCATCCCATCCCGGGTGTCTCCAGCCCCTGCCAGCAGCTCTCCCGGCGATGGCCCCAGCGCGGATTCCCGGCTCCCCGGCAGGAATGTGCCGGGGGGTTCCGGCCCCCCGCCCGCCGGGGCCGCTTCCTCTTTCAGCGCTATTTAAGCGGCTCCGGGCGCGTCCCGCCCGGCCGGGCCATGGAGCGCATGGAGGTGACCGAGACCTTCGCGGGCATCGCCCTGCCCGGCCACCTCCACACCCAGGAGTCCCTCGGCTTCGCCGCAGCCTTCACCTTCCGCCCCACCGATGTGCTCATCGCCACCTACCCCAAATCGGGTGAGGGCATGGGGGGACACGGGGACAACGAGGGGACGGGGGGCTGGGACCCCGGGCTGGAGCGGGGAGCTCTGCCGGAGCTGCCGGGGCCGGGAGGGCTTGGGGACACCCGGACCTGGTCCCCGCGGCAGCTCTTTGGCACAGCACGGGGACCCCTGGCCGGGAGGTGCTGCCCCGAGCCCCTGTCCTGCTGCCGTGTTGTCCCCAGCCCCAGACTGGTGTCCCTGGGGGCTCAGGGAGGGGGACACGGCACTGCCAGCCCAGCCGCTGGTACAGGAGGGGCCGGGATGGGATGGGATGGGACAGGACGGGCTGAACCGTGCCTTGCCGTGCCAATCCGTGCTAGCCGTGCCAGTGCAGTGCCGTGATGTGCCATGCCATGCCATGCCGTGGTGCCCTGGCCCTGCCCTGACACCCCCCTCTGCAGGCACCACCTGGATGCAGGAGATCCTGACGCTGCTCTTCAGCCTCGGCGATGCCCGCCCGGCCAAGACCATTCCCAACTGGGAGAGGGCGCCCTGGCTGGAGCAGATCTACTGCCGGGAGGCTCTGCGGGACACCGAGACCCCGCGGCTGCTCACCACCCACCTGCCCGCCCCCGTGCTGGCCCCCGCCCTGCAGCGCAGCCGGGCCAAGGTGAGAGGGGTCCCCAGGGCTCGGGGGGTCCCTGCAGGGACATCCCACACCCACGGGCTTCCCACAGCCGCGGAAACGCTGGGGGATTTCTGAGCGGGCGGAGGGGGATCCCCCCAGCTGTGGGGGTGACACTGCGTCCCTCCAGGTGATCTACGTGGCCAGGAACCCCAAAGACGTCGCTGTCTCCTTCTATCACTTCCACCACCTGGCCAAGTTCCTGCCCGACCCCAGCTCCTTCGATGCCTTCCTGACGCAGTTCCTCGAGGGCACAGGTAGGGACTGGGGGACTCTGGGATGGGGGGGGAGGAACTCAGCCTCGGGCCCCCCATCACCCCCCGCCTCCCCCCAGTGCACTACGGCTCCTGGTTTGACCACGTCAAGGGCTGGCTGGGCCAGCGGCACCTCCTGGACATCCTCTATGTCACCTACGAGGAGCTGCACCAGGTGAGCCCCGCTCTGTCCCCGTCCCCGTCCCCGCCGGTGCCCGGTGCTGACGGTGCTCCCTCCCCAGGACCTGCGTGGCACGGCGCAGCGCCTCAGCAGCTTCCTGGGGTGCCCGCTGGCCCCGGGCACGCTGGCAGCCCTGGAGCAGCACTGCAGCTTCTCCGCCATGCGGGACAACGCCATGGCCAACTACTCGCTGATCCCCGCCGAGATCATGGACCACAGCCAGGGCCGCTTCATGCGCAAGGGTGAGGGGCGTCGGCGGGGGGCGGTGGGGCACCGCGGGTGCAGGACCCCTGACTGCTGTCCCCTCTGTCCCACAGGGGTGGTGGGGGACTGGCGCAGCCACTTCTCCCCCGAGCAAAACGCCCTCTTCAACCGGCGCTACCAGGAGGAGATGGGGGACACGGAGCTGCCCTCGCAATGGCCCATGGCCTGAAGGAGCCGGGCTTTGGGGGGACTCGGAGCCCCCAGCTGCTGAGAACCACCACATGGAGACCCTGCAGGGCCCCCCTCAAAACACCCCCTGTGTCACCCCGGCGCCAGGGGCTCCCACGGGGCTGGGGGGTCTGGTGGGGGGCCAGGCAGCGTCTCTCCTCCCTGGGGGTGGGGAACTTTTCCGGCCATGCATTGTGGCCATCCCCGTGGCCTTGCTCCCCCCGGCCGGGGACGCGTGGCCCTGACCCCTCTTCCCTCCCATCCCGCCCTGAGGAAATAAATATTTATTGCTGTTCCCAGGCAGGCCGCTGTTCCCACGGCTGCGAGGCGGGAAGCAGCGGCGGCAGCGGGAAGAGCTGCTGTTATCAGGAGCACATAGGGGTGGGGACGCATCCCCGGGGAGCTCATTAACGCCCGGGGGCAATGACCGGGTGGGCAGCACGGGCCGGGCCGGGGTCACAGCACGGCGACAGGGCTTGCCAGCACAGCTCGTGGCACGGAGCTGGCTCCTTCGGCAGGATCCAGGGCCCTCCACCCCGGAGTCTCCCTCCCAGCGGATCCCCTTCCAGTGCCCCCTGCCCCGACTACCCCGGTTGGACGCTCCCCCTGCCCATCTCCCCTGCCGGGGTGTTTGAACCGAGGGGCTTGTTCCACCCTCCCAGCACCCTGGGGTCTCCCAGGCAGGCAGCAGCCCGAGCCCCCGGCCCCTCTCCTGCCACGCTCCCGGGAATTGCTCCGTGCAGCCCCCGGCCAGCAGAGGCTCAGCCAACAATGAACTGGCTTCCCTACCCTGCCCCTGCAGGGTGAGCGGGGTGGGGGCTTGGCCCACCTTGATGTGACCCTCCTTGGGCTCTGTGGCACTGTGGGACAGTGGCACCAGCGTCCTGCCACTCCTGCCCCCTCTGCTAGCCTTGTCAACCCTGCCACCTCCGCCAGCCCCTCCTGCCGGCGAGGACAACCCGGCGTGTGTCTCGGGGCACTCCCAGCCCCTGGGGTCCCTCTGCACCCACGCTGGCGTCCCCTCTGTCCCCAAGGGTTGGGGTGCCAGGGCTGGCCCCTGCTGCAGCCTCCCGGCGGCAGGTTTGGGTTTCCACGGCAACGCCCAGGATCCCGCCGTAAAGGGATGAATCAGGAGCTATAAATAGGGGCTGAATGGGGGGGCAGGTACCGCGCCCCTGCCCGTGCCTGGTGCTGCCAGCAGTGCCCAAGGGCCAGCAGAGCTGTCCCGGAGAGTGCCACCCACCGGGGCCAGCCTGGCACCTGTCCCTGCACCTAGGGAGATGGCAGCACCCTGGAGCCCAGCTCGGTGGCACCTGCATGGCGGCTCCCAGGCGGCCCCTGCCCCATGAGGCTGTGCCAGGCCCCAGTTCAGTCCCCGTGGTGGCCTTGGGCACACCCTGCCCCTGGGGATGTCACCTTGCCAGGAGCATCTGCTGGCACCACGCTGGCAGCATCAGCACACAGCACGTGGCAGGAGGGTGGCACAGTGCCCAGCACACGGCACAGCACGATGCATGGCACATGGCATCAAGAACATGGCACGTGGCACATAGAACATGGCACAGGGCACAAGGAACATGGCACCTGGCACATGGCACAAGGAACATGGCACACAGAACATGGCACAAGGAACATGGCACACGGAACCTGGCACATGGCACAGGGCACACAGGTACCTGGCACACGGCACACATGGCATGTGGCACACAGCGCACAGTGTGGCAGGGGATGCACGGCACAGGGGACATGGCACAGGATTCACAGACACAGCACACGCATGGCACGTGGAACACAGCTGGGGACACTACACCTCACGGGTGACTGTGGTGCATGGCCCATGGCACAGGATTCACACACACAGCACACGTATGGCACGTGGAACACAGCTGGGGACACATGGTGCACGGGGTGTGGCACAGGGCACACAGCACATGGCATGTGGCACAGGGCACACAGCACATGGCATGTGGCACAGGGCACACAGCACATGGCATGTGGCACAGGGCACACGGCACAAGGCACACAGCACAGGGCACACAGCACACAGCACGTGGCAGTGGCTGTGTGCAGGGCAGCAGGGCCCGCTCCATTGCCGTCTCTCCCCGCTCCGTGCCCTGGATTCGGGGCCGCGGCTCAGCGGGGCGAGCTCTGGCACATCAAAGCCGCGGTTGCTCCGCCGCTCCCGGCACGCTGCCGGCCACGGGCACCCGAAACGGGGCCGCTGGGGCTGCCCTCGGCTCTTGTCACCGGGTGGGGCAGCATGGTGTCACCGTGAGGGGACACGGCGGCATCCAGGGGCTGCCAGCCTCTCCACCCACCCCGAGTGACCCCCGGACGGTGGGGTCGGCACCCAGAGAGCAGGAGGATGGCACAGGGGTGGTGCTTTATTGGGGGGATCATGCAGCCTCCAAATATCACAGTGACAGAGAAGCGGGGAGCGGGGGGACCGAGGGGACGGCAGGGTGGGTCCGGCCCAGGGGGCACAGACCACCGGGAGCGAGCAGTGCTGGGGGTGTCCTGTGCTGGGGCCGGGACCTTCCCCATGTCCCAGCCGGGGAGGGGGCTGTGGCAGGGCTGGGCCTGGCGGGGACCCCGCGTGTCCCCAGGCCACGCCGGGAGGGGGGGGGGTCACTGGGGCACGCTGGGACTGGGGCCGGGGGTCTTCGCTGGGGCAACCAAAGCTGGGGGGCACTGGGGGTGTCTCACAGGGGAACTGAGGCTGGAGTCGGGGCTCGGGGGTCCCTCACTAGGGAAAACCGAGGCTGGGGCTGGGGGGGTCCCTCACTGCGGGGAGCCCAGGCTGGGGTCGGGGGTGGGGGGTCGGGGGCAGCGCGGGGGGAAAGCCTTGTAGCTGTAGTACTCCACCACCTGCTTGGGCACCTCCGCCAGCACGCACTTGGCCAGGGCTGTGGGTGACGCCTGGGGACACGGGGACACCGGGCTGAGCCGCCGGACACCGGGACACCGGGCTGAGCCACGGGACACCGGCTCCCTGCGCCCCGGGTGCGGAGGGGACAGGAAGGGACAGGAGGGAACGGGAGGGAAGAGATGGATGGGAGAGGGAAAGAGGGGACGGGAGGGGATGGAAAGGGACGGCAGGGACCGGGAGAGGACGGGAGGGGAGGGAAGGGCCGGGAGGGGCAGGCGGGGGAAGGCAGGAGCTCGTGGCCGCCCCACTCACGTTCTTGAACTCGCGGAAGGGGACGAACTGGACGATGTCGCGCAGGACGGGCTCGCCCTTGGGGGAGCGCAGGACACCGTCGTCCCCGTCCAGGATCTGCATGTCCGTGAAGTCGGCGTTGCCCACGCCGACGATGATGATGGACATGGGCAGGTAGGAGGCGCGGACGATGGCCTCCCGCGTGTCCGCCATGTCCGTCACCACCCCGTCCGTCAGGATCAGCAGGATGAAGTATTGCTGGGGACAGGGATGGAGCATTGCTGGGACAGGGATGGAGCATTGCTGGGGGACAGGGATGGAGCATTGCTGGGGACAGAGATGGAGCATTGCTGGGGGACTGCGATGGAGGATTGCTGGGGACAGGGATGGAGCATTGCTGGGACAGGGATGGAGCATTGCTGGGGGACAGGGATGGAGCATTGCTGGGACAGGGATGGAACATTGCTGGGGACAGGGATGAAGCATTGCTGCGGGACAGGGATGGAGGATTGCTGGGGGACAGAGATGGAGGATTGCTGGGGGACAGGGATGGAGCATTGCTGGGGACAGGGATGCTCGGGGGGCTGCCTGACCCCTCTGCCAGCCCCTCGCCGGAGCAGCCACAAGTGTCTCGAGTGTGCAGGGTCTGAGCCCAGCCCCGGCGGGGGCAGAGGGACCCACCGAGGCCTCCTTGGTCCGCTCCTCGTCGGCCGCCACGCGAGCCACCTTGGAGATGATGGGAGCCACGTTGGTGGGGCCGTAGAGCTGGATTTTGGGCAGGCAGCTCTGGTAGGACTCCACGACGCCCTGGATGCCTGTGGGGGGTGCGAGGGGTGAGGGGCATCCCAGCCGTGGATCCGGCCCCGCTGGAGCTGGACTCACCCTCACACTCGTCATTGTCGGGGTTGAAGTTGATGGCGAAGTCGTGGGAGACCTGGAGGGAGGGAGGAAGGGGAGGGGGCAGCTGGTGCACCCCCTACCACAGCCCCCAGCGTCTGCCAAGCCCCAGCAGTGCCACAGCCGAGGGTACCCAGAGGGACGAGCACATCCCTGGGGTCCCACAGGGCCCTGAGACCCCCTCACCTCGTACTTGGGGGGGATCCTGGCACCAAAGCCCAGAGCTGAGAATTTCTTATCACTGCAAGGAAAGGGGGGTGAGGAGCTCTGGGGCCAGCACCGAGTGCCTGTCACCAGCAGATCTCACCCCGAGGTGGGTGTCACCAATGTGTGTGGCCCCGGGGGACCCCCAGAGCCACCAACCTGTCGTAGTCCTGGCAGATCTCACCCACAGCCACCAGCGCCTTGAGGTACTCGTTGGGCTGGTAGGGGTTGATGTAGTGCAGGGAGCAGCTGTTTCGGGGGTCCCCGTTGGAGGCCGTGAAGTCGATGGCCACCTGGTGGGGACAGGGGGGTCACCCAGGGTGAGCAGGGCCACTGCTGGGTCCCTGCTGGCTGGGGAGGGGACGCTGCTCACCGTGAAATGGATCTGGCAGCCGCCCATGATGTAATCCAGGAAGGAGTAAACCCTGTGGATCTTCCAGAGGGACCTGAGTCAGGCGGCTGTGCCCCACACCAGGGCATGGGCACGGCCTGGCACAGCCTGGCATGGCTTGGCACAGCTTGGCACAGCTCCCAGGCGCTCACCTTCAGGTCCAGCAGCACCACGACCCCCGAATTCTTGTAGTTGCGCTTCTTGATCTTGTACTTGGGGTTCATGCAGTCCCACTGCACCTGTGGCACCGGCACCCGCGCTGCCTGGTGCCCCCAGCCCGGGCACCCCCCGTGCCACTCTGCACCCCACAGCCCCAGAACACCGTGGCCCAATAACCCTGCACCCCCACAGCCCCACGGTGCAGCTGCCTTCCCCCACTCCCAGCCACCCCTGAATTCCCCAGAATGATTCCCCAGAAGACCCCAGACCCACCCTCCCTTCCCCAAACAGGAGGGCAGAGAGAAGAAAATGGTGCCAAACCCAGAGGAGGAGCTGGAAGGTGGCTGCTAGGACAGGCTCTGCTGGCAGCACACAAGGTGACCCCAGGCCATCCCCGTGTCCCCATGTCCCACCTTGTTCTCCCCCATGGCCTTCTGCATCTCCTCGAAGGTGGTGAAGAACTCCCCGATGAAGTCGTGCTTGCCCCGCGAGTCGTAGTCCCACACCACGCACTGAGACGGGCACGGCTCAGCCCTGGCACCAGGGGGGCTCAGCCCTGGCACCAGGGGGGCTCAGCCCTGTCCCCAGCACTGGGGGGTCCCCAGCACAGCCCAGGGAAGCTGGTGTTCCAACGCCCCCAGGGCAGGAATAGAGGTCCCCATCATTCTTCCTCACCCTCAGCTTCCTCTTCTCCTCGCAGCTGCAGAGCGAGTTGAGGGAGACTTTGAAGGGCTCCCAGATGGGGCTGAGGTTGTTCTTCACCACCTGCAGGATGGGTGGGGGGCTCAGCGGGGCCGGGGAGCCCCCGGGGTGGCCGTGGGGCGGCCGGGGCGCGGTGCCGCCGCGGCCCCACCTCGGTGCGGTACACCAGCTGCTCGCTGCGGTCGTCGTCGATGCGGTAGATCTCCAGGAAGGGATCTGACTTGCTGAACAGGTCCTGGGGGAGGAGGATGAGGGAGAGCAGTGCCCACCCTGCCCTGTTTTCCCCCCAGCACCCAGCTCACCTTGTCGTCCAGTTTCTTGGCGCGGAAGGCGAGCTCCACGTAGCCGTTGTTCCCCGAGATCTCCTCCGAGATGATCTGAGGAGGGTGGGTGCTCAGAGCCTGGCAGAGCTTTGCCCCCCTGCCCACCACCTCCTTGTGGTGCCCTGGGAGGGGACAGGGACCCACGTGCCCCCCGGGCACAGCAGGGACCTTCAGGATGGCCAGCAGATGCCATCGGGCACCCTGAGCCCTCCCCAGCCCCAAGAGTCTGTGCCACCCTACTGATCCAGTCCAGTGCCACCCAGGTGTCCCAGTCTGATGCTGTCCCAGTACCCCAGTCCTGTGCCATCCGTGTGTCCTGACTGGTGCCATCCCATGATTCCAGCCCCAGTGTCACCTGTGCGCCCCATCCCGGCGCCACCCTCTGTTTGGTGCCACCCCAGTGCACCTGCTCAGTGTCACCCACCCCAGTGTCACCCACCCCCTGCCCGGGCTCGGCGCTCACCGTGATCGTGGACTTGCCAGCAAACTTCCCGTACTTGAGGAACAGCGGCTTCGTCACCCGTTTCTGCGCCACGATCTGCGAGAGCCAGCGTTGGGGAGGGGACAGCACCGCGGGGTCCCCGGGGAGGGGACAGCACCGTGGGGTCCCCAGGGAGGGTCCCCAGGCTCACCTGCCCCACGGTGCACTCCATGCCCCCCAGGAAGTCGTCATCGTGCGTGCCCACTCCGGCCTGGCCGTGGCTGTCGTACACCTCGAAGCGCAGCTTCTGCACCTCCTCGAAGTAGTAATCGACCGTGAAGATCTTGGCGAACACGGGGTTCAGGTTGCTCTTGATCACCTCGCTGCGATCCACCTGTGAGGGGTTTGGCACAGGGCCTTGGGGGGCCAGAGCTGCCGCAGGGATGTGGGAACCCAGGGGCGTGGGGAGGCTGGGATGTGGGGCGTGGGCTGCTGTGAGGGGAGATGAACGGATGGCACGTGCCAGGCTGAGGGGTACAGGGATGAGGGATGGGGGAGTGGAGGATGAAGGGGTAGGGGTGCAGGAACAGGGAATGCAGGGAAGGACCAGCTGTGCCCGAGTGACTGGCATTTGGAGGAGCCCCTTGTGCCCCCCACTGCCTCCAGCCCTACCAGCCCTGGGTGTGGGACGCTGCTCCCACTGGGCTCCCTGTGGCCATCCAAGGGGATACTCTGCCTCTGGCTGTGCTTTGCCACAGCTCTGCTGGAGCAGCAGCAATGGGTTGGTGCCAGGACAAGCTGCTGTGTCCATTCTGGGGGTCACTGACCCTGGTGGCCCCAGTGGGCAGTGGGTGCTCAGCAGCTCCTGGCCGTGCTGGCAGCGGGTGCTGAGCAGTTCCGGAGCCTCCCCCGCAGCCGTCCCTGCCAGGGCTGACTCAAGGGGACACATCCTGGCCAGGGCACCCTGCCAGCCCCTGGCCCCTGCCTGCCCAGTCCAGCATCATCTGTCTAGCCCACACTGCTGCCACCCTGCCACGGCCAGCCGTGTCCCTCCTGCGTGGGCACTGCCAGCCCCTCATTCTGGGGATGAGGCTGTTGGGTCCTCGGACCCTCTGGACCCAGGGCCTTAGAGCCAGTGGCAGAGCCAGATGCAGGAGCCTTGTCTGGGGCACACAGGCCGGCTGGGACAGGAGTGTCTCCAAAAGGTGGCTCAGGAGGGACCCTCTTGCCCCTTGGAGCTGGCCGGTGTCTGGCACAGCGCAGCCTGGAGCGTGGCACAGCCCACAGAGTGTGGCACAGAGCACTGTGGCACAGCCGGGTACAAGTGTCTGGCATGGCACGGCACACCGCAGCTGGCACGGCGCCCTCGTCCCCCCCTCCCCGGCTCCGCGCTGGCTGGAGCGGAGTCGATGACACGCCGAGGGATTTAGCTCTAAATCCGCCGGCTGAGCGGCCGCGATTAGAGCGGAGCCGCCGGTGCCAGCCCAGAGCTCAGCACGGGAGGGATGGAAGGAGCCGTGCCAGCCCCAGTGCATCCCGGTGTCTGCCAGCCCCACTGCCAGCATCAGCCCCAGTGCCAGCACCAGCCCTGCAGCCCTGAGCCACCGCGGGGGGAGCTGAGGTGTCCCTCGTCCCTGTCCCGGGGCACTGGAGCCACTCGGGAGCCACACTCGGTGGGCACCACGCCCACCCCGCTCCCCACAGCAGCCCCAGTGGGCGGGATGTGCCCCAGCGTTAGCACCATCCCCACAGGCTGCGGGTGCCCCACAGAGCCCTGCCCACCCTACCTCACCCCCGGACTCCGTTCTGCACAGTGCACCCTACTCTGCATCATCTCCTGCACACCATCCTGCACCCATGCTCTGCACCCTGCTCTGCACCTTGCACCCCATTCTGAACCCTGTACCCCCTTCTGAACCCTGACCCTGTTCTGCAATCAGCAGCCCATTCTTCATTGTCTCCTGCACCTGGTCTGAACCCTGCACCTCATTCTGAACGCTGCAACCTGTCTTGCACCATGCACCCTACTCTGCATCATCTCCTGCACACCCTGCTCTGCACCCTGTACCCTGGTGTGAACCCTGCACCCTGTTCTGCACCTAGAACCCCTTTCTGCACCCTGCACCCCATTCTCCACTGTCTCCTGTACCCTGCTCTCTCTCCTGTACCCTGCTCTCTCTCCTGTACCCTGCTCCCCACCAACTCCTACACCCTGACCCCCGTTCTGCACCTTGCACCTCGCCCCTCACCATCTCCTGCAGCCCCCTACATCCCCCGCCCTGTGCCCAGCCCCGCCGCGCCCCGGCCCCTGCCCTGCCCCGTGGGTGCCAGCAGTGCCCCCCTCTCCTACCTCCATCCACTGGCCCTGGGACTGCATCAGCAGCAGGACACAGGGGTCCGACTTGTTGAGGGTGTCGCGGTCCAGGAGGTGTTTACAGCTGACCCGCAGCTCCACCTTGGAGAGCACGGCCAGCGGGGCCTGCGGGCACGGCTCGGGCACGTCGCCCATGCCGGCCGGGCGCGGCGGGGCACCGGCGGCCCCGTGGGCGAAGGGCATGGGGGGCGAGCGGGGCGGCCGCGGCCTCGGGCACCGTCAGGGAGCCGGGCAGGTGCCCGTCATGCCCGGGGCACGGCGCCCCGCGGTGCCAGGCTCGGCCCCGGTGGCAGGACACGCGTGGGGCAGGGGGGCTCCAGGACACCTCCGGGAGGGGTGGTCGCTTCCAGTCCCGACGGCTCCGCAGGGCCCTGCAAGGCACCAGAGCACAGTGGGGCGAGCTGGGCACCTCGTGTACGGCCCGGGTACCCCCAAGCCCCGGGCAGCACCGCGGGCACAGCCGTGCGGGGTTCACACGGTCCTGAGGGGCCGTGCCCAGCTCTGTCCCAGCCCCACCCCAGCGGCAGGATGTGTCCCGAGGGGAGGGGGGACCTGGGTGGGGTGGGGTACCCACCCTGGAGTGCCCCGTGTGGGGCTGTGGAGTAGAAACCCCCTGCAGTCCCTGCGGGCAGCACCCCCCAGCCTGGGCAGGGCTCTCCGGAGGGGAGCGGGGACACCAGCTCCGTGTCTGTGGCACCAGGTGACGGATTCCCCCCGTGCTGGGGACAGCATCCATCCTGCCCCCGGAGGCTGGCAGCACCCAGCCAGGCGATGCTGCCTGACGGGGCAGCGAGGGGCTCTGCCAGTCCCGGCCCCAGTGCCCCACCTGCAGGTCCTGGGGGCTCCTGGCTGGGGCAGGGCAGGGGCAGAGCAGCCCTTGCCCACCCAGCCATGCCGAAGTTTCCCGGGGAAGTCACGCAGTGCCCAGGCCCTCTCCGGGCACATGGCTCCGGTGGGCACCGTCCCCCTCCCCGGGATCGCGGGCACCCCTTGGCATCATCCACCGCTCAGTGGAGGGGACAGCGGGTCCCACCCTGCCCGTCGCCCCCTCACCTGGGTGCTGGTGGCCTGGGCTGGGGCACGGCGGGGCAGGGGCTGGCTCGGGGCGTGCCCGCCGTGCCGGTGTGCCCGCCGTGCCGGTGTGCCCGCCGTGCCGGTGTGCCCGCCTGAGCTGCTGCCGCCGCCACCTCCACACAACTGACTCAAGCTGCAGCTCGGGAGCGGAGCCCTAAGAGGGAGATGGATGACAAGCTCCGTTAACTGCCTCGCTGCCGGCTCCGGAGCGGAGCCCACCCCGCGCCGGGGCTGAGCGGGGTCCGCAGGGTGCCCAGCACCGCTGGCTGTGCCAGGGCAGGAGATCCTGCTCCAAGTGAGACCCCCATGGCACAGCCACCGCCCCCCACCCTCCCCAGCTGCTCCCCCCATGGGGTACCCAAGGCCACCTTGGTCCTGGCCCCCCACACTCTGAGCCAACAGCCCAAGCACAAGGGTGGGGTCCCCCCAAACTCACCGGGTGCCCTCCCCACATGCTGGAGCATCCAGACCCACATTCCATGCACATGGAGCCCCATTAGGCTGAGGCCCCAACCCGGGACCCCCCACCCATCCCTGTCCCCCCAGCACTGCGGTGCTGTCAACCCAGCTTTATGGAAGATGATGTAATTAGCTCAAATTTGGAGGGATTAAAAAGCAGATAGGGCTAACAAGCACGAGGGCACCGCAGGGCCCGGGCTTTGGGAGCTAATCCCCAGCCTGCCTGGCAGAAATAGGCCACTCTCCTTTTCCCACTCCCCCCACTCCCCCAGCATGGCTCTGTAGGGCAGGAGGCACCAACCCACAGCAGGACATGGCTGGGCAGAGGGGCTGGGGGGACACCGTGGTAACTGGACACAGGCAACACCTCACCAGGCACATCTTGCCTCTTTGAACGGCCCAGCAAGCATGCAGCTGTGCCAGGACTCCAGCACTGAGTGCTCCATTCCATCCCATCCTAACAGTGATGGACTGGGTGAGTGCTCCTGGAGCAGCTCTAATCCCACCAACACATCCCAGTGACCCACCAGCCCCTGCCCAGGGACAGGCAGAACCTGGGATCCCCCCAACAGCCACGATGATCAGCCAGAATCCCCCAGTTTCTACTGAGCTCCTGTGGTGCCACTTAAACTATCACAGAATCATTTGGGATGGAAAAAGAGCAGTTCACCCTCTCCCCAGTACTGCCAAGGCCACCACAATGTTCCCAAGTGCCACATCTACCAAGGGATGCCTTTAGTCCATGAAGAAATGGCTAGAAGGGCCCTGGAACTACAGCAGGGGCTGAGCCAAGGGCCAGGGAGCGCAGGATGGCAGAGCAGCACAGTCCAGCTCTGGGATTTGGCTCTACCCAAGCTCAGCTGAGGGGCTGGGCCACACCTTGCTTCCCCTGTACCCCCCCCAAAAGTGGGGAAAGCCCAAAAGCCCCCCACCCAACTTGTACAGCTTTGCCTGACACAGAGGTGTGGAAATCATCAAAACAGGAATACTGGCATGGAAGACAGGGAAGGGGCAGGAGACAAAGCCTGGCATGGAGGGGAAACCCCCAAAGCCCCTCAGAATCAGAGCAGAAGGCAGCCCAGGCTGCAGCCCTGAGAAGGCAGAGGAGTGGGCACAGGGCAGGTGTTTAACTCGCTGTCAGGGAAATGTGGAGCCTCCAATCACAGCAAACGAGGCTTCCCACGCCGGAACACATCCCCGCACTGCCACGGGCACACGGGGCGGCTCCGCCCGCCACATGTGCCCCAAAACCACAGCACACCGGGCTCTGTAGGGCTCTTTATTGACAGTTCTGGGGAGAACAGTTCATTTCTTCTTCTCCACGTCCTGCTCCGCCGCTTCCTTGGCGCGCTTGGCGCGGATGCCGAAGAGGCGGGCGTTGGCCCGGGCCATGCGAAGGCTGGCAAAGGCCTTGAAGTTCTTCTCGTCTTCCGAGATGACACGCGCCTTCTCCCGCTTGAAAACCTGCGGAGAGAGCGCCAGACAGTCACAGGCTGCCCCTCGGAGCCGAGGCTTCCCACCGCCATCCCTGCGAGGAACAGCGGTGCCATCTACGGGCCCTGCCCTCAGCCTGCTCCGCCGGGATCTGCCTTCCCGCGGGCTCCTCAGTGCAGCAGCAATGAAAACAAGCACCACGGGAAACCTGAGTCAGGTTTTACAGCATTGTTAAGCTTGGTAAAGACCTTTAATAGAGAGCCCAGCAGTCAGCCCAGCACCACCGTGGTTACCACCAACCACGTCCTCAAGTGCCACATCCGCGTGTTTTATTGAGCACTTCCAAGGATGGGGACTCTGCCACTGCCCTGGGCAGCTGTGCCAGGGATGGACAGCCTGGTCAGTGAAGCAATTTTCCTAATATCCAACCTAAACCTCCCCTGGCACAGCTTGAGGCTGTTTCCTCTAATCCTGTCACTTGTCATCCTGTCACTTGTCACCCCCCCTCCCAGCTTCAAAATCCTGTCATGGAGTTGTAGGAAATGACAAGAGGTTTGTGACACCACTGACAGCAGCTCTGGGAAGCAGAGGATTTAGGCACAAATGGTGAGCACAGACCCTGCCTGAACACTCCAACCCCAGCTGAACCCAAAGCACCCTCAATTTCACAGTCCTCTCAAAGACTTATTCCTGGGTTTTTTTTGATCCAGGATGGGCAATAGCTAGAGGCAGCCATGCCCAGCTGTGAGGCAGCAAGGAGAGAATCCTCTCTGCAAGTCCAACCTTCAATCACATCACACGCAGACCATGAGTAAATGACACTTACGTTCTTGATGGGCATGACAGGTCCTGTGAGCTGAGTGGCCATCTTGAGTTCCTCTGGCTGCACAACAGAAGACGGGAATGTTAGAAGAACGGAATTTAAACTTCCCTGTCTAAAACCTCAGCTGAAGCACAGCAGGCACCAGCTCAAACACGGTGCTAATGATCCTGCCAGGAGCTGTAGCACCGAATGGAACAGAGCCAGCGTGTCAGAGCGTTTGGCACCGCTGAGCTGCACCAGCGACCCACGCTGGGCCCGGATCCGGCCAGAGCAGCAGCGGCCACAGCTCTGCCAGCTGGGACAGCTTTGACACCAACTGTGCTGCTCCCAATTCACACAGGATCACAGCATCATCTAGGTTGGAAAAGCCTCCATGATCATCCAGTCCAAGCTGTGCCAAATCCTCACCTTGTCCCCAGCCCAGAACACTGAGTGCCACATCCATTCCTTCCTGGGACTCTCCAGGGATGGAGAGTCCAAACCTCCCTGGGCAACCCCTGCCAATGCCTGACCCCCCTTTCCAGGAAGAAATTCCTGATGGCCAACCTGAACCACCTTCCCTGGCACAAACTGAGGCCATTCCCTAAGCCTCCTTTTCTGCAAGCTGAGCCCCCACAGCTTATATACACCCAACACGTTCCTCAGCAACTCCTTCTCAGATTGATTCCAGCTTCTTGTAAGAGCACGTCATCAGACAAAAATGACTGAACGTTTACTGAATACAGCTGACTTCCAGTAAACACATCTGAATCAGTGTTTCAGCTCCAGGCTCTTCCTCCCTGCTCTGAAGATGGAGTTAAGCATGCTGGAGCTGCCAGATTCTCCACAAGATGGGAGGACAGTCTGAACTCACCCTTGTGTTCCCTGGATCTACTGGCAGCAGACCCAGGGAACACAGCTCTGCTCTGATCCTGGAGAGGTTTTAATGAAAACCATTTTTGAATGTCAATAACAATCGCCTTCTGGAGCCTGGCTGGCACACAGCCCTGGAGCCACTCACAGCCTGTCCCTCAGCCCTCCACCAGCAGGACTGACTCCAAGGGGAATTTCCAGCCATTGTGACAATTTAGCTCTCTAAAGTAAAATTCAACTGGCAGAGCAAGGAGCAAAGCTCCAGGAATGAGCACCAAAACAAGCCAGCAGCTGTTCAGCCAAATGACTGAAGTGCCACTGCAACCCAGGATGCCCTGTTAGACTCGACCCTGCCAGGCCTGGCCTTGTGCTGGGCTCAGGACCACGGGGCTCACACCATGGAGAAAGCTCAGGAGCTCTGCCTAACAGCAAAGCTCCCAGAACAGGACACGTTTGCAGCAGCTGGGTACTCACAGAGCTGTCTCCCTTCTTGGGCATGGCTGGCTTCCTCGGGAAGAGGATGAGCTTGGAGTGGTACTCCTTCAGCCTCTGCACGTTGGCCTGCAGGGACTCGGTGGACTTGTTCCGCCTCCGGGGATCCACGGAGATTCCGATAGTCCGGGCAAACTTCTTGTTGATGCCAGCGAGCTGAGGAGAGGGAAGGAGAGAGCAGTGTCAGCATCCCACAGCTCCCAACAGCCAGGCAGGGATCCCAGCACTGCCAGCACGGGATGCAAGCTCGGCAGGAAGGCTGGCCATCAGCTGAGGGACCAACTGTGCCACCCACAAAGGGTGTCCTGGCGTATCTTTGTGCTTAAAATGTTGCTCAGGCTCATTTTTGCAGGTGGATCTCCCTAGAGCAGCAAAGTGCAACCCCTGCAGGACACATCTAAACTTGGATTCAGACAGATGTTTATGAGTCAGCTCGTGGACAACTCTGGTTCACTGAGTACTGGGAGCTCCATTAAATCAGGATTTTTTCCTAACCATCTGAAACAACCATTAAGTAACTATTTTTTTAGACTGCCTTAAACAAAAAACTAATTTTCTGTTTGAAGACAAACAGCTGCATCCTGCTTTGTGTTCCACCATTACCCAAAAATTAAAAAAAAAAAAAAGTAATGAAGTATTTGGCACCCAGAAGAACAATCTCCCTGCCTCAGTGCACCAATTTCAGTTATAAATGCTTTAATTAAGACACAGAACCAGGCGCAGAGGCAGCTGGTGCTGCCAGCGAGCCCTGATGTGGAATCTGATCACACAGACACAGCAGGGGGGTCTGCAGACCACCTTCACCAGCTCAGCACACCTGGGCAGGTCACAGAGGACAGGAAACACTTCCCACTTTAATCCACCTATCTGGGCTTTAATCCAAGTGTTGTTACTCCAGCTACTCCGAGATGCAGCGCTGAATGTAGCATTTCCTCCTGCTACAGCATCCCCTGCTACTCTTGGAACTAAACTGAGTTTACTTGGTCCTTAACTGGAAACACTGGCTAAGAGTTAGCAAAAAAATGTTTCATAAAGAAACAATTTAATGAAGACAATCTTAGTCTTCTCCCTCTCCCAAACAAATTTAGGAGACTCAAGGCTCTTTCAGAATTCAGGTTTCATAGAATCTCTGAACTGTCTGGGTTGGAAAGGACCTTAAAGATCTCTAAGTTCCATCCCTTGCCATGAGCAGGGACACCTTCCCCTATCCCAAGCCCCATCCAACGTGGCCTTGGACACTTCCAGGGATGAGGCAGCCACAGCTTTCCTGGACACCTTATGCCAGGGCCTCCCCACCCTCACAGGGAATAATTTCTTTCATATATCCAAATTAAATTTCCCTTATTTCAGCTTTATTTTAACAAGATTTTAATTACAGTCTCAGTAGATAAGCAGACGTTTATCTTTCAAAGCACTCTTCACACACCCACTCCACCATCACAGCTAAGACCATCTCCCCTTGCTCCCAGAGCCAGGAAATCCACAGCCTTCCCTAGCAGGTACCAACACCTGAGCAAGTCACCTTGTGCAGGACAGGAGAAGCAGCTGAGCTCAGACTTTGACTCTTTGAATGGATGCTCTGTACTTACTTTAAGCTCCTCCAGGCTGAAGCCTCTGCCAGCACGGACCTTTTTGTGGTATCTGATGGTGGGGCACCTCACGATGGGCCGGATGGGCCCAGCCACGGGGCGGGGGGCGATGCGGCGAGCCTTGGCCTGGCGAGCCTTCCTCCTGGAATGGCAGGGTCACAGCAGCTTGGGAAAGGCCTCCGGTGATGGAGTCCAACCTGTGCCCGACCCCTACCTTGTCAACCCAGCCCAGAGCACTGAGTGCTGCATGCAGCCCCTGCCAAGGCCTGACCACCCTTTCCAGGAAGAAATTCCCTGTGATGTCCAACCTGAGCCTCCCCTGCACAAACTGGGGCTGCTCCCTCTCCTCCTGTCCTTGCTCCCTAGAGCCTGACCCCCTCCTCTCAGGCAGCTGTGGAGACCCAGAAGGTTCCTCCTGAGTCTCCTTTCCTCCAGGCTGAGCCCCCCAGGTGCTCCTGGTGATCCAGACCCCTCCCAGCTCCATTCCCTTCTCTGGACATGCTCCTTAATGTCTATCATACAATGAGGGGCCAAACACAACACTGGAGTTCCAGGTGTGATATCAACACCAGAACAGGGGACAGGCACTGCCCTGGTCCTGCTGGTCACAAGCCAAGTGCCACTAGCCTCCTGCCCACCTGTGACAGCCAGGGGGTACACGGCATCTCTACGACATGTGCCACTCCCACCCTTGCAGGGAGGCATCTCCTGCCCCGCGATGGCTCCGGAACGAGCAGCCGGGCCGGGGTCGGTGCTGCTGCCCTGGGAGCGCCGCTGCCATCAGAGACCCAGGGAAGAGCGTTCATCACCGTGGATGCAGCGATTCCGGAGATGTCTCATCACTTGGCTGCGCTGGCCCCGAGCACGAGCGGGCGATGGCTGAACAACTCCGCGGCGTCCCGGCTCGGTAAGCGGCTGCGCGAAGCCGGGACCGGCCCTCCCGCGGCCCCCGGAGCTCCGGGACTCACCTGCGGAGCTTGCGGGCGGGCTGGTTGAACCAGGTGGCGACTCGGCGCTGCCAGTCCTTGTGGAAGTGGGGCTTCAGGATCATCCCATTGCGGCTGGGCGCCATGGCTGCGGCCTGCGGACACCGGCACGGTTAACGCGGGGACACCCGAGGCGCCCTCCAGCCCGCGGCCCCCTGCCCGGCGCGGCTCCATCGGCGCCCCCGGGGCCTCCCCCGCGACTCCGCGAGGGGCTGTGGAGGCGGCGGGCGCGGCCCCGGCGGACGGATGGCGGCGGATGGAGCCCCCGGCCCTCACTCACCTCCCGCTACGACAATGGCGACCGGAAAGGAGGCGCTGGCGCGGCGGCGCCGGAAGTGCCGCGGCGGCGCCCAATGGGCAGCGCGGGAGCTGCCCGGAGAGGGGCGGGGCGAGCGAGGGGCGGGGCGGCTGCTCCGTGCCCGCAGCAAAGATGGCGGCGGCTTAAAGGGCCCGCGCACGGCGGGGGGAACGGGGAGCGCGGACACGGAACGGGGCCACGGGCAGCGGAGACACGGAACGGGGCCACGGGGAGCGGAGACACGGAACGGGGCCGCGGGCAGCGGGGCCGCAGCCAGCCTCGCTCAGCAGCAGCGGCTCGATGCCCTTTTCCATGCCCAGCACCTCCTGGGCGGGGCAGTGGGACAGACGCTGGGCAGGGGTTGGGCTGGTCCCAAATCCTGAGAAATCCCCATCCAACCCCCGAGCAGGATCCCTGCTCCCTGCTGTCCTTCGGGGTAGCAGCATGATCTATTATAATCATATTCTAATGATAAATTATTATTATTATTATTAATGTTATTATATCTGCATTATAATTATATTATCATGAGGCAGGGGAAGGATCAGGGACTTCCATGCCCCTGGCAGATCCCAGGTCCCACAGCAGTGGGATGCACACCCTTTGCCCAGGAGCAGTGGCACAACAGTGCTGGCAGCACCCCAGAAGCCACCAAGGACCCTGTGCTGTCCCCTCCCCTGCACTGCTCCCACTGTCACCCTCAGCTCCACAGACCTGAACCCCGCTCCTCCCCACAAAGGTTCTGTGAGTTAACTTGAAATTTTATCTGCTGTGGGAAAAGGAAATTCAAAGAGTGAGACTGGGAAGAAACAAGTTTGGAATGGCAGCAGTGTCCAGAGTGTGGAAAATTACTTGTGTCCCTGAACTCAGGGGAAATCCCTGCCTAGGCACTGAGAGACCCCAGGGGCTGAGCTGGGACAGGGGAGAAGGCACTGTGCAGAACACCTTGCCATTCCCAGGGAAGCAGGAGGCTCCCAGCTCCAGCCTGACCCGGGATGGGAGCCTGGGACTGTGACAAAGGCTGGGAGTTGTCAGAGCCCAGGCTGGGCTGGGGTCTTTCAGGTCACAGACAGTCCTGGAGTAACTCCAGACAACAATCCTTCCTAAAAGATGCAGCCAGCCAGGGCACTGCAGGCAGCAACAACCACTTTAATGCTTTCCCTGATGAACACCAGACAACTCTGTCAGCAGGGCCCCTTTGGCAACAGCCAAATGAAGGAGCTTTTCCTGTGCATTCCCAACAAACACACCTGCTTTTGCTGGATTTCCAAGAGCACCTCCCCAGCTCAGAACATTTTCCCATGTGTGCTCAGAGTCACCCTCTGCACAGCTGGTTTCTATGTCCCACTGCTCAGCTCTTTTTGCCTCAACTTCTGCTTGGGAAAAACTTGCTGTAAAAACTGGACATAAATTATTGACTAGGGAGAAGGAGGCTCTTGTCCTGTACCACTCCAGAGCTCTAATGAGCTTCATGTGTGCCAAAACACCCCCGGAGCCTGACACATTGTACACACACAGCAGCACGTTGTGGGCAGTTTATTCCAGCCAGGGCTGTTTGTGTGTTGTGTTCAAAGGTTACACAAGAGCTGCAGCAGCCCAGCTCAGCCCCACAGGGGTGTCCCCATGCTGAGGACACAGCCCTGCCCTCCTGCCATGGCACACAGCACAGCCAGAAGTGGCTTACATGGGACTTTCCACCCACTGGAATACGTTCCCTGCTCCTTTGTACAAGAAACTTCCACAGCAGATCAGACTTACCCAACTCCTAATCACCACCACCCTGCTAGGAATCAATTCTGAAATCCTGAGGAGTTCTCCTTCCTGCAGGATACAGCTCAAAGAGCCAACACAGCCATCCCTTACATTTGGGGCAGCAGCAGCAGCAGCACAGCAATTCCCTGCTCAGCACCTTTGACTGTGGAGCTGAGAGGGCAGAGGGTCTGTGTCCAAAAGAAGCCTCCGGAGCCCTCCCATTCCACATGGAGTGGGTTCACACTGGTCTCAGGCGTGGTTCCTCCTCCTCCTCGTGGCTTGGTGGCTGGGGAGGTGTTTCCTCCTCCCTGGTGTCCTGCTTGTCCCTCTCAGCCTGCAGCCAGCTCTGAGGAGCAATCATCTTCTTGGGCCCGTGGGGAGGGGGCCCGATCAGCGCTTCGATGTCGTCGTAGTTGATCACTTCCTTCTCCAGGAGGGCATTGGACAGCTGCAAAAGGGGAAGGAGGCAAAATGAGGGATGGAGCCCCTGGAGAGAGCAGAGAACTGCTTCTCTGAGCTGGTCTGAACTGTCAGCTTGAGGGAGGCCTCAGCACCTGCAGCCCCCCAGGAGCAGAGCTGGCTGTGCCACCACAGATGGGGTGACCCTGAAGCTACCAGAGCCAGGACCAAATTCTCCAGGCTGCAGCACCATTCCCAAGACAACATTGGGCCAGGAATACACAATGTGACTGCAGGCAACAAAGCAAGCTCTCGGGAATGATTTGCAATGAGAGCTCCAGGAACAATGAGAGAAGTGTCCCTCCTGCCACTGTCACTGCACCTGTGGCCCTGCCCAAGAGCCAAAGCAGCAGCATGGAGACTCTGGCAGACCCAGAGCCTTCCCTGCACGCACTGTGCTAACAAAGAGCTGCCTGTTCCTGCAGGCAGGGGCTGGAGGTCAGCACAAGTTCCTCTCCAGAAGAGTGGAATTCTCTGGCCCCTCTGGCAGCAGCACCACCCCTCTGGAGCAGCAGGTGGCTGTCCAGAGTGGAACTGCTCGATCCTGCTGACGAGATGTGACACGCTGGCCTGGCAACCGACACACTGACTCTGGAGATACTTTGGCTGCACTTGAAAGTTCTTCTGTGCTGAGCCTCTAGCAAACATCTGGCTGCTGTTACATGGCAGCAGCAGGACAGAGGAGCCTGCAGAGACACCCCTGAGGATGCCTGCTCCAGAGCTGCCAGGGCACTGTCCTGGGGACAGCAGCGTGTCCCAGCTCTCTCCTTAACACGCACTGCGTAGCTAAAGGGGTTGTTGTTGTTGTTTTTGTTCTTGTTTGGTTAAAAAGAGGATTTAAGGAAAATAATTGCTTGATTTGCAAAACAGGCAACATTAAATTGACCCCCGGTCATTTGGGAAGTCACGGACAGGAATTCTGAAGGGAAGTCAAGGAGATGAAGAGGGTGCTGTGACCCAAGCTGGGCTCAGCACTGGGCACAGAGCTCCTGGCACAGGAGAGGTCATGCCAGGGTGTGCAGCTGGATCAGGACTGCCAGGACACAAAGGAGAGGAGGCAAAGCTCTGTCTCTGCAACACGGATTCTTTGGTACATCAGTCATTAAGGAGGTGAAAACTGCCTGGAGTCACCAGAAAGCAGGAACCAGCCCCCATCAGCCAAGCCACCATATCCCTGCACCAAAGCCAGACACTGTCCACCCGATTACTGGCTTGGCTTCCCAAAAACAGTCACTGTTAGCTCTCCAGAAAATTGCACTGCCAAGAGGCAAGCAGAGAAGTGCAGGTGAAGGACACAAATTCCAGCTTTGATCATTTCCACAGAGCACTCCTCCTCCTCTATCTACCCTGCAAACACCAGCTGGTGTGAGGAGGCAGACTACTCACTGCTGGGAAAGGCACACACATTCCTCCCGTGCCTGCTCTGAATCTGGGGGATACACAGTAAACAGTCACTCGTTCCCAACACTCCCACTACAAGACTTTCTAGGAGAGAGACAACACTGCAACAGCTGAGCTACAGAGCACAGAAAGCAGCAAAACCACCAGTTAAAAACACCCAAACCAACCAACAAACCCCCACACAATTCAGCTCACTGTTTGCAGCTTGTCCCGGTTCTCCAGCAAGAGCTTTTCTGTGCGCCTGTAAGCCTGAGCCACCAGGATTTTGGCTTCCTTGAAGACACAAGAAGAGGGAGCTGGGGTGTAGGTGGCAACAAACACAATGTGTGGCTAAACAAGGAGAGCACTGAGGGATGGAATCTGCAAACTGAGCCAGGCAGAATGTGGTCCCCATCAATAGAAACTATGGATGAACTGGTTGGAAAAAGGCCCAGGGAGTGCTGGTGATAAGGGGCAGTGAAGTCTTGCCCTAGCACAGCTCGATGGGAAATGCAGATTAAGGCTGTCCAGGAGCTAAAGGTGCAGCTCAACACAAATCCCAAGGAAGCACAGCCATGGTGCTTCTGAAATAGAGCTTTTTTTGTTTCCAGCTTTTTGACTTTTGAACTAAAGAAATGTGTTTTTTCACCAATGAAGCCAAATTTCCGATCAAAACAGGCTGATTTGCAGTCAGTCTGACCATCAGTTTGGTTAGATCTGATCTAGGAAGTGCACACATCTACACTGTGCAGCTGTGACTTTAAGACACAGATTTCTTGCCACCTCAGCCCTGCACAGCACAGGCTGCTGGGCTGAACTCACAGCCAGGTGGGATTCTGCCTGTCCCTGCTGCCTCACTGCACAGCCCTGACACAAGGAACAGCTAAGTGCTCACTCACTGGCCAACAGCAAAATGCAAATTGTTTGGGTGTAAACCACTCGCCATTTTTCAGTGAAGTGCAGAAAGCAAAGAACAAAGAGAAGCCCTTGGCCCAGGGTGGCCTTACGTGGTCCATCATTTGCAGCAGGCCCTGGCTGAAGGGGCGCCGGCCGATGCCGGGGGCACTCTCCGGGTCTGGGAAGGAGATCTGCCCGATGCTGGGCACCATCCCGTACTGCTTCACCATGGCATAAGCAATCTTGGTCACCTTCTTCAGGTCATCCTGTGCTCCTGGGCAGGAAAAACACACACACTGCTGGCCAGCTCTCAGCTCAGTGCAGGAAGAGCACATCCTACACAAACACATGTCCTACCAGTGCTGAGAGCAGAGGATCCAGTGCAGCCCACAGGGGAGAACACTCAACCCATGTAGGGACCTTCCTGAAGGTCCCAAAAGTGACAGTGACCCTTCTGTGGCCAGCTCACCTGAGTCCAGACCTGCCACTGCCCACAGAGCAACCTGGTCTAGTGGAAGGTGTCTCTACCCATGGCAAGGGGTGAAATGAGATGAGCTTTAAGGTCCCTTCCAACCCAAACCATTCTGCGATCCTATTTGGATTTAACTAGTTGGAAACAGAAAAAAAAAAAAAATCTAGGTCTCCTCAAGAGCCTCACCAGTAGCTGTAACTGTGGCTTTAAGCTTTGGGACAAATCTAAGACAAGACAGTGACAACCAGCCCTGAGAACTCCATGCCTGCAAGTGTCAAAACACAGCATGTGACATTTCTTCTTGCCAGCACAGGAAACCTCTGTCCTTTGCTCAGATCCCCTTGGACCTCCACCTGCCCATGCCAGGCTCTGGCTCCTCACCTGTGGTGACCTTGTTAAAGGTGATGGCCTCGGCCACTCTCCCCCCCAGGGCCATGCACATCCTCTCCAGCAGCTGCTCCTTGGTGAACAGGTACTGCTCCCGGGGCAGGATCTGTGCGAATCCCAGAGCCGCGTTTGTCCGCGGGGCAATGGACACCTGCAACACAGAGCAGCTCCCTCAGCCCAGAGAACTGCAGAGCTCTCCCTGCAGCACCACAGGGAGGGCAGGAAGAGGCCTCTGCATTCCCAGGGAAATTTGTCCATAGCCATGGACAGGATGGCCTACAGAGACATGGGCAAGGACAGCAGCGTGTCCTCACTCCCGCACCGAGGGCTCTGCCTTCACACACAAACACACTTCCTGCTCAGGAAATTATCCTTAACAGCAACTCATAGAAATCCTGAAATTTAGGAGTTACTTTGGAGTGTATAGGCCACATGGAGTTCACTGATTCTCTTCCAGAATCCCTGAGACTACCTGCAGAAAGACAGGAGCTTTCAGAAAAATAACAGCCATTTTCCCCACCCACTAAATGAGAGTAATTAACACCAGTTCTGCTTACACAATGGGTCATTCAGAGCAAATGTGCTACTGGTAACTGGCCAAGGAGCTGTCACCCTTGTCATTTCACTCCCCACCTCCCACCAGTGTCTCTGCTTTTGGAGATGTGCACGGATCACATCCCAGGGTGTCAGAGAGGCCTTTCCCTGCAGAGAAGGGCTTGGGGCAGACAACCTCCCAGTCTGGAAAACACATCTCTCCATCAGTATCAGAGCAACTCCTGCAGTGGCTTCACTGGCTGCAACGTGCTGGGAAAGGGATCACATTTGGATGTGTGCACACAAGCAGCCTGGAAGTGCATGACTGAGCAGCAGCACCAGGAGACTCAGTTGCTTGTAATTTTTAATTGCAAGGCTTCTCCTATAGCTGTTAATCAGCTTTGCACCAGCACTATCATCAATGGAGAAATCCTAATAATGGATTTCTCTGTGGCATAAATTAGGGACATGGTTTATATAATCACAGAATCATTAAGGCTGGAAATGTCCTCCATGACCATCAAGACCAACATTCAACCAGCCCACTGAACCACACTGTGAAGTACCACTGCTTGTTTTTGAACATTTCCAGGGACAGTGACTCCACCACCTCCCTGGAGAACCTGTTCCAATGCTTAACCAACCTTTTGGTGAAGAATTTAATCCTAATATCCAGCCTGAATCTCTCCTAGTTTAGTGGTGGGCTGGGCAGTGCTGAGTAGTTGGACTCAATGGCCTCAAAGGTCCTTTCCAAGGAACATGATTCCATGATTCTGTATTTCCATTTACTTTTCTGCAGTAGCACAGCCCCAGGCCCACAGGGCTGAGCAGAGCTGCATGCAAGTGCCACAAGGCAATCTTGGACAGGGAAGCCCCTGGGACTCCCCTCCCTGGCAGTGGAGGTACCTTCATGACGGCCTCGGTGTGCTCCAGCAGCCACCCAACCAGTGCATGCCCAGACTCGTGGAATGCCACCACCTTCCTCTCTTCTGGTGACAAGATCTTACTTCTTTTGGCAGTGCCTGTGGGAACACACACCAGGGGTTGATAAGTTATCAACAGGTGCAGCCAGTGGGGCATAACCTGGTCCAGCCCAGGGCACAGCCTGTGGCTGAACTGTTTGTGCTGATTCTGGAGAGGGGGAGGCAGCAAAACCCCTTTAACTAAAATGCTTGGAAAAGGTGCTCCCTGGCCAGGAAGTGGAAAGCAATCCACACCTGGGATTGCTTGAAAACCCTGGCAGAAACTTTTCCCACTTCTCCTTACAACAGACTTAATCATTAGACAAATAATTTGACATTTGATTTGACCACAGCTCAAGAACCTTGTTCCCACAGTTGGATCTGTAAAAAGGCAGCTTACTTTTTTTTTTTTTTTTTTTCCTTGGGTGGAAAAAAGTCACAGCTCAAGAAACTTGTTCCCACGGCTGGATCTGTAAAAAGGCAGCTGCTTTTTTTTTTTTCCTTGGGTGGAAAAAAGTCTGAAAACAACACCAAAAAAATCGCAAACAACAAAACCCAAAATGAGACTAGCTGGAGTCTCACGCTCATTTTGCTGTTTTCAGTCCCTTAGGCAGAACAAGAGAGAAGAGAGGTGTTGAATCATATATACAAGGTCCCAGTTGAGAAAACTGTGCATTAAGAGTGTTCAAATCAGCTAAAGTCCAGGAGCAGATACAGAAATCCTTCTCCAGAGCCTGGAAATGTCTCTGATTACACATGGCATGCTCTGTATGAGCTTATTCCCAGGCTCCTGAGAACCAGTAAATGAGGCCATAACTCACAGTTAACCCTTCCTCCAGGAAGGTGATTTTCCAAAGTATCTATTTTCCAACTCGACAGAGCAAGTTCAAAAATGATTAAAAAAAAAAAAAAGATGAATGGAAGTAAAACTTCTAGCACACAGGAAAAACAAGTACAGAACACACAGTGTGTCAGGCACTCATTACAGCTCAGAATGTGGGATGCAAAAAGGTCTCAGGATTTGCAGGCCAGAGTCCCCACACAGAGCCCAGGGCAGCAGAGGGGAGAGCAGCCAGTCAGAACCAACATTGCACCGAGCTTGCTTCATGTCTTGGAAAACAACATTCTATTAACGTGAACTTTTAAACCAAGTCAAGGGTTTTATTAAACAAGGAAACAACAAAATTAGCGTGGCAGATCTTGTAAAATACTGCTCAGGGACCCTGGAAACTGCTGTGCCCTGCCAGGCACGATGGAACAGCAGATTAATTGCAACTGCCTTGATTTTCATCAGCCAGGGCCTTCCCCTGCCCTCAGCAGTGTGTGAGCATGGCCCTGTATGGCTATTTCCACAGAAAGATGTATCTATTCTCTATAAATATATGTATATATATATATACACACATACACACAGACACTTAAAAAATCCCTGTCAGCCCACTGAGGGAGGGACTGTGTTCTTCACCACAGCACACAGTGTGCCTACCAAGATTATTTCTTTTCCTACATTATCTCCTGGCATGGAAGCCCCCTGAAAGCCTGTAGTTATCACCTACATGACACAAGCCACCCAGGAAACAACTCTGGTGCATCTCTGCTGGCCTTACACAAACCCCACCAAGAAAATAGGCTCCATCTTCTAAAGCCTAGCCCTAAAAGCCTCTGTGTGCTCAGCAGGTTTCTACCCTCCCTCCCAGGAGACCTGACTGACTGCTTTCTGTTCCCAAACTAAAAACACAATGGGAACTACCACAGAGAGAAGTTCTTGCTCCTCCCTTACAGCAACACAAAGCTTTAAGGCTGACAGGGCCTCTGGACTTGCAGAGCTCCCTTTTGATTCCACCCCACTCTTATTAAAACCAGAAGCTCCTAATGGAAAGCACAGTAATATCTTCTTTCTTTCAAGAAAAGCTTTTATAGGAACTGAAATGTCCTCTGGATTGTGAAACCCAGAAGCATTCCTATGACATGGAAAGGGTACATTTAATACAGGGGCCTGGGGGGTTGTTTGGGGTCTTTCAGAATCTGTCTACAAAAAATAGCCAGTCCTGCTAATATGAGAGAATCTGATTAAGCAACAAAAAGACTCAGTGGCTTCCTACACACACCAGAGCCTGAGTGAGGCCAGGCAGCTTTAACTGCCAAAGCTCATGTCCTGCAATGCCCCACCACATGGATCCCAGAGATCCCTTCTGCTGCCAGCCCCCCCAGCCTTCCCTGCTTTTTGCTTTATCTTCCCACTCTGGGGAACTAAGGCAAGGCTCAGAAAGAAAAGGCAAGTGAGTCTCTACAAGTCTGGTGCTTGTGCTCCTGCAGATGGGAAAGCAGAACACATCTTTACAAGAGCATGTGGTGCCAGGACAAGGGGGAATGGCTTTGAACTGAAAGAGAGGAGGTTTAGTTGGAATATCAAGGAAAAAAAAATCTTCCCTGTGAGGGGGGTGAGGCCCTGGCAAGGGCTGCCCAGAGCAGCTGTGGCTGCCCCTTCCCTGGAAGTGTCCAAGGCTAAGTTGGATGGGGCTTGGGGCAATCCAGGTGGGATAGTGGAAGGTGTCTCTGCCCAGGGCAGGGGGTGGAATATAGACTTTAAAGTCACTTCCCACCCAAACCAGTGCAGGATTCTGTGATCTTTGCTGCAGCTGATGAGAATTTCTGTGTTACAACTACAGTTGTCCCCCTGTCCACTCTTGGGAGCTCCTGAGTACAGTTTGAGATTTGTTGTTTTTAAACAAAGCACTCCAAGGTTTTGTTTTTTTTTTTTCTGCAACAGGTGAAGCTGAGAGGAATTTTCTCAAACATCTTATTTAAAATGAGGAATACTCCGAGCATTTTTGATAAAGCAAACACTCAGGACTTAATTCCAGGATCAAGAAGTAACTGACCCAGTACAAACATCCTCTTCCACACGTTCCACTAAAAAGGCAGAGTGCCAGTCTGTGTGCCCAGGCTCCTGCTGGGAATGGAGCCTGGAAGCAGTTCAGTGTCTGATTATGAGATCTACAGCTTGGCTCCAGGACAGTTCAGCCCAAAACCTACCAGATCCAAATCCCTCAGGTGAAGTCTAGAGCTCTGGGAACTCTTTTCCCCTCCCTACAATACACAGGGAAATCTCTAGAGGTTCCTCTCCTGGCAATGGCACAAGCAGCAGGGAAAGGCCACAGGATGTTCTCAGAGGGAGAACAGTGCTCCACTGTCTTGCAGTTTGTTCTGCCAATTCATCAAAGCCTGGGCTTGGAGGGCAGAAAAAAAAATCTCTAATTTCTTGCTGGTGAGGATGCAGAGACTATTTGCTATTGATATTTATGTAGCAGGTGTCCAGAGCAGCAAGAAAAATTCAGAGATATTGTTACTCTTCTTGCTAAAAAAAAAAGCCAAACAAACAACAACTCACAACCCCCCAACCTTCTAAACTGAAAAAGCAACATGGATTCGAATTCTCCTCTTTTTTATTTTGTCAGTGGCCATTTCCCCTGAGCTATGGGTTCAGACTCCTGCAGATGCAGGAAGATGGAGCCATTTGGGGTCTTCCTTAGAAAACTTTCATTGAAGACCTTCAGGCCAGAGCACACTCTGGACCCATCTGTCTTTCTGGGATGTAACCCCCTCACCTGAGCAGAACAGACCATGAGGCAACACCAAGAAATGCTGCAGCACTGGCACAGGTGCCCAGAGCAGCTGTGGCTGCCCAGGATCCCTGGCAGTGCCCAAGGCCAGACTGGACAGGGCTGGGAGCACCTGGGACAGTGGAAGATGTCCCTGCCATGGCAGGGGGGGCACTGGGTGGGCTTTAGGGTCCCTCCCAACACAAAGAGTCCATCATTGCATGGAATGGCTGCACCTCTCACCTGCAATGACTCTTTCCACGGCGTACTCGAAGTTGGAGGTATCAATGGATTTGTGCCCCTCCCTGGCAGCGTGAAGAGCAGCTTCATTGCAGATGTTTGCTATGTCAGCTCCTGCAGACACGAGTTCACAAGAGTTACACTGGGTCTGAATGGGACAGAGAACTCAGAGGAGAAATGGGCACAAACAAATCTGGAGAAGGACCTAAGGAAGTCAAACAGCCTGTGCTCTTTGTTCCTTGGGAACAGAGAGCAACCCCAGCCCATGGTGTTGATGTTGGATTTGAATAATACAACTGCTTTGGCAGGGAATGCAGATACCACACAGAGCTCAGCAATCCAGGAGCAGGCTGAGGCCAAGGCTGGCTCCCAGGGACAGGGATGGTGTGGGCAGTGGGCTGGCACAGGCTGCTGCTCTGCTTGACCTCGGAGAGCAGAGAAGGAACATCTGTTCCCAGTTTGTGTGGGTGGGTGATGGTGGCGGGGGGCTGCTGAGAGCAGACACACAGAGGCAGCATGCTGGGGCCTGGGAGAGGGGAAACCCAGAAAGGATATTCCAGGAACTCCACAGAAACAGGAACTCTGGAGCCCCTTGCTCAGCACTGTTTCAAGCTCCCAGGGACCCACCCTGGAAGAAGGCTCGATGCAGGAGCCAGGCAGAGCTGTCCAATTTCTACTCTGATCAGCAAAATAATTCCTACTTGTTCCTTCCATCACTTTCCTGGTAACATAAATCAATTTAACAATCGCTCCTCTGAAGTGCAGTGAACCTCACCCTCAACAGCTTTGAGAGGAGCATGACTGGTTCCTTCCCTTAGGAGTTAGCCACCTGGGCATTGTAAAAGGATGTTTTCCCTGCCTCCCCACCGTGTTAGTCCAACATATTTCAGAAGATTGAAAATAGTCATGAATAACTGCTCATCAGAGCTCACCAGGGAGCTGGTCAGGTTCCCACTATTTTTTTCTGTTTTCCACAGAAACTGAGAAAAAAAGCCCTTTTTGACCAAAACTCTCCGTTGACCCCCAGCACCCAGGAGCTCCAGCCTGAGTGGAGCAGGAGCAGCCCAAGGACACATCATACCACTGAATCCTGGGGTCAGCTCTGCCAGGTGCTGCGAGTAGAAACTGCCATCCTGGATCAGCTTGAGGCCCTTCAGGTGCTGCTCAAAGATCTCCTTTCTCTCCTGTAAAGAACACCCAGCACCTGAGCCCAGCCAGGGGTCACAACGGGGCCCTGCTGTCATGGCAGGGAGCAGGGTGGTGGCACTGCCGGCAGAGGGGACACTGACAATGCCAGCAGAGGGGACAGCGACAGTGCCAGCAGAGGGCAGGGCTCTCCTTGCAGAGTTCCAGCGCTCCAGCAGCCCTGATAAACACCCAGCTCTCAAATTCCCAACAGATGCACGAGGCTCCCCCTGAGTCACGGCTTTCTCTCTCAGGGCCACTCTCCCCTCCTCACTCTCACTCTGATCTGTCTTAACTTCTCCCTCACCACATAAGCCCTTTCAGGAAGGAGCTCTGACTGCCTCGACCTGCTCCTGCACAAACCACAAACTGCAAAGCCCGTGCAGCAGCTCCTCAGCCTGCACCCATTTCCCAGATGGAGGTGGGGGTGAGATGCTGCTGGCGAGCAGCCACCAGTGACTCATTCAGCTGGTCCAGGAGATCCTGACTCAAACAATGGGCTCAGTTGCCAGGGTTTTTCCCCTTCCTCCTTCAGGGCAGCTGCACAGTTCATGCTTCCGGGGCCAGATTCTATCAGGCATTTAAGGTATTTTCACTGAAAACTCTGCGGAGGACAGTGAAGCACAGATGGGAGAGGAAGAGCCTGTGCTGGCACAGCACACAGATCCTCACTGCAGCTGAGCCTATTCCCAGAACTCTGCTACAAATGTCAACACAGCAGACATGGAAGACTCTTGTAAATGGATTTAAAAAGCATTCAGAAGGAGAAAGTCACTTAACAGGCTGCCTAAAGGAAAATGAGGAGCCTTACAAGGATAGGGAGGGCATTAAACCTACAGAACAAATAGTGCTCAAGGCACATGACAATTTAAGCTCTCACACCAGCCAATTGCCAATTAGGTGCTTCCCAATTTCCTGAAGAGAAGACACAAACATAACTCTGCATCTGCATGGCAAAGGGAACCTCACAGAAGAATTCACTGCCAAGGCTCTACCAGAGCAGAGACCTCCAGACCAGTGAGCTGTCACTTCAGAGGAACAGGCCACTGCATTAGCACCACAAATCCTTGATTCAGAGCACAGAAACAGGAACAAAGGCAAGCAGAGGCTCCACATCTCCATCTCCCCCAAGCTCAGCCTTGCCAGGCCAGTGAGACCAGCAAGGGCTGGGACACCTCAGTCACAGGAAGGACAAGGCAGCTGGTGGAACATACCTGCAGTGTTGGGAGATCAATGAAGATGTGCCTGTCCAGCCTGCCAGGTCTCATCAGGGCGTTGTCCAGGACGTCGGCGCGGTTGGTGGAAGCCAGCACTATGACGTGATCCGTGGTCCCCATTCCTGCCAAAAACAGGACCAGAGGAGGAGGTTTGCCCCACCTCAGACTGCACTGCAGGCACACGGTGGGCTGGAGGCAGGGGATGGAGTACACAGCTTTACACAAAGCCAGTGGGTGTGCACAGCACCCTTTGGGGCTGCTGAGGCTGAGTGTCCCCTGCAGCTTGGAGCAAAGTCACGAAGGAACCTCCAAGTGACCCAGACCAGTCCCTGGTTATCATGGATACTCTGAAATCCCCTTTTCATTTACTTAGGTCTTGGCTTAAGACTTCTTTTTCTCCTTCCGACTGCCACACTTGGAAATTGCTCCAACTAGAACCCAGAACAGAATCTCTGTTTTGATGAGTTTACAGATGCCTTCTCAGCCCCAGGATAAGTCAATTCCTGAGCCTTTAGCTCCAGATTGTACAAGCAGCATTTCCTAGCTGAAACAGCCTTTTCCACAAATTTCCACTGAAAGCCCTTTTGGTTTTTATTTACTTTCAGCCTTCAGCCACACACAGGCCACCAGGGGAGGGACAGGTCAGGGCAGAGAGAGGACAGCTTTGCCACCCAACAAGGGCCATGTTACAGCATGAGTTGTTCTTTGCCTCCCCACCTCTTACAGACACCATGCAGGGCCCTGCACAGACCAGCCCTGCAGAACCCACACCAGACACAAAACACAACCCAAGAGCTTTGCACTGATTATCTGCACAGAATTTGGCCAAGCCAGTCAGAGCAGGTTCTGTCTCCAGGTCTTTAAGGAGAAGGGAGCACTGGGATTTACAGGCTGCCCGAGAGCAGCCTCAATGGAGGCATCAAAGACAGACAGGATTTCCTGGGGAAGGGAAGGCAGGGCACTGGCAGCTGCAGGAGAGCAAAGAGGAGCAGACTTTGTGCTGCCTGGGTGGGGAGCCAGAGCTCCCATCGAATCACTGCCCCACACAGTTATTTATTGCATTCCCCTAGGTGCCTGCAGGCCCCTGGGCATGAGTCACCTGCTTCCAGCACAGTCCCCAGCCCTGGCACACAGCAGCCTTCCCAGGGAAAGGACACCACAGTCCCATGTGCTTCCCTCTGCCAAGTCCCACGCTGTGGAGAGGCGGCTCCGCGCACGTAAGCTGGGCCAGTTTCAGCTCTCAGCTCCAGCAGAGGAGCTGCCAAATGTGTCAGCGTGCGAGAGCTCAGCACAGATCAAGGCTCCAGGTGAGGCAGGGGACTGGCTGTGCCAGCCTGTGCTGCAGCAGACCTGGTGCTCCCTCTCTGCAGGCTCCTGCCTAAATAAGCTGCCGGAGAGGATGAAGCCGAGCATCCTTCAGGCGTGTATCACACTGCACTCTGGAGTGGGATAAACAAGCAGAGACTGGCAGGCACTCCAGGAATGGCAGGATTAGATGGCACAGTGCATTATCTGCCTTGCAGCTGGGAAGACTCTCTTAAAATAGGTCTGACTATTAGAACAAATAAAAAACCAGAAGCACTGAGAGCATCCTCCTCACATCAGCTTCTGCCCCACTTGCTTAATGCAACACCACCTGGCACGTCACAGGCAAAGATCAGCCGAAGGAACAGGCTACAAAAACAACACCTCATCACATCAACAAATGAGAGACAGCTCCGAAAATGCAGCCTGAAAAAAAAGAGTTCCTGCAAGGGTCACAAACGAACCGCTCCAGAAAGGAAAGGGAAAAAGGGAAAAAGCTGCAAGTGCCCTGCTCCCCACTGAGCAACACACTGCTTGGTGGGCACCTCACCTGCAGGGTTACACTGTGTCACCCTCAAGCTTTGCCTCCAAAAGCCTTTGGACACCTCCTGGGAGCAGTGGCACTGAAATGGGGCCCCTTCCTGAAGGAAGCCTCAGGGCTGCACATGGCACAGCTCAGGACTTGTCTCAGGACTCCAGGTGAAGAGCCACCAAAAGCCATGCTGCATTTCCATTCACAAACCCCCAGCTCAGCCCAGGACTGCCAAAGCTCCTCTCAAAGCATCCAGAACAGAGGAGAGATTTGGGTCACATTCCTCTTCCGCCTGTCTGCGGTTTGAGAGGGAAGATTCACTATTCAAAGCAGGCACCTGCTCCGACAGAGCCGGGCTTTGTGCGTCACTCACTGCACTCTCACAAACAGCTTTTGTGGAGAGGCTCCCTCCGGCGCCTCCCCTTCTCCCACACGGCCCGGTGCTTCCCCAGCTCACAGCAAATTGTCAGAGGGAAGGAACCCCAGGCTGCTCAGGGGAGAGCCTCCCGATTTCTCCAAAATGTTCACAGCAATGGGACCGAGCCCCAGCCTGCGCTCAGCCCGTGCAGCTCATGGCGCACTCAGCTCCCCGCAGAGCTCTGATCCTCCTTTCCTTGCTCTCTCTTCCCTCCAAGAAATCTCATTCAATCACAGAAATCCAACAATCAGTGATGACTCACTGATCTGCTTTTGTGCATTTTTTCCCTCCAATTAACACCCATCTTGGGTCTATGGTATTGTCTTCCCTTCAGGCCTCAAGTGAAGCTCAACCAGAGCTCTCAACCTTCCATCTCAAGGTTTCCTTACACACTCCTGGGGCAGAACTGCTCCCCTCCTAAACAGGTCACTCTCCATCAACCTGGGGACTGTTTTGCTGTGCTGCACGTGGCACATCAGTGTTGTTTTAGGTGACACACTCCGTTAGGTAACACTCCAGTGACACGTGCCAGGATCCCTGCTGATCCCATGTTCCCAGCACCAGGCTGACATCCTTGCCAGCTGTCTCTTGTTTGACACCCTCAACTCCTTGGACTGGTTTTTTTAGTGTGTGTTTGATAAAGCACTGAGCAAAATGAAGGACTCTGTACATCATCTGTGCGAGACACGAATAAAGAATGAGATAATATAGATTTAAAAATAAACCAGGCAGCACACTGCAAACAAGAGACTATAAAGTACACACTGAGGATAATATTTACCTTCTAAACTCACTTTCCAGTTGAGCTGAACCCTTATTTCTGCATTGAGACTCACCAGGACAACACTCTGGAAACCACACCTAATTTTTACAGACTGATGGAAATCAGACATTTTCGTTTTTAGGGTAGAGATGTGGAATGTACTGACTACATATTCCTGAACAGACATGCAGGCTTCCATTTAATTCAGAAGCCAGCCCACCCTACAACTCTTAGGGGAGAAAAGGACCCACCCAAGCCAGGACTGCTGGTCTGTGTTAGCACTGGCCTTTCCTGTCAGGATCTCTACTTCACTGCAAACACTCAGTACAGAGCCAGCAGTTGGAACCCAGGTCTGGGGATGCTTTTGGTGCACGATGGCTTCTAATTTTTCATATGAAGAGTGTGATGAGACAACATGACAGTCAAGCTATGAGTCACAGTTACAGCAAAGGGAAAAGTGAAACAAACTCTCCCTGATGGGTACATAGTTGGTTATTCCTCACCCTGCAATAGTAAGATTTAGCAACAGAAATGTTACAAATTGGGTCGGTGCTGCAGGCTTGGACAGAGACAGAACTAAGGACTGCCAAAGGATCATTCTTTGTGTGAAGGTGTCCGAGTAAAGGGCCAATTCCAGGTGCACAACAGCCAGAAACCAAACACATGCGTGGCCTCAAACCAGGACTTGTTTGCAAAGCTTATCTCCCTCATCTCAGAGATCCTGTGGTCAAGGCAGACAACACAAAAATAAGGCAGTGGACATGAGAATTGATATAATACATCACTTCTGTCCCTGTAGGACAGCTGAAGTCTAAACTCTGACAGGCTTTAAACCACTACCTGTCTCAGACTGGATACAACAAGTATCCAACAACATGTAACGGCCAGCTGGACTGAAACTCCAGGGGGTTAAAGTTTACTAGAGGGACTAGGATGGGGTACATGGGCTCAGACTGGTTCAGACTTCAGCAAGAGAACACTGCAGAGGCCAGGCAAGTTCAAGCAGGACGAACGGACATGAGAATTGATATATATTGATATATGTCCCTGTAGGACAGCTGAAGTCTAAACTCTGACAGGCTTTAAACCACTACCTGTCTCAGACTGGATACAACAAGTATCCAACAACATGTAATGGCCAGCTGGACTGAAACTCCAGGGGGTTAAAGTTTACTAGAGGGACTAGCGATGGGGTACATGGGCTCAGACTGGTTCAGACTTCAGCAAGAGAACACTGCAGAGGCCAGGCAAGTTCAAGCAGGACGAAGATGAACTGGCCAACAGCTGGACCTCTGGGGAGATAAGGGCAGGGAGAAACACTGACCATCCATTTCCACCAGCAGCTGGTTTAAGGTCTGCTCCTCCTCAGCGTTGGCAAAGCCAGACACGTTGGTGGAGCGCTTCTTGCCCACGGCGTCGATCTCGTCGATGTAGACGATGCAGGGAGCGCGAGCCTGCGCTTCCCGGAACAGGCTCCGCACACGAGCGGCTCCCAGACCTGCAGGCAAGGGGAAAACTGTCAGCCTGCTAGCTAAAGCTGTTAGCAAAACGGGAGCGCAGCATTACTGGCCCTCAATGAGACACCAGACAAACCCTCTGAATGTGACAGTTTCTTTCTTGACACTCTGAGCACAAAGAAACAGCCCTGGAACTCGTGTTTAGTGCTTAGGCTCAGTGCGTCCTGGGGCTAGGTTTAACTTGGCTCCTAAACCTGCAGGACTCCTACAGCTGCTGCAAGAGGAGCTTTGCTCTCAGCTCCCAACGCGGCCTCCTGCTCCTCTCACAGTTCAGAGCAGAAATAGTCAACATTTTCCTGCATAGTGACCCTTGTCTGGTCTCAAGAGATCTGTGAGGAAGGAAGAAAAGGAGAAGGATGGAAATCCCAAGGCACACAGAGGCCCTACTTTCCCCATCTGCATTTCCATACAAGGAAGGAAGCCTCAGTCAAGGACTTTAATAATAGGTACAGGGAAGCCAGAGAGGATGCTTGCAGGTGAAGGACCACAGCTGCACCCTGTCAGAAAGCAGCAACCAGAAATGCACTTCAGATACTACATAATTAAGGAACTGCATCACTGAAAATCTTTTATATCTTCAGGCTACGTATCCAACCCATCCTCCCCATGCCAAGCCCTTTGCAGGAAGCCCAGCCAGCTCCCTCCAACCCCACAACAGACAAAGAGAGCTCCCCCCATTCCTCAGAGCACCTCACCTCCAATCACCTCCACGAACTCGGAGCCTGCCATGGCCAAAAATGGCACCTGGGCCTCTGTAGCCACGGCCTTGGCCAGCAAAGTCTTCCCACAGCCCGGTGGGCCCAGCAACAAGGCACCCTTGGGCACTTTGGCCCCGAGCTGGAGGTAGCGATCAGGATTCTGCAAGGACAACACAGCTCAGTCAGAGCCACAGCTCACACCAAGCACCTGCACCACAGTGGGGCTTCCCAGAGCTTCCCCAGAATGTTTTCAGCCTGAGCAGCTCTGGGCTGCCAAGGGGAGCAGCTGCATCTGCATTCCCACTGTGGAGCTGGAGATACAGAGCTTGTTTCAACAGAGCCTGCCCAGAACCATCAAGGATGAAGAGCAGAGCACCTCCATCCCCTCAGACCACCCCTCTATCCCAGAAGAAGGGCAGCAAACATTTGTTTTGTTCTACTTTTACATACCTTTAAATAGTCCACAAATTCCTTGACTTCCATTTTTGCCTCATGCATTCCTGCTACATCCTTGAAGCCAATCCCTTTTCCAGATTTCCCATCCACAATGGTGAAACGAGCCATCTTCAGCTGGTTCTGGGGAAGGCAGCACAAGGACCAAACAACTCTGAACAAGGCAACAGTCTGGAAAGGCTGTTAGCTACATTTTGGGAGGCAGCCCAGCCCAGAGAGACAGCCCAGATGTCCCTACCAAACACCACTAAAGTCCCCACCAAAGCACTGGTGTTTCATGGATTTTTGCTCTGGAGAAAGTTCCCAGATGGATGGTTGACTCAAACTTTATTTATCCACATGTTGGGAAGAGACAGAATAAACTTGCAGTAATAGTCCCAACACAATCCAGTTCAAACTCCATGTAGACCAGGCAGGGATGATTATTAAAAACATGCAGATGTCCAAAGCCTGATTTGGGATCTCCTCCCTGATTTCTAAATGCTCTGATCTTTAATACACATGGGACAGTCATAGTTCCAAGGAATATGTGTTGATGGCAAATAACTGTCAGTGCTAAAAAATTGTCAATACTTGTGAAAGCACAGACACTTTGCACAGTCTTTGATGTTGCTGCTGGTTTCTGCTGAAAACACCCCAGGCCAAAACTACAGGTTCTTAAACTCAACAGCCACCACATTTCAATCTCCTGATGCATGTGAAGCCACAACTAGAGTCAAAACAAGAATTCAGTTAAACATCCCACTCATAACTGCTCAGTATATTCTACTCAAAGCAGCTACTCAGGAGGTTTTTTCTTTCAGAAGAAAGTTTATGGCTTCTGAGTCCTCAGAAACATCCAAAGGAAGAGTTAAACTCGGGGCCTGGCTGTCCCCACTTAAGCAAGGACACAATCTAGTCCTCAAGGCCTCATTACTCAACACTTCTTTAAAATATTCCTTTTCTCTAAGCAGCTGCATCCTTTTGTTCAAAGAGAATCTCAAAGCCAAAAGAGAACTGCGGAGGAGACTGAGTGGGAAATCCAACAAGGGACTGAATTCACTGTGTTTTCATCCCCAGTCCCTGTGGTCAGGGACAGAGCACCCCGGGCTGATTCCTACAGCTTCATCAGCTGATCCAGGCCAGGGTGGGAGAGGGGAGGAGGAGGAGGTTTGCCTGGTGTTGCAAGCGAGGCATGCGGCAGGAGCAGAACAGGCCAACACATAATGAACTCCAGAATCTGAACATATTTTATAAATTGAGAACTCATTTTGCAGAAAGCAGCAATTCCTACTTCTGGCTGTATGGGAGGCATGTTGGCAGGGCCCAGTGAAAAACACCATCTGCAGCTGCAGCTCATTAGCAAGCTTTGAAAACAGCAAACTGGACTGAAATTCCCTGAGCTCAGCCCTTCCTGCCACTGGGAAGGGAAGGGACCTTGGCTAAGGCCAGTTAAGGTACCAGCCAGGGAGATGATCAGCACAGGATGCAAGGTGTGGCAAGACTGGAGACTCCTTGGCACCAGTTCATCTTCATCCTGCACTGACTTTGCTGGGAAAAGGGGAAGAGATAACCCAGCAGAAGCCAAGACTCCCCACAGGCTGCAAAACATGCTCAGACCCAGGCTACTCACAAAGGCGTTGAAGCCTCCGGCCCTGCTCGCCACCCTGAAGAGGCGGAAGATGCTCCACAGCATGGACACGGCCACCAGTGTCACTATCAGGGAAAGGACATCACTGAAAGGACAAAGACAAGCACAAACTGAAGCATTCGGCTTCACCTGGTCAGTATTACCCAACATGACTACTTTTCAAGGACATTTAGGCTACAGTGCAAACGAGTAGATGTGATTAAGAACATGGAACTTCTGCAGGTTTTTATACAGATATATAAAACCCCAAACCCCAACCATTACATAACCTAAGAAGTTAAGCAGAGGACACTGGCAAACATTGCCTACAGCTGTGGAAGAAATTCGACCTCACCATCCACTTCAGAGGCATTTCTGCTTCTAAAACAAGCAGGACTTCCAGGCACTCAGATCACACACGGAGCAGAATCCACTGGGGCTGGCAGTGCCTCCAAAGGGAGCTCACTGCAGAGGACAGTGTCTGGTAACAATAGGGATTCCAACTCTCCTAATCCTGGCAGAAATCACAGTGTGGGTCTCCCATTAAGAGACTGCTTGATCCTCCTCAGTTAAATTTCTCAGGAGTCCTTTATGACAGAAAAAAACTGCTCCAGCAGCAACATTGCCAGTTTTCTGAATCCTTTGGAACACCCATTGCACAAGAAGGGAGATGGGGAGCTGACATGACACCCCAGGTCCAACACAGTTACAGGACAAACATGCTGAGAACAAATACCCTGTGAGCTCTAAACAAAGGATATCCCCAAGAGCAGGAAAAATGATCCTATGCCAGATGACAGGCTGAGATTGGCGGGCCCCTGTTCTGCTCCACATGCCTGAGGAACCATCCGGCTTCCCCACACTTTTGTGCTTATCTTTACACCAGGAATGTGTGTTCCACCTCTCACAGAGGGATGATTTACTGAAGCAAGGGACCAGCAGGAGCTTTACACCCAGCTGCATTTGTTTCTGCTCAGTGAGAGATGCAATGGCAACACTGAAACCTGAAAGTCACCTTCAGTTTGCCTGCTCTGCAAACAGGATTAATTCTGAAACGCCCCGAGCGCCCACAGCGTGGAGCGAGCTGAGCCCTGCAAGGCTCTGCACCTCACAGGCTCCAGACTGAGACCAAATCCTCCAGACATTCATCAGGTCTTCTGAGAGACTTAACAGCCCATCACAGCTCTTAAAAAATGGTTTAAAATCTCTTTTGAGGAGCAGGGGAAACAGCTTGCATTGGGGGCTGATTGTCTGTTCAGTCCTCCCTTCCTGTTACACGTAAGTCTGAAAAAATTGGCATGTTCTGAATTTGAACTGAAGGTCTTGTACTGCATGATTACTTAAAAAAGCTTATCTTTGTGTATTCAACTACATATTAAAACCACCCAAATGTTGATGAGAGGACAAAATCCAGCCCAGGTATCCATTCAGACACAAACTTCACATTTTTGCAAGGTGTCTGGGAGGAGGAATTACACACACTGGCCATCTCCAGTGGGAAAATCGAAGCATTACAACAAGGAAGGAAGGCTTAGTGCATCCCCACAGCTCAGGCTGTAACATCATTTGCTGCCAAGATTTCTATCACACTCTGCACTTGGATAGTTGATTATGAGGACAAAAAGTGCTCAGATGAGCAAGAACTCAGTGACCCTGACCTGAAACATTTTGGCCTGTTGCATGTTGCAATTACAGAATTCTTAAGACCCTCACTTTTCAAACATTAATGTACATCTAAAGCACCTTATCTTTCAGAAACATTCATTCAATGCTCCAAATCCAAGCTCGCTTTCCTGTTCTGCATTTAGATAACATTTAGCCAAAAGTCACTCTTTTCCAAGCAAAGGATGCTGTCACCAATACAAGAGCAACAGTAAGGACAAATTTATATCATACTTTCCATAAAAGCCAGGGTGTTTGTAGGAAATGGGGATTCTGTCTTTCTCATCAATATTCAGCTCATCCTCCACAGCTCTGAGCTTCTCTTCGAATTTGTCGATGTTTGCCACGCGCATGGTGTACAGCAGGGTCACGTTCTGGGGACAGGCAAGCCACAGCATGGAAATGTTATTTATTACACATCAATATCTGCAAGGAGCAGAGGGGCACAGCATGGACAGGTCAGGTAAAAATTAACCTCATGCTACACCCTTTGATCCTGCATCAATGAATTTGGGGGCAGATGACTGACACCAGGGCTCCGAGTGAATTTAGGAACCCTCTGGTCTTAGGAAAAAAGGCTGATGGAGTTTGACAGAACACTCATGACTGAAACCCAAACACCAGAAAACTTCTGAAACAAAATCCAGTCATCAGAGTTTACAATTTCCTGGATACCTTCTCCCGTATCAGACTGAGCTGGCAGAAGAAAACTGAGTTTCTCCAGCTTTTTAGACATACACAAGATTTTTTTTTTCCCCAGGCATTATTAATTATTTTTACAATTCAAACTGGAAGTCTTAAGTTTCCAATTGCTTGAAGCCCCTCCTGAACTTCAAATACCAGAAAGAAAAGAACTAAAGCAAGTTTACCAGCTGGAGTTTCACTGCCCATTAATTCAGTCACCTTATCTAAACTCATTCACAGCTGTAGGGAGTCACTCACAACTTGTCCATGTGGAGTTCCACCTGGGTGCAGATAAATCTCCACGATGTCACTCTCAGGCACCACCTCGATCCTCTGCACCTCCCCCTTGGCCAGCATCTCATTCACAAAGTAGTTCCAGGAGATGTTGGTCCCTTCCCTGTTCTCGCTGATCATGAAGCGAAGCATCAGCACAACGAAGGTGAGGACCAGCAGTGCCCGCAAACGCTCCAGGTGCATCTGGTTTTCCCTCCTCCTGCGTTTCTCCTCCTCTTCAGACAAAAAGATACCAGAGGGAAAAGGATTAGTATGCAATTGTGGAGTTTTCTGACCCAAAGAAGGGAGAATAAAATGACAAAGATTAACACAATGGTACTTATGAGTGGGATTTTGTGCTGCATGTTTGGTTTCCCCTGAAGGACTGGGCTTCCCATGGTCCTAGTGCACCAAACCCACTAAAATCCCAGCAAATGTCATTCTAGGCTAAAATGAGACACTCTCTGCCTGGCCCCATAGGGACAGAGGTCAAATAAAGCCACAGAACCCTTGTTGCTAAAAATCAAACTGCAGAACGACTACAACTCACTTTATATACAACGTGGCTCCACAGTGGAAAATATAAGGAGTAATCCCAATGTCCCTGGTAAATCCCACAGTGCATTATTGTTTCCAGTTGAGCTCTGATCTCCTGGCACCTGCACCACAACTCCTGCACTACCTCAGTAAATACCTGCATTTGCAGAGAATGGGAGATAGCACAGAACACAAATACACTGCAAATCCATCTGCCTTAACCAAATTCCCTGGATTTTCTCCTATACAACTCACCTCGTGTTTCAGAGGGTTTGATAACTTGCCCACATTAAGGATCTGTATCCAAGAGGGATTCCTATGCTGGATGTGCTTTCCCACACTTTTATTGTACTACAACCACACTGAAGCAATGACACATGGAAAAGGGATGTTTTACTTCAACTATTTGCCATCAAATATTTTTCCAGTCTCATAATACTTATTTTTTTTTGCACTGCACAGGCAAATTTACAATTCTGTGGGCTGTAAAGGGCTGTCACAGCACAGTTCAATGTCAGCTGCTGGCCAGTGCTCGAGTTGTTCAAATGACAACAAATATCTCCTCCTCTTTCCAGTCACATGTGAGTGTTCCCAATATATAATTTAGCACTTGCTCTTGATATGCAATTTAACAGCAACAGCACCATGGCATACATAAATACCCTTCCACACCCAGAAATAAATTCATTCTGTGCCACTGGGCTCTAATGCACCAGTGCTGCAGCCCAGATTTGATTTATTTGCAAATTCATAACAAATGCCCTGACACGAGCATTTATCACCGGTCACCAATTAGGCCCTACGCATGCTGCAACAAAACCCAGGGACAAACATATGACCCAGGCAGCTGCTAAAAAAAGTCCTCTGTCCTTCAGAGGCACAGCCTCATTTTTCACTGCTTCCCAGCCCTGCTCCACGCTGAACAGGAAAGGCTTGTTCCTAAATAGAAACAATGCAGCTTGGCAGAGAAGTCATCATTTCAGAGGGCTGTGACAAGCTCAGGCTCCGCGTCCAGCCCATCCGCTTTGTTCTCTCCTGCCATCCCCTCACCAAGTGTTATCTGCTGCATCCAGCTTTGTTAGGACTCAGGAATTCATCCCAAGGCTGCAGGATGACATCCACCACAGTCTTATTAGGGAAAATTAAAATACATGATAGAAGACTTAAGTCTGCACAACATCCTGGAAAGCTGAGCACGTTCTAAATAAAAAGATTTTACGGAGAAAATAAACTGCTTCAGGAAAGTGAATCCTGACAGGAAAAATCCATGTGGTTGTGCAAGTTCCTTGGAGGTGTCAGAGTCAACTCCTGCTACAGCACTTTCCTCTATTTCATTTCAGACCAAGTGGATGCCCATAACCTGCTCTAAACACACACAATCAGGGGTGTGATCACAAAAACATCACCCAGGGGAAATGCGCCCGTCAGACATCCCGACACAACTTCTCCCATTTCCAGGAATTAGATCTTTCTAAGACCTTTAACCTGCAGCTGAATAATTTCAGAAGAGAACCCCATTTCTAGAAAGTTGCAAGGCAGCACCAAGCTTTCCTCCAGTCTGCCTTTAATCAAGCACAAGCCCATCTCAGCTGCGGTGAAGCGTGACTGTCTGCACAGCACAACATCCACCCTGCACCACAAGCCACCCCACAGCACTCAGCAAACGAGTCCCAGCGACTGGATGTGACACTTGCAAGCAGCAGCTGTGGGAATACTTCCAGCTTCTGAGTCTCCACCAAGCAATGATTTGCCATTAACCCCAAATGCGAACTCTCTGATTAAAACCTTCGCAAGGGCCGCGGCGACAGTTTGAAGAGTTCTGTGCAATGATTACAGCAGAGACAAGTGTTCCCCTGGAGACACGGGGCAGCACTCCCCTCCCAAAGCCAGGCTGTCCATTAATCACAGGAGGAGAGGCCACGGAGCAGGGCGTGCTGCTGGTTACTGATGTGAACAGCTACAGCACTTCCAGGTGCCTGCTGGGCCATCCCCTGGCCTCGCAGGGCACGCGCCCCGGCTCCCTTCCCAGGACCCTGACGCCTGCATCCCAGTCAGACCACCGAGGCAAAGCCACTGCTCCTAAGGACACTGCCAGGCTGTCAGCAGCAGCTGGCTTCTGCCTTCAAAAGCAAAAAATCCAAGAGGATTCAATTATTAAGCACAACAAAGCAAAAGCCAAGTGCTCACACCATTTGGCGATACCCAGGCAAAGGTTTAGGAAATAAATTATAAAATTCTATTACAGTCTGTAATGACACTAAGTGCCTCTCAGCTTGCAGTACAAAGTTCTGGAGGCATGGAAGGGGGCTGGATGATTTTATGGATCCTTCCAACCCAAGCCACACAGGTTTTTAGGGAGATAAAAATAATTTTCAACTTTTTACGTGCCTGGGGCTTAGGAGAATAAGACATGAAAACAGTATGTAGAAAGACTGATTTTAAAAAAGAAAAACCAAGAAAAATTAGTAACCCAGCTGAGAGCTCTTTAAAGAATTTATATCTAAGTTCTGTGATTCACTAGAAGTAGGGACACATCCACATTGAAGGTAAATTAAATAGAAGCAAATAAAACCAAATCCAGCTTAAATTACTGGGTTTAGTTAATACAAATGTATTAAGTCAAAATGCTCTACAACAAAAGCTCCCAAAAAAACCCCAGGTAATATTGCTGTCCCCCTTCACAAAGGGGCAGTGCCAAGGCAAACAGCAATGGGGAGATCTGCACAGGAAGCCAAGTGGCCCACAAAGAGTCACCTTCATGATCTTTCATCCCCTGATTAGATATTAGGGGAAATTCTTCCCTGTGAGGTGGGCAGGCCCTGGCACAGGTGCCCAGGGCAGCTGTGGCTGCCCCTGGATCCCTGGCAGTGCCCCAGGCCAGGCTGGGGCTTGGAGCACCCTGGGACAGTGGGAGGTGTCCCTGCCATGGCAGGGGTGGGATGGATGGGTTTTGAGGCCCTTCCGACCCAAACCACTCCAGGATTTCTATCACCTGTCTTGTATCTTCCAGTCCATCACCTAAACCAGAATACTCCTTCCAGCTTGCTCTTAGTCCCAGGCTTGTCCAGGGGGAAGGTACAGGGAAGCACAAAGGTGTCCCTTGCTCCCTGCATGCCCCTCCCTGTGTTTCAGTAAATCCTGGAATTTTTGGCACCCACGTACCATCCTCCTCCTGGGGAGATTTCTTCTTGAATCCTCCATTCTTCTGGCTACTCCCCCGAGAGCTGGATGTAGCAAACCAGGAGGTGCTACCTGCAGGCAAGCAGAGGTCAGAGATTGTTTTGATGGCACAAGGGAAATAATTTGGAGGAATTTCTTCGGTACTGAACCATGGACACAACTCCCAAGGCACAGCCATCGTGTGGGCAGTGAGGAACAGCCTCACCCCTGGGACTGGAAATGCTCATTCAAGGAAATATAGGTAATGGAATTAAATCAGGTTTCTCAGGAATGCTGGGGGATACTCCAATAAGAGCCAAAAAAGGCTACAAACACAAAGCCTGATGACCCCAGCACTTCTTGAATCCCCTGAGCTCCTCATGGGAAGGTGCCACTGCTCATTCCTGTCACCAAACACAACCCTGGATCCCTGCAAACACCCCCAGCTCCCCCTTCCAGGAACACAACACCTTTGCTGCACCTTCAGGAATGCAGAGGGAAGGCGAGGAAAGGTCAATTCTCTTATGAAATCAGACCTTTTCCCTTCCTGCCTCGGGACTCACCCAGGAGATTCCAAAGTCTGACTGGGTCTCGGATTATGAATTGTTTTGTGAGGACTCCGCTGAGACCTTGACGTGGTAGGGAAAGTGTTGGTGCCAGGAGGCTCTGAGGAAGCAGAGAAAGAAAAACAAGACAACAATTGGAAAAGTAACGTGGCTTAGACTCGGATTCCTGAGCAGGGAAATGCTGTGGGTGAGTGTCAGGACAGCAGCTGGGAGCCCTGGATGGGATTCCAGGCTGGGCACTTCCCACATGACTTGGGAAATGTTTATAACCCAGAGCAAAGAAAGCACAGGTAGAAATAGACAACCCATGCTCAAAACACTTAATAGTTCATCTTCTTCCTCTCTGTGTCTGTTTTTTTTTTTGTTCTAAAGGCATGTTGGAAAGCAGTTCTCAGAATGTAAACCCCCTGGATCCCTGGAAGTGTCCAAGGCCAGGCTGGACAGTGCTTGGAGCAACCTGGGCTAGTGGAAGGTGTCCCTGCCAATGGCAGGGGATAAGAATAAAATCCCTTCCCACACAAATCATTCCATTATTCCCAGGGTGCTTTCCAATCAGCGCCCAACAGCGCTGACACGGCGGACCTTCGGGACGGCACAACGACACGTCGCTCCCGAGCAGCTCGAACGCCCCTCTCCCCCGTTCTTCTCCTCCCCCGGTACCCCCAGTGCTCGGTGAGGCCCCGCCACCGCCCCGTTACCTGCAGGCCGCGAACCCCGCCGAGGGCACAGCCGCGGGGCCGGGCCCAGGCGGCGGCGGGCGGCCGCCAGAAGGCGCAGCGGCCGCGGAGGAGCCCCATCCGCAGCGGCAGCGCCATGTCCGCCGCTCCCCGGAGCCCTCAGAGGCCGCACCGGCGGGACGAGCCCGGGCCGGGCCGCGGCGGCTCCGCCGTTACCAGAACCGCGGCCTCGGCACGGCCGGAAGCGCCCGGTGAGGGCCGGGCGGCCATCTTGGAAGCGGGGGCGCGCTCCGCGCTGCCAGGCCTCAAGATGGCGGCGGCGGCGCGCGGGGGCTGCCGGGAAGGGTCGCGCCGTTCCCGCGGTAACGGGCGGGGGCGGGACCGGCCTGAGGGGCCCGGAGCGGCCCTGGCCTGCACCCGAGTGATTTAGGCAGGAGAACAAACGGCTGGGAGGGGCGAGAGGGTCCCTGCAAGGTTAGCAGAGAGGCTGCCGCGATACCGGAGTCTGGTGGTGTGAGCACACAGCCAGCCCGGCTCTGGGATTTCATCCCTCCTAATCCCATGTAATTGTAATGCCTGGGAAAAGAAGGAGCAAGCTCTGCAGTGTTAGCTTCAGCAGAAAGAGACCAGCTCCCTCCCTGTGCAGCTGTTGCTGAGGAAGGTTCCCCTTCTGGCAGCCCCAGGTAGGAGTGAGCTCTGGTGGAAACCAGCCTGGGTGTCTGCCATGGAGTGAGGGACTGAAGTGTGTTCTGAGGGAAAGCAGTGAGTAAATACATAGAAATTTGTATTGACTTGGAGGGTGGTGAGGCCCTGGCACAGGTTGCCCAGAGAAGCTGTGGCTGCCCCATCCCTGGCATGTTAATGTCCCCTCACGCCTGGAAATCTCTTTGTGTCACTGATTGGATCAAACAGTTCAATTTACAGACACGCAGATCGGTGCCAATTAGTACATGAGGGCTGCTCAGAGGGGATGTGGCAGCTGGGGGCACCTCCACCCACAGATCCCAAGTGGAACGCCCAGGGAGGCTGCACTGACTCCCAGCTGGAAGATCCAGGCCTGGATGTGACCAAGCTGTGCTGAACTGGGAGTACTGGTTATTTACAGACACATCACAGAGCTGGAGTTGACACCATTTCTGTCCCTTTTTTCACACTGTGCTTCAAAAACAACGAGATGACAGAGTGCCAGGAAGGCTGGACAGAGCAGCTGTGGCTGCCCCTGGATCCCTGGCAGTGCCCAAGGCCAGGCTGGATGGGGCTTGGAGCAGCCTGGGACAGCAGAAGGTGTCCCTTCCCCTGGCAGGGGGTGGAGCAGGATAGACTTTAAGGTCCCTTTCCACCCAAACCATTCCATGACTCCACAAAGGAGGGCTGGGGGTCTTTGCCCCGCTGGTGCCAATACAAAGTGGTGGCAGGAAGGAGAGTCAGGAGGTGCTGCCCTGCATGGGCAGCTCGGGCTGTCCCCTCCGTGTGTGCCAAAGGTGACCTTGGGAAAGGTGGCTTCAGTCACTGCCCTTGGACTGGCAATATGCTCCTTTGGGAGTAAGCCAATATTCTGAGAGGACAGATATAACCTGATCCAGGCTTGGCCTTGCTGGGATGTGCTCCAGCCATGACATCACCCAGTAATGCCACGTCTATTTACTACCGGGGAAAGGTGCTGGATTGGAGGCTGAAATCCCTGGTTTATCTCCTGAGCAGGTCAGGAGCAGGAAGCAGCATTAGCAGCCACATCTTGTTCTTTTCAGGCCCAGAGAAGTCAGTTTCCATGGGAAACACAGCTGTGCTCTGGCTGAGAATCCACCTCTCGTGCTTCCATGCTCCCTGTAAGACACTGCTGCCCTCTGAGGCTCGGGAAGTTCCTTGGCTCCCAGCTTATCCCTGACTCATTTCCACACAGCACCTTGCCAGTGGGGTAAAGGGATACCTGGAATCAGGTGGCCACTGCGCCATCCACAGACTTCTCATCAGTGAATCAAAGGATTACATGCAGAGCTGAAGCTGCTGGGAGGTAAATTCAGACTTTTTACAGAATGAAACTTCCCTCCAGCAGCTGAGCCAGGGCTTTGCTCTGGCAGGACAAACCCCCCAGCTCCGAGGGCACAGTTTCCCGGCATCCCCCAGGACTGTGTGTCTCTTTCATGCACCAGATGGGATCTTTTTGATTACTTCTTGGCAGATGACAAATCAAGGTCAAGGGATAGATGTTCCCCTTCAGCACAGCAAGGCCAAGAGCTCAGGAAAACCTTAGGGTTTTCAGCAACAAAGGATGTGCTGAAAAGACCACGTGGTTTTCCCTCGAGCACAGTGAAACTCCTCACCAGGAAAGAGCTGCTCAGCCTCTTTCCATGAGCCAGTCCAAGCCCATCACACCTATTCACTCCTCCAGGAACAGCCTGGGATCACAGGGAGTTCCAGTTCCATGGCAGAGACAGCATGGCACTGACACTGCTCCTCCCTGGGGCACAGAGCCTCCCCAGCCCCAGCCTGGGACACAGCACTGGGGTACAATTCTATCTTGGGGTCACCTCTAAAGCCCTGGGAGTGTAAGACAGGCCGGTGACAGATGGCTGGAGGCAGGGGATCACGGGGACTCGGCAGCCACCGCTCCGCCTGCCAACCGGGGCTTAGAAACCTCCGGAAAAGCTAACACGGGGAAGAGGGAGCAGCGCTGAGAGGGGCAGGGGCAAGGGGCAGAGCAGGGGGAGGGAAGGGGCTGTTTGTGACTCAGAGCAGAGGACTCTGCGGGAGTGCCCTCCCCGGAGAGCTGCGGGGCTCGGCGAGGCCGGGAATCCATCTGAAGCCATCTCCAAAGCCCTCAGACCAGAGGAGGTCACTAAGCTCCGGGTGAGCAACTGTCACTCCACACCCCTGAAATCCATAAGCAGCCTGGAAACCTAAAGCCTGTCATTAGGAATGATAAAAACAGTAATTAGAGCCGGGCTGTCGTGAGTTCACACCTGGAACATCAATACGAGGCGTTTACCCAGCAGCAGGAGAGCACTTCCCCCCAAATCCATCCTCTGCACGGACCACTCTGCACACAGGCCTAAGTAAATCCTGCAGGGAGCCTTGCAAACAGACTGTGTTATCCACCACAACAGCAGCTCCCAGCTCTGAGGGATCCAAAAATGCTGCTGCTGTGGAGGCACAGGAGCTACATCTTCTCTGCCTGTCCTGATCCCACTCCTGGTGCTTCACTGGGACTCAGCTGGGTGCTCAGTGGGCTGCACCAAGGAGTTAAACCTTCAACACATGCAGATTTGGGGGCAAACAAGCTGTGCCAAGGAGTTAGACCTTCAGAACAATGCAGATTTGAACGTGAAAGCACTTTTCCATGAACTTAGCCTTAATTACATCTTGTAGAGCTCTGAGCAGCCACCACACTATAAGGCAGGTGAAAACCCACACTTTTATTTCTTTATGGTATCACAGGTGGAACAGCTTAAGTTGGAGTGTCCTTAACAACAATAACAACAGCAGAGAAATACAAGGATGGTTGAAAGTAGCTTTATTTAGTAAAACAGTCTGTACAGAGCCAGGGAGGCTCCTGCTGCAGTATAGCAGCTGTACTCCTCACTGCCTTCCCAAATGGCTGCTTGGTCTGCCAAACCCATTTCTCTTCAAAATGTTAATAGATGACATTAATTAAAACATGAGCCAAGCTTAAAGGAAAGGTTTTCCTAATCAAAGCTCTTCTCAAGTTTTATTCTCTTGGCCTCTGCGATGTTGGCACCTGACTGGTCACTCAGGGTTTACCCTGTACCAGCCATAAATCACACCTTGTTTCATCTATTAGAGATAGATTGCCATCCCTCCATCCTGTGAGGAGCTGAATCAGCAGGGAACTGCACCCACAGAAGCACAGCCCAGGAATTTTTGACTTCAGGATTGTCATGATGGTTCCTTCCCTCACAACACAGCTGCTGAAGGACTGAGGTGAGTTTGGTCACCCACAGGTTGCTGGAGCAGGTGAGGGGCTGGCACAGGTGCCATCTCCAGTGCCAGGGAGCAGTGCCAGAGCAAGGAGTGGAGGGTCAGGAGCTCTGTCCCCAAAGTCAGTGTCCTTTTAGCTCGCTGGGACAGACAGAAATAGGCCTGAAAGCACATTCCCCAAGCGGCCTAATTTCCCTGCCCTCACACAATGTTCTCTTTCCTCCTCAGCACCAGGGTATTTGTTTTATTTTAGGATTTAAGAGCTTACAACCTTTATCAAAGGACAAAGGTGCTCGACAATTGACTGTAATTTTTTTTTTTTTGTCTTAAGTATTGCAATTAAGGAGCAAAAGCCAGCCCAGGGTAACAAAGCCAGGCAGGTTAAACATCCCCATCACACAAGTCTCACCCAGAAAACCAGCAGAACAGTCCCCAAGGAAATAATCCTCCCATTCCTGCTGTCAGCTTTCCTTCTCTAAGTACTTGAAAGTTCCTCCCTGAACCAGGCTGTTGTGTTCAAACAGAAAAAGGTCAGGGTGACACAGAAAGGGTTTAACTTCCTCCCCAGCACTGGATCTCTGACCTGGGTGACATTCAAGAAAGCAGTTACAGACAACTATATTTAGGAAATGAAAACATGTATTTCCCCTCTCCTCTGCTCTGAGGCCAACACTCACCTGCAGTGTTTGCAGGGAGCTGTGACAAGAAGCTTAATGGAAAGGAAGCCAAAAAAACCCCCAACCCCTTTCTTTTCACTGGTTTAGTAGGTCTTACAGAGGAAGAAGATGGGTAGAGATAAAAAGACTAAGCCTAAGTGGAACACAGGACCAGCTTAACAGGCTCAGAATAAACCTCTCTCCTGCTGTTATTTAACAGCAGAGCCGGACACGTGCTGCTGAGCCACTCCTTCCTGCTGAGCCCAGCACAGGATTTCTCTTCCCGGGGGCCTGTGGCACCCCCAGCACACGAGACCTGTCCCTCAGGCTGCCAAGTGTGTGACCCCCAGTGGCCTGCAAAAGAGAGATCCCGGTTACAGCCCCGCTCCTGGCACAGGGGGTTAAAAACCAGCAGTATTCCACATGAGGTCACGGGCAGAGCTGCTGCCCCCAGGCTTCCCCATCCTGGCAACCAAAACAACACGTGGTGATGGTGACACAGCTCTGCCACCCACACCAGGGCTGGGACCTGCTCCATGGGTGGACGGGATTCCTCCCTGGAATTCGGCTGCCGTGGTGACACAGAGGTGTACCTGGGTGTGGTTCAGGGTACAGACACGCAGCAGAACGGGGGAATGCTTTGGGCAGGATGAACCTCAAAGCTCAGCTCATCCCACCCCTGGCCACTGTCCCAGGTGCTCCCAGCCCTGTCCAGCCTGGCCTTGGCACTGCCAGGGATCCAGGGGCAGCCCCAGCTGTGCCAGGGCCTGCCCACCCTCCCAGGGAAGGATTCCTTCCTGATCTCCCCCCGTGACCAATGGATCCCAGCCTGTCACCAATCGCCACCGTGTCAACCAGAGCAGAGCAGTGCCACGTCCAGTGCAGTCGTTCCTTGAACGCTGCAGGAGAATGAAGGAATGACTGACATTATCCAGCAGGAATGACCTGTTTAGGAGATGCTTAACACGGTTTTTTCAGGAGGCACCACCCTGCGCATAAGAACTGCACACAACATTTTGGCGTTGTGTGATCGGCACTTGCAAGGACTAGAGAAAAGAGGCCCAAAACCTGGCGTGGTCAGGAGCCAGCAGCTGTCCCTGTGCTCTCCAGGGGATCCCTCTGTCCCTGTGCTCTCCAGGGGATCCCTCTGTCCCTGTGCTCTCCAGGGGGATCCCCCTGTCCTTGTGCTCTCCAGGGGATGTCCCAAAACCTGGCGTGGTCAGGGGGATCCAGCTGTCCCTGTGCTCTCCAGGGGATCCCTCTGTCCCTGTGCTCTCCAGGGGATCCCTCTGTCCCTGTGCTCTCCAGGGGGATCCCTGTCCCTGTGCTCTCCAGAGCAATTCCTCTGTCCCTGTGCTCTCCAGGGGATCCCCCTGTCCTTGTGCTCTCCAGGGGATGTCCCCTTGTCCCTGTCCCTGTGCTCTCAGGGGATCCCCCTGTCCCTGTCCCTGTGCTCTCCAGGGGATCCCTCTGTCCCTGTCCCTGTCCTCTCCAGGGGATCCCTCTGTCCCTGTCCCTGTGCTCTCAGGGGATCCCCTGGGCTGGCACAGCAGCCACTGTCCCCCTGCAGGGCAGTTGTGTCACCCTCCCTGTCCTGCTGGGCAGCGACTCCGCACGCCACGGCACACCGGGCACCGGAGCTTTCACGGGGATGCGATGGAGGAGCGGGGCCCGGGCCGGGACCGAGCGCTGCTGTGTCCGCGTGCCGCGGGGACAGCGGCGGAACGCCCCGACGCGCCTCCCAAGCCGGCGCCTTGTCCCAACACCGATTTTCGGGTACGCCGGTGCTCCAAGTGCCAACACCGGCAGCACCGAGCACCGCCCGGTGCCACTGCCAGCCGGGGAGTGCCCGCTCCGGTGATCCCGCAATGCCGGGGCAGCGCGGCGGGCTTAGCTCAGCCCGCAGGCCCCGGGGGGGCCTATCCCGGTCCCGATCCTAGTCCCGGAGCTCGGCACATCCCTGCGGCCCGGTTCCGGTGTCGCTCCCGGTTCGGGTCCCGCTCTCGGGGGGTCCCGGGCCCCTCCCGCCCCCTGCAGGCCCCGCCCCGGAAGCGCTGCCCGGCGCGCGCGGCCAATGGGCGGCGGCGCCGCCGGGACACGTCGCGCGCCGCCGCGCTCCCGTCACTGGGAGGGGAGGTGGAGGGGGGGGGGGTACCGCGACTCCTCCCCCCAACCCCGGAGCGCCGCGCCCGCCAATGAGCGGCGCCGTCTCATCGGGCCAATGAGCGGCGCTGTCTCAGCGGCGCGCGGGGGATGGAGCGCGCGGCCCGGAGCCGCCACGGCGCGCGCCCCCCGCGCTAGGGCCGGACCCCGGGACCCCCGCAGGGACCCCCCAAAACCGCCCCGAAACCCCCCCCTGCTCTGAGGCC